>NW_022111317.1:846445-856882 GCF_000313985.2 Echinops telfairi | reverse complement strand
TAGGGAGACAAGGCTCTGGGCTCATAAAGCAGAGTCACAGTCCTAGAACGGCCCTGGGGCCGTTCCACCCACCCTGCAGGGCCACTCTGAGTCAGAGTCAACTCAATGGCTGTGGCTGAGTGGGGTTTTTTGTTTTGTTTTTAATCACAGGTTATGCTTCGATTACACCTGCTAATAGACACGGCATGTAGGAATCAATGCACTTGAATCATGGTGCCGATGGATTCTCGAAAGTGCTAGGGACTGTCACAAGAACAAGCAACCCCGTCTCGGAGGAAGTACAGCCAGAATGCTCCTTAGAAGCAAGGATGGGGAGACTGGGCCTCACACACTTTGGACGTGCTGCCAGAAGAGACTAGTGCCTCGGAAAAGACAGCTGAGTTTGGTAAAGAGGATGGGGGGGGGGCAGGAAGTAGAGGACGACCCCCCACAAGATGAATGGTCACAGGGGCTGCAACAAGGCCTCAAACCGAAGAGCAGTGGTGAGGATGACGGGGTGGGACGCTGGGGGGGGGTGTCTTGTTCTGTGGTCACTCTGAGTAGAAACCACCCCTAAGAATGACAACAAGAATTCGGTATGGTCTGGTATGGGAAGAGGTCCTGGGGTGGGGGTGACACCCTGCGTTACTGCACTGGGTGATGCCACCCTTGATGATGTCACTGCTTGAAGGAGCAGGTGTTGGTTGACTCCCGCTTGTAGAGAATGCGAGTCCGAGTTCACCACCCGCCCTAAGGAAAGGCTCTCTCTCTCCCTGTTGGCTCAAGGGGAAGGCCCTGGTCTTCTCCAGCCCCCGTGGCGGGGAGGTGTGTGTCAGGTCCTGGAGGGGACATCGCACATGGTGTTGAACCTTGCCTTGATGTCTCAATCTCGTGTCTAATCTGCGTGTTTATACTTCAGAAGGCTTATGCCCAGGGCACACCTTACTCTTGTGCTCATTAACATAACAAACACAAACTCACCACCATCAAGTCCATGCCAACCCTTGATGACCCTAGAGCAGCGGTTCTCAACCTGTGGGTCGAGACCCCTTTGGGGGTCAAATGACCCTTTCACAGGGGTCACCTAAGACTATCGAAAAACACAAAGTAACACATGTTATATTAAGACTGTTACCCGTGCTACACCATGCTTCAAAACAAAATTTCATTTATTTGTAATTAGAAATAAATAAATAGAAATAAATATTTCACAATATATAATTATATATTGCTTTGTGTGATTAGTCACTATGCTTTAATTATGTTCACTTTATAACAATTAAAAAACATCCTGCATATCAGATATTTACATGACAATTCATAACAGCAGAGCCACCACATGACCCATGGGAACAAATTAATTTCTTCCTCAACCTCGCTTTGCTCCTGTGTAAAGTGGAGACAACATGTCCCAGCGAGACTGGACAGAGATGTCACAGGAATTTAAATGCAGCCGTGCATTGATTGACATCTGCAGTTCCCTCTGTGTAATTGGACATCCTGGTGTGGGCTGTGATCATTAAGGTTTTGTGTCAACTTGGCTGGGCTCGGACCCTCAGGGGTTTGCAGTAAAGACCTAGTCACACACACACACACACACACACACACACACACACACACGATGCGATCTAGCACAGTACAATCATGTCCATAATGAGATCTGCTAGGAGCAGCCAATCAACTGAAAGGAACATTCCCAGGGGTGTGGCCTGTTTCCAACACCAGTGGTCACTGTGGGAGAGCTTGCAGACCCTTTACTAAGTCTGGGTCATGCATTAGACTCATCCTCTGGACT
Source organism: Echinops telfairi (assembly GCF_000313985.2). Lineage (NCBI taxonomy): Eukaryota > Metazoa > Chordata > Mammalia > Afrosoricida > Tenrecidae > Echinops > Echinops telfairi. Next base: position 855,108 of record NW_022111317.1, on the reverse strand, counting down.
CTGCTCTTTGGACTTGAACCAGCAGCCTGCCATCTTACCTGCAGACCTCGGATTCGCTCACCTTTCACCTACAGCAACCTGCTGTCCCACCTACTGACCTGGGTCCACCAGCCCCCAAAGCTACAGGGCTCTGGAGAGTGCATAATTATCTGACCATGGACTTGGAACTTAGCCACTGCTGCAACTGTGTGGGCAGCACCCTTGATGTAAGCCTCCCTGTATATATACATATATGATCTTCCCTGGCTCTGCTTCTCTAGAGAATCCAGCCTAAGGCATGGATGTGTGGGACCATGGGGTGTGGGGATTCTGGGTGAACTGGCCTGGGAGCTGCACGGCCATATCCATGGCCCGGGAAGCTCCAACTGTAGGTACGCTACTGGGCCCCCACCCTCACTCCCACCCCCAGGCTGCTGTCACCTTCTCTGCTAAGCCAACTGCAGAGAAGGCCAACCTGTCCCTGAGAACCTGCCTGTGGGGGGGGGAAGATGTCTCAGCCAGAGCTGGGGGGTCTGCGGAGCACGCCTTCCCACCAGCATGCTGCAAGAACACATGGGGCAAAACACAGAACTAGACTCACTGAGTGGAAGAGCCCGGGGTGTGAGGTTGTAGGTGCGGGCCTCCATCACTAGACTGAGTGGCTTCCAGGCTCAGATAACAGTGGGGCCGAACAGGGGGTCTGACCCGGGGTGCGAGGTCTACATGGTGATGTGGTTGGTAGCGCGTCAGTGGAGTCAGTGGACACGCAGTGACATGCACTCAGAACAAGCTGGCACACAGCTAAACACACACGGGGAACCACGGGCTGGCACTTCCAACCCACCCAAAGGTGCCTGGTATTTCCCTTCCGAAAGATCTCCACCTTGAAATTCGTGTGGGGAGGAAAGCCAGAGATGCATGCAAGTAACTAGTCCAGTGGACTGATGGACCACGGGAGTCTGGGTCTCTGCGACCCTGAGATGGGAAGAACTAGATGGGGCCCAGCTACGCTCATCAGCTGCTCTGTAAGGGATCACATTTGCAGTCCCGGATCGAGGGCAAGAATGATGGAACGGATTTCGAAACCAGAGACCAGGCTTCCTGGTTGGACAGAGACTGTCGCTATGGTCCTGGATCACCTGTCAGGTCTGGAAATGAACACAGCCCCCTCCCCATGGCTCAATCTGCAGCTGGATAACAGACAGGTCTATGAAGGGGCAATAACACCAGGGAGGCATCCACACCTTCGACTCACCCACCAGTTATGATCCCAAGGGCAGCATTTACCCGCAGGCACAGTTCGGAAAGCAGGGGCCCTGGAAGTGGGGAGCAAGGTGGGGGGAGTGGGATAAACGATGCTCCATTGAGGGCGCTGGCACCAATGACATGAAACAAAATGTGTATGAGTTATTGAATGTAAAGCGGAATGGCTCTATACACTCTATTCACTCCATTGAACAACGCAAAGGTGGGGTTTTGTACATTATTATTTCTTAAAGGAGCAGGTCTACGCTGCACACAGGGGGTCAACATCCGTCCAGATGGACTTGAGGGCCAGCATGCTTATTAATGATTTAGGGACAGGGGATGCTGGCCGACTCCACTCTCTACTCCTTTTTGAGAACCAACACCAACCAAAGTGGCGACGCCCCTTTGTACACTATTGGGTTGGGTCTGCGAGAACCTGTTTGCTAACCCCTCACCACAACCCCCATCTCTCTGTAACGACTCATCAAACACAGCCCCCGCTCTCAGGCAGGGAATCAATCCCCCTCTAATGGAAAGGGACATTGTGTGGCCTCCCAGCCTGCCTTCCCCATCAACAGGAGGCACGGACCGGGCCTCACGGAACCTGGTGTACCGCTCTGAGTGGAAGCCGCTCGCCTTTTCTCAGGAAACCGACTTAATCAACCCCATTTTCAACTTCCTAGAACGTTCACTCACAAATGCAAATCAGTGCAATCTATATTCATCAAGGATTTCCTTTGCTTTTTCTTCGTGCTTGCCCCCTATTTCCCCGGAGATTATACCAAGCTACTGGGAGGCGATCAGCTCATCAAGGTGATGGGCGAAGGGCTGGGGGGTGGCAAGCATCAGAGCATGCAATCAACTGGCTTAATTAAATCATACTTTGGGAGACCCAGGAAATAATGAAGTGCCGCTTATAAAATATTCCACCTTTGGTAGAGAACCTTCCTTGTCAAAGATAAACATCTGCTTCAAGCAAAGGCCAGCAGCGCATCAGGCTCTCACTACCTGGGGAACCAGCCCCAGCTGGGTCCACAGGATGAGAAAAAGAAGAGGGGGCACAAATTCCCTTGGGATGAGGGCACCCTCTTAGGTTCAGAGAGAGACAGACCACCCGCTGGCAGCGCAGAGATGGAGAGCCAGAGCCGCAGCCATGCCAAAAGCTGCCCCTCCATCAAATCATGGCCAATCAGCAAGGTGATGAGCATCAACACGGTGACCATGATCCCCTCTGGGGACAGGACGGAAGAGTGTCCCCAGGTACGAGGGCCAACCTTGAGGAGTCTGGTCCACAGGACCCTGTGGCCGCCTTAGCCCAGCCTTGCAGTCACTCCGAGTCTAAGTGGACTTTATTGATTCATTCATTGATTGCCTCCAAGAGCCACTTGTTTCCTAGTCTCACCTATTGGAAGCCACATAGATTGTGCCCTCCCCTTCTCCCCCACCAGGCTTGACCTTCAGCTTGATGTTTAAGCTCCCAGGAGCAACGTCCAGAAGGGATGTTGACATCCCTTGTTATTCTGTTTTGATTTTCAATGCATCTTTCAGAACACTCTTCATGGTGAACTGGATGGCGGCTAGCCGAGCCGAGTTCTCCATGCACGTTTAGTTTCACATCGTGGATGGCAAGCCCCTCCATTTAGCATGGCCTCTCCCGCTTCCTCCCTAGGGATCATCCTTTCCCCACCCTCTGGACTTTGTCCCTGGGGGCACAACTGCCCGTGTGATCTCCAACAGTGCTTCTTCTAAGGAGTGGATGCCTCCATGGTGTGGCGGCCCCTTTTATAGATCTCGGTCCTATCAGTCCTTATCCAACCAATACGCAGACAGAGATCCCCCCCACTCTGTCAGGACCTCTTCATGAATTCCTCCCAGAGCAGTTGGCAGTGGTCGCCGGGCACCATCTAGTGTGGGGAACAGAAGGATTTCTCTTAAGTTATCTCCCCAAAATATATACCAGACTTAGCTGCTTGAGAATGACTGTTCTTTAGGCAGCAAAAGTAGATCAGAGGTTATTCTCCTTAACATCAGCCATCTATAGTGGCTAGACTATTAGTCTGACTCACCCTAAATAAGGCCCATTCCTTTCTGTTATTGTTCCCTTGAAGCAGTGCCCATAGGCAAGCCTGGGACCACTCTAAGATGACTAAGCTTAGGCTACTATCTTGCCACACATGCCCCCCTATTCTCTCCTCTTACTATAGCACATTCACCCCTAGGTCATACCCCTCTTATTGCTTGTATTGCCTATGTTACAACCCCTCTCTATGACGTAGGTTGTTATCTGCTATCAGGGGGCTTGCATGTCTCCCAGGATAGTAATTGCCTGCTTTATTGTATGAGACACCAGAATGGTCAAACTTGTTCTAGAATGAATTGTATTGCCCCTCTCTGTGATGTATGACGCTGTAATCAGATCCCCCTAAAGTGATATGATGCGTGGTTAGCAATAAATAATGAGGCTCCCTGGTTCTCAGGAGGGTGGCTGGAGAAGGTGACTAAGGAGGACGAAGCAGCGGCTTCTTCTCTGACGGCTAAGCCCCCTCCACGAGGACCATCAAGCCTAGCCGAGGTGAGCGATGCTACCATGAATTGCGTCTGACTCCATTACTTGACTCCATCCTTTAACTCTCATGCTCTCTGTGACTTTACTATAATCTCTACTTATTATCGCTGTGCAATTGCGCCTACCGAACCTGTGATGTTTTGTGGGGTTCCCTCTTCCCCTTAACCCCACAATCTAGTCCTTCTGGTCTCGGGTCACGGAGACTGATGTTCTCAAGCACGTTGGACTAACAGTGCTTCCGTGTGTCCTCAGGGGCCATCCCTCCTCCTTCCTCCAGACTGGAGAGATCAATGGCTGCACCCTAGATGAAGGCTCATCCTCTTCCTGGCCTCTTGGCACTGTCTATGGAATGTCTCAGACAAGACCACGATCGTTCCTGAATCACAGGGAATTCAAGGCACAGCAAGATCCCGAAAGCCTTGCCAGTGTTATCACCACCAGCTCCAGGACAGAGAAGGAAGAAGGCATCCATGTCGCACAGGGACAGCTGCTCCTTTGAGGTAGACATCAAGGACACGTCTGAGGATGTTTGTCTGTCAGGACCTCCATCACTGAGGGACACTGGTCTCTTCCAGGACCCTCATCACACCCAGCAACAGCCAAGCTGCGGACACCTGTCATTATCAACAACCGTTTGCCTCAGCCTAGACTAGGGACCCTGCAGGGGACAGGCAGGGAGGTAGGACATTCCCATGGCTAGTCACTTGTTCAGTGTTTTTCCAACAAACCACCCGAATCTAAAGAAAAGCAGGGATCAAGCCAGCACGCTGGACTTAACTACTGGTTTCCCAGGGCCGACTAAGATGGGAGAGGTGCCCACCACGAGCTGAACGTTCCCCTCTCCCACGGAGACATGGGAAGAGTCCAGGCGCCCCATTAAGGTAGGAGGGATGGTATAGGGATGAGGGATGGGGGATGGGCCATAAGGCTTTAGGATCAACCTGGAAGGGATGCAGATGTCTTCCAAGAGGCAAAGAAGTGAAAAACAGGACCAAGCAATTAAGGACATTGGCTATAACCTATTTTTCTTTTCTTTTTTTCCTTTGAGGGAGGGAAATGGAATTGGAAGATTCAAATCACATAGAAGGAGCCATGTGTGCCTATGCTGAGCAGGGGCTCTAAGGGAGTCAACTGCAAGACCCCCAAGCGGCCCCAGTTGCCTTCAGGTGGATGGGTGCTGGGTCTGAGCCCACGGCTGCAGCCCCTGTGCCCGTCCATGTCCTTGAGGGCCGTCCTCTCTTCCGCTGCCCTTCCGCTCTACCAAGCACGACGTCCTTCTCCAGGGACGGGTCCCTCTGGACAGGGGGTCCAAAGTACATGAGACCACGTCTCCCCATCCTCACACTGCAGAGCTTTCTAGCTGCACTTCCTCCAAGACATGCCTGTTTGTCCTTCTGGCCACCCCTAGTCCTTCCCCTTGTCTCTGCAGCACCCTCGTCTCTGCAGCACCCTCGTCTCTGCAGCACCCTCGTCTCTGCAGCACCCTCCTTCAAACGCATCGACTCGTCTTCGGTCTTCCTTGGTCTTTGCCCAACTCCCCCACGCATGGGAGACGGTTGAATGCGTCACGGCGTGGGCCAGGCACCGCTCCTCTGCACACATGCTCCCCACGCAATCATGGTGGGATTGCTTGGCTGCTGCCTCCATGCGCCGTCATTACCCACCTGAGCAAGATGAAACCCGTGACAACATCGATCCTTTCGCTGTTAGGATGCTCCTCATTGGTCCAGTTGAAAGAATCTTGACCTTCAGTTTCAATCCACACTGGGTCTTCTTGAGCTTGAGTTTCAATCCACACTGAAGGCTGCTATCTTTGGATTTCACCAGGGAGGGCTTCAACTCCTCCTCACTCTCAGCAAACAAGCTGGGGTCACCTGTGCATCGCAGGCGGTTAACAAGCCTTCCTCCAATCCCGATGCTGTGGTTTTCTTCACTGGGTCCAGCTTCTCTGCGGATCTGCTCGGCATGCAGATGGAACAAGTAGGGTGAGAGGACACAACCCTGACGCACATGCAGTGTCCCCTCTTCTGTTCAAATGGTTATCTGTAAGCACCTGTCCCACTGCCCAAGCCCAATGCCATTGCTGCTGCCTGCCCAGCCCTTCCTGTCCTATAAGGAGGACCCACACTGACCCCAGTTGACAGCCTCTGTCCTCCCTAAGGTAATGGCAACCACACACACACGAACCAGACGTCTGTTAAAATCATGAACCTGGCACACTAGGATGTACATAAGCCAACCAGTCAGGGGTTGGATTGTGGCCCCTCAGAAAGATCTGTTGACATCCTAACAGGTGTACCTATGACCATGAGGGTCACACAAGGCTGCCCATCCCCATCTGTCCCTCTGGAGTATGGAGGTGGCATGAGCGTTGCTAAGATGCTGGAAGCTACACCACCAGCATTTCCAACACCAGCAGGGTCATCGGGGCACAGGTTTTGGTGGGGCTTCTAGACTAGGAAGAAGGACTTGAGAGATGAACAAATCCCAAACAACAGCCAATGAAAAGCTGTGGGTCCCACAAACCACGGTCAGACACAGTCCTGGAAGATGGCCCTGCGAGGCAGGGAGACGCTCAGGAGAGAAGACGAAGCCGGGCTCACTAGCACGGCGGCCTCTGCGGCCCAGGGGCTGGGCAGACTCCAGGGCAACGGACAACGACACCATTGCTTACAGCAAGGTGAACCCCAGTTTCCCCCTGTTGGTGATGAGGATGAAGTTGAAGAAGGTGAGGAGGAGGACAAAGATGACGGTGACAGTGGCGAAGAAGCTGCTGCTGTGGACGGTGGATGGTGATGGTGAAGAAGATGATGGTGGTGGTGAAGATGAAGGTGGTGGTGGTGAAGAAGATGAAGGTGATGATGAAGGTGATGGTGGTGAAGAAGATGAAGGTGATGGTGAAGGTGATGGTGGTGGTGAAGATGAAGGAATGATGAAGATGAAGATAATGATGGTGATGTAGATGATGGTGGTGGTGAAGATGGTGGTGGTGGTGAAGATGAAGGAATGATGAAGATAATGATGGTGATGGTGAAGAAGATGATGGTGGTGATGGCGATGAAGATGATGGTGGTGATGAAGATGATGGTGGTGGAGGAGATGAAGGTGGTGGTGGTGGTGAAGATGAAGGTGGTGGTGAAGATGAAGATGATGGTGGTGATGAAGATGAAGGTGATGGTGAAGATGAAGGTAGTGATGAAGATGATGATGATGATGATGGCGATGAAGATGATGATGGCGATGAAGATGATGGTGGTGGTGAAGGTGATGGTGGTGATGAAGATGATGGTGGTGAAGATGAAGATGGTGGTGGTGACGGCGATGAAGAGGATGATGATGGCAGGGATGAAGATGAAGATGATGGAGATGAGGACAATCAGGTTGAAGGAGATGATGAAGACAATGATGAGAAAATAATGACAATGAGCTCAGCAGATTGCTACGAAGGCCTTGGCGCTTCGTATCAGTTGGGAACCCTGTCTCCTGGACGGGACAGAGCACCCCATTTCGTAAGTGGAGTCACACAGATGCAAAAACAACCTCAGCCAGAGAGCAAACAGGTGGTAGAACCGAGTGCTGACCCTGCACCGCTTGGATCCCAGGCCCAGCGCGGCCCTGAGCGTGGCAGCCGTCCTGACGGGCAGCGCGGAGCATGGGCTGGGGAACTGGATGTCAAGGATGACAAGGACGGAGCTGCTTTTTCATGAAACCAAGCAATGTAACTAAGCACACAGAGGGCCCTGCAGAAAGCCTGCTACCACAGGCGAGCCAAGTCCTTGGCTCGGGCAGAGGCCCCCACAGCTGGGCACAGACGCCACACGGCCTGTGTCTGTGGCACCGGAGCAGCTGCCTGGCTGCCTCTGTAAGAGAAGCCAGAGCTGGGGGGGACTCACGTTCCCCAAGGACACGGTCTCAGGTGACAGCTCTGGATGGGGAGGTGCGTCACACGGTGTTGCTATGTGCCACCTCCCCCACCATGGCGGCCCTGCCACTGGACCGCTGCCCAGGTGTCACTTCACAGACGCACGGGGACGGTCCATATGAAGGGCAGCCAGAAGCCCATGGGTGCTGCGGCAGGCCCCAAGCCAAGCACTGGTCGGCTCCAGCCGCCTCTTCTTCCACGAGGGAGGAAGGGTAAAACGCTGAGCTGCCAAGGACACTGCGGTCCACGGCCCCCGGTGCTTGGGCATCTCCCCATCCATGAACACAATGGCCCGGGGGCAGCAGGCAGGTACACTCACAGGGGCACCCCGCTGCCAGGCAAACATCCTAGGTGATGTCCCCAGGGCCTGGGAATCACATACCCCTGAGCTCCTGCTGGGCAGAGACCCTGGGCTCTGCTGGTCCCAGGGTGACCACCTGGCCAATGCACAGCTACCTTCACCTGGCCATTCTCCACACATCTCAGGGCAGCTCCTCTCCCGCTCCAGGGCAACAACCTTCCCGGGGTGTGCCCGCACCCAGGACAAAGTAGCTTCTAGACAAGCCTGACGGCCAAGCTCTGAGCACGCCCACCTTCCTGACGCTCACCATCGCGCCCTGGCAATATAGCTTGCACTGTGAGGGGATGTTCCTCACTTCCTGTGTGACTTCCTGACTTCCTGCCAGCCCTCTCTCCCAGCAGCCAACATCTTTCCATCCTTCCAGCCACCCAGCTGTCTCTTCTTCCCTCCTTCCCTCCATTTCTCCACTCACCCACCCACCCATCTCTCCATCCAACCAACATTCCTTCCTTCCATCCATTCACCACCCTTCCATCCAGCCTCCCTTCCTTCCTCTCCTTCCTTCCCTCTCTCCTTCCTCCCTCACTCCCTTCCCTCATTTAATTCATCCAAGAATCCATCCATCCATCCAAGCATCCATCCATCCA
>NW_022111317.1:844870-846267 GCF_000313985.2 Echinops telfairi | reverse complement strand
CATCAATCCATCCATCCACCCATCCATCCATCCCTCCATCCACCCACCCATGCATCCATCAATCCATCCAAGCATCCATCCATCCATTCCTCTATCCATCCATCCATCCATCCATCCATCCATCCATCCATCCATCCACACATCAATCCATCCATCCACCCATCCATCCATTCCATTCCTCCAACTAACCCTCCTTCCTCCATCCCCTTCCCTTTCCATCCCTCCATCCAATCCACCATCCTTCCTTCATGCCTCCTCTTTTCCATATTTCCATCCATCTGTCAATCCATTCTTCCATCCAGCCATCCTCCCTCCCTCTTTGGTCCTTCTTTCCTTCCAGATAATCAATCAAAGGCAGCCATGCCAAGTTGCAGCCCCAGATCCTGGTGCCCCTCCCATGAGTTCTTGCTCCCCACTTCTGACCGGGTCCTTAGGAGACCCTCCTCTAGACTGCCATGTTCTTAAGAGCCTCCAAGATGGGCTGCAGCAGCGTGCGCATGGATGCCCCCCAAACTCCCCCCCATCCGTGTTTGCCTTCCAATGGCTTAAATGCATCTCATGAGTACTGGATAGCTTGGCCACCACCCTGTGTCCGACCTCAGGCCCCTGTGAGACTGGGACACCAGGAGCTCTGCCAGCAGAGTCCTTCCAACACCAGCGGGGTCAGCCACGGTGGGCAGGTCCAGGGGGGCTTATGGACAACAATACTCTAACACCCCACTTACTGTCCTTGCATCGATGCCGACTCATCGAGACCCGACAGGAGAAGAGAAAGGTCCTGCCATTCTGCTTCCAGAAACCAGCTGCAGAAAACACCCGGATGACAGGAACCGTGGTCTGCCCTGTGGCTGTGGACACCCCCGCAGGCGGGTACGCATCGCTGGTGGAGCACATGGCCCAGGGAGACGGGAGGACCAGGGAGGGTGAGGGGACCCTCGCCCATCAACACAGTATCTGCAAGGACAGACTCCCTTGGGACGTGCAGGAAGGGGCCATGCTCCTCCCAGCGGTGCATCAGGTGGCTGGGTCAGAGTCCACCCAGCGGGCGCAGCCACCCCTGGGAGCTGAGTTGTTCCCTCGGAAGTGCCCCGGGGTTGACACAGAGGTGACAAAAACCCGTTTGCCACTGCAGTTGTAGACAGAGCCCAGCGGGGACAGAATAACAGAAACATGCATCCTGACCAGCAGCCTCCTCCCCCTCTCCCCACCCGATGATTTGACAGACAGGTCGTGACCCAGGCGAGCAGCTGGCCATTGGTCATAGGAGGAAAATGTCAACGGGGTGGGGGAGCGGGGGCAAAGGAGGGACCTATGGGGGTCGGACCAAGCACCTTGGAATGTCGCCATGGCAGCCCACCAGAGGTGGCGGAAGCCCCCTGGGGGGCCGTGTATGGGGG
>NW_022111317.1:830748-844770 GCF_000313985.2 Echinops telfairi | reverse complement strand
CGTGTCTTCTCACCGTTCTTCCCAAGAGAGAGCGGCGTCAGCAGTTTCCCCACCTGCGCGCGCTGCGCACAGAAACCAGAAACGGGCCTGAAGCCCGAGAAAGGGCAGGCAGCGCATCCTGGTCCCCGCTCTCCAGGCAGGCTCTCCCGGCGTGTGGAGTCTGTGCTGTGGCTGGTGCCGTGCAGGGCCATTGGGTGGGTTCTGAGGCTCCTGACCCGATGCTCAGTAGAGCGAAACCCCGCCAGGTCCGGCGTCCTCTCCACAATCCTCCCTCAGCCTGAGCCCCTGAGGCAGCCACAGTGTCCATCCGTCTCATGCAGGGCCTTCCTCGTTGTCGCTGTCCCTCCACATTATCAACCACGATGTCCTTCTCCAGGGACTGGTCTGTCCTGACACCACGTCCAGAGTAGGTGCCATGAAGTCTCTCCAGCCTTGGCGCTTGTTCCGAGGCAGATGGGTTTGTCCTTTCGGCAGTCCCCGGTACCTCCAGTGTTCTCCTCCAGCACCGCGATCCACACCATCGCTTCTTGTTCAGTCTTCCTTATACACGGTCCAACGTCGGCACGCCACGGGAAACACCACGGCTTGGGTCAGGCACACCTTAGTCCTCAAAGCAACAGCTTTGTTTTTCTGTGCCAAAAAGAGGTCTGGCGCAGCCGATGGACCTAATGCAATCGGTCTTCACTGCTGCTTCCAGGAGCACTGATTGTGGATGGAGCCAAGCAAGACAAAGTCCTGGACAACGTCAGCCTTTTCTCCATTGAGCATGATGTGACCGACTGGCCCAGTAGTGAGGATTGTGGTCTTCTTGACCTTGAGACATCATGCACACTGAAGGCTACAATCCTTGACCTTCATCATCCAGCGCTTCAAGTCCTCCTCTTTCAGCAAGCAAGGTGGTATCATCTGGTTGTCAAGGAGTCTTCTCCAATCCCGATGCCCCATTCTGCTGCACGGGACCCAGCTTCTCTGCAGATCTGCTCAGCAGACAGACTGATCAAGTACAGAGAGAGGACACAACTCCCAAGTGTACTCTCCTCAACCTCAGTGGGTCCCACCCGTCCCTTCAGGGGCATGCTCCCCCGGAGCCTTCCCTCGGGCGGATCGTCCTTGGAAGGAAGTCCCACCAGGGCAGGAAATGGAAGGGCACTTGACCTGCCTTCAGGGCTCTGGAGCTGAGATTTGGTTTCCTCTGAATCCATCCTGCCTGATCGGACTCACGGTCCCTTGAATTTCAATGCCTTCCATGATCGAAAATAAGTATCGGTGTCCTTGATGAGCCGTGGGCTGGGCCATTTGGGAGACCCTCGAAGTGGAGAGGAGCTGCTGACCCTGTTGCCAGGTGGTGAGGAGTCGGCTCCGGTTCACAGGGCCGGTGGGGCCCAGACCCAGAGACCGCCGTCCTGCGCATCCTCACAGCTGCTCTCCTGCGTGAGCCCGTGCTACCGCCACTGCGTCCGTCCATCTCCGTCCGTCCTCTGTGGAGGACACCTCCCAAGATGCTGGCTGGCATTGAGGTAAAATGTTGGAATTGAGGCATCCCGATAATCCAACTCCAAAAATAAGCACACAGCTGCTTATTTAAAGACATATACGCCTGACAACACTGTATCACAAGGGGATGTCCCTCCCAGCCCGACTTTTCCTCTCCACCCTGGCTTCCAGAAAGCTCAGAGGTCAATGAACTTAAGAACAACGTAGCTCGCATAACTCGGTCCATTCAGACTCGCAGTGACCCCTTCGGGACAGGGGGGTGCCTCCTCTTTGTGTTTCCAAGATTCCAAATCTTCATAAGAGCAGACAGTGAGGTGTTTCTCGCGAGGAGTGGCTGGGGAGCTGGAACCGATGCCCTCAGGACTAGCAGCTCAATGCATGGCCCACTATGATTAGCTTCCTTCATATCGTGTAATCAGTGACGAACACCACATGTGACCTATAGATTTGTGGTCTCATCCCAGGAGCCGGTCTTGGCTGTGGCCCTTTAATTGTTAACGTGGGCTAATGACTGAGCGTGGCCTGCAGCAGAAGCATTTGAGGGGGAGGGCAGGGGCTGGCTAGAAAGACAGACTCCCCATGAACTGGGGCTCCCAGGTGTGGCGTCTTGGAACATGCATGAGTTGGAATCAAAATATCCAAGAACTCTTGCCACCTGGGTCTGGATCCACAGCCGACGCGAAAACATGTCCCGACAGCCGGGGAGACGTTCAGGAGAAGCAGGGGGACAGGACAGGTCTTGTTTCCCCTCCATGCCTCACCCTCAATCTGGCTGACCGGCACCCGCTGTGAGCCTCCACGGTGGCCTGCTGGGGCTGCAGAGGATGAGGCACCCAGGCTGGACAGCTTCGTGGGGAATCACCACCCAGGGAAGGCTAGGCCCCCAGGAAGGACTGACATAGCAGCGGGCCAGACCCAATGCGACCCTTGTCCCCTGGACACCGTGAACTGAACTTCAGTCCTTTGGGCACCATGGGCACCATGGTGTCCCCTGGGCACCATGAACTGAACTTCAGAACGTTGTGCCCCACCCACCCAAAAAAAGTGATTCTAAACTCCCAGCCTCTGACCCTGTCGATAGGAGCCCATTAAGAAGTGTTTTTTGTTACGTTCGTGTGGTCAAAAGGGTGGAGCTGTCTGGTACAAAAAAGAGAATACCCCCAAAAAAAGATACATTAATTTAAAACTTTTCCTTGAAACAGAAGTGATGTGGGGACATACAAGCAGAGGGAAAACAGACGCAGGCAGTGAGGGGCCCCTGGACAAGCAGGGGGCCATCCATGCCCAGTATCAAGGAAGGGCCCCCCAATAAAGTGGCCAGTGCCTTCATTTGCATCTCCAGCCTGAAGAAGTGCTGGTTGGCTGGGCTGCCCACAGTGGCGGGCTCCCAGCACCCTAGGCAACCAAATCCCCAGGGCTCCCGCTGTCTCCATGACAAAGCCAGGCAGCTGCAGCCCCGCCCACACCTGCTGCCTCCCAGACATCAAATGTCTTGGATCTAGGAGCCCCCTGCAAAATCCCTGCCTTCTGCTCTCCTGGCCCTTTCTAGGCTTGCCCAGCAGCAGGCTCTCTGACACCCTGGAGCCTCCACAGGTCAACAGGTCTAAACTCGGGGGCAGGGAGTAGGGTGGGGCAAAGGCAGAGGAGAGAGGCCCAGGGGAGACAAGCTTGTTCTAGCACTATGCCCAGCACCCAGGGCTGCAGCTGCCTGCCAGCATCAGGACCATGATGTGGCTGGTTCCCAGGCCACAGGCACTGGCCAACATCAGTGCCCAGGCTGCAGGCACTGGCCAGCATCAATGCCAAGGCTGCAGGCACTGGCCAGCATCAATACCCAGGCTACAGGCACTGGCCAGCATCAATGCCAAGGCTGCAGGCAACGGCCAACATCAGGCCTGGGGAGCACCTGGTTCTTTCTGGGGGCCAGAGTTCTGTACAGAGAGCCTGTGTAGCTGAGCAGGGAGGCTTCCGGGAGGACACAGGAGCGCTGAGGGATGAGGGGCCAGAAGAGACGAGGGGAGAACTCAGTAATCTGAGCATGAACTCGCAGAGTCACCAGATGTTCCAGGGGGCAGAACTCCCCCCAGCACGGGGTCCCAGGAAGGCCCAGCCTCCTGGCACCTCTGTTTCCTTCTCTGAAAAACATGGAAACCATGGTGCCCTTGCCCTCCTGGGTGTCCATCCCAGAAGGGTGATCTCCTCTCCACACTTTGCCACAGCACCCATATATCTTCAGTGATCAGCTCACGGGGCAAGTACTGAGCATGGCCATCTAGTTGAGATGACCAGGGACCACAACCATAGTAGGTAATGCTCGTGGACGCCGCAGATAAGAATCAAATGGTGGCTGGCTCCTTACTCTGAGCCAAGTCCTTTCAAAGGAGAGCAGACCTGACTCCCCAGGGGTCACAGCAAGTGCTCACAACCCAGGTGTCCTCTGGGGGGTGATAGTGGAACCAATCGGTGTATGCAGGTGTTCTACTCAGCAACAGGTGACACCCAGTCAGATGGTACCTAATTATCAGAAAGAAGAATGTCTGGGGTCTTAAAAGCATGCCTTCAAGCAAGCAGCCGTCTAAGCGAGGGGTCTGGGGAAAGCTTCATGAAAGAGGCAAACATGTCAGTGTGATCAAAGGATTATCAGCAATAGAATCCCAGATCAGAGAGTTAGTTCTGAGCTAAATCCTGAGCAGGTGTTCGCAGCATCTGTGGATGACGATGAAAGCCCACAGCACCTGACGTAACACAGGGGATTCAGCTGGGGACACGCCCTTTCCCCAAAGGTAACTTACAGTATGATTGCCTTTCTACAAAATTCTCAAGATGACAAAATGTATATACCTGGAGGACACCTGGGGGGTTGCCTGGGCTTAAGATGGGGTGAGGACCAGGGAAAGGGATGGTGACTTAATTGTTGTTATCAGGTGCCACTGCCCAGTCCTGCACCATCCTCACAGTTGGCCTTGTGTGTGAGTCCCTTGGTGCAGCCGCTGTATCCATCCACCTCTTGGAGGTCCCACTTGTGCACTGACCCTGCGCTTTACCCAGCCTGGTGTCCGTCCCCGGGGACTGGGCTCTCCTGAACAAGTCCAAAGTGCAGGCGATGGAGTCTCACCAAGCTCACTTCCAACGATGGCGGACTTGGACTTCTTCCGAGACAGGTTTGCTCATTCGTTTGGCAAAACAAACACCTCACTGTCGTGGAGTCCCTTCTGATTCAGAGTGGCCCCATGGGACAGGGTGGAACTGTCCCCGTGAGTGTCCGAGACTGTCGCTCTTTACAGGGAGCAGAGAGACCCGGCTTTCTCCGAGGTGCAGCTGGTGGTTTTGAACTGCTGACCTTGGGGATCCCAGCCCAATGTGTCACCGCTCTGCCTCCCTCCGGGCCTCTATCCTTCCAGCAGGCCCAGGTGTATTCAATAGTGCTTGGCAATGACATCATCCGGACACACCCGTCCTTCCTCACCCCACCTTCCTTCTCCAGTGCCTGACTTTCACATGCACAGAGGCTATTGACAATGCGCTGGCTGGAGTCAGGAGCACCTTGGTCCTCAAAGAGCTTTGCTCTCTTTAAAAATCTTGACCTTGGGTGGGGCTATTTGACTTTCACTGCCTTGGCTCCCTAGCCGGGTCATCACATGGTAGCTGTGCAGGCTGTGAATGCAGGGGCACTGGGTGAAGTGTCGGTGTGTCCCCTCTGCACCGCCTCTGACAGCTGCAGCTTGGAGCTCTTTTAGCAACAGTTACCAGGTAACACATCTCAGAAACAATGTTACCACATGAATCATGCCAGCGGCCCAAGCAGAGGAGGCTGGCCTCCACACCAGCCCTGGCAGGTCCACATCTATGGGTGCGTGTGACCTTCCTGGGGCCAGAGGGTCAGCAACCCAGAGTGACCATGCATCTGAACCTTAATTGGTGTGTTCTTGGTTAATGCAAATGGTTGACTCAGTAGAAGTGCCCAGCCTGGGGGTGACCATGTATTATGACCTCTGTCAATCCTCTCTCATGCTGACCTCTGACCTGGTCTCTCAACTCTCTCTGGCCTGGTCCATAATGCCCAAGGGGCCACAACAAATGTGAAACAGGAGAAGACTTTGAGACTATCAGCAGCTTGTTCCCGACACCCCCTTCAAGCAAAGGAACAAGCCCAGCCCGAGCTAGCAAGGTGACCAAGGAGAGATGTCCAGATCTCCCACCATCCCCGGCCAACCAGAGATGTGTGAGTGAGGCCAGACCACTAGCAAGCCCACGTGAGATAAGAGTCCAGCTGGCATGGCCAACCTGAAGCACCATGGGAAAAAACAACCAGGGGTCTGCTCCAATGCCCTGTTAGCCAAATCCGGCCCACTGATTGTTTTTGTCAATAAAGTTTTATTGGCGCACAGGCACGCCCATTAGTTTCCCTGTTGTTTTGGATTGCTTTCCCACTGGGACGGCATAAAACAGACCCACGAGCCAACCCACTCTCCGGGAGTCCATTTCAGCTCTTATCGACCCTAGAGGACCGAGTGAAACTGCTTCTCAGGGTTTCTGAGACTGTCAATCTGGACAGAGCACACAGCCACATCTTTCTCCCACAGAGCAGCTGGCTGGGGGTCCCAAACGTGCAGTCTGAAGACCACCACATAACCCACTGGGCCTCTTACAACGGCCACCAATAAAACAGAATATACTCACTGCCACTGAGTGGATTCTGGCTCACAGGGGCCCCTAGAATGGGGCGGAACTGCTCCTGTGGGTTCCTGGGATGGAAACTCTGGCTGGGAGTAGAGAGTCCCATCTTTCTCACCACGACGCTCTGCATGGGGGCCATCACCGCACATCTAAAGGTGCGTGTCTCAGCAGCTAAAGGTTGAGTCATTTCACCCAGGCCAAGCCAAGCTCTGTGTGTGTGTGTGTGTGTGTGTGTGTGTGTGTGTGTGTGTGTGTGTAACAACAGCCTCAGCTGACTTGGCTCCTGGGGTGCCTGACGCAGGACATCACATGGCCGCAGACAGCGCTCCAGCCAGAATGCCCAGCTCCAGATATGCCAGCCTGGCCAGACCCCACCCCAGCGCTCCCTCCTCAATGAACAAAGGGAAGATAAAATTCCAAATGGATACGCCATCATCCAGGGAAGGGGGTCATCCAGGGCATGGAAGCAATGAAGAGCCATGTGCAGCACCACCCTTATCGGATGTCCCACTGCAGGGACGGCGCTGATGCCCCCCAGGTGCACAGCCAGTGCCATGCTCCCAGCACCCTACACACAAGGAGCCAGGCCTGCCCACACCACCTGCCGGGACAAGAGGCAAGGAGCTGTGCTCCCGAGTCCCCTCAGTGCCCCGCTCCTGCCAGGGCTCCAGGACCAGAGGACAGTTTTCAGACCCTTAGCTGTCCCGACGCAGGTCTTGCTAAGGCGAGTCCCAGCAAGCCCGTGTGCCAGGGACGATGCTCCAGAGGGGTCTCAGTGGAAAAGAGGACAATTGGCATGCTGGCTGTGACCCTGGGCTCCAACAAGCAACAATTGGGATGGGGCAGGAGCGGGAGGTGCCTCCGTCTGGTGTTCATGGGGGTGCTGAGCTGGAAGGGAGTTCACAGCATGGAACAACTGACTAGGAGCCTTTTGTGATCAAAACTCTCAATACATTTGGAATCAAAGGCACGTCAATAAGTCAGGAAATGCGGAGAGGACGTGAGCCCAGCAGTGGCACATGGAGAGGATTGCAAGGGACAAGTTGGACCAGAATCATATAGATCATAGAACATAAGGCTTATGATCTTCTCTGGAAACCTTCGCCGAAGCCGCAATAAGTCGTTGTGTTGTTTTTACGAAGGAGAAGAAACACTTGCAAATGTCCATGAATCCTTGGGCGAGGGGCTGTTCCAAGTCAGAGTCTAGTAGAACACTGTGCTGTGGGTTCAGTTCTTAACCACCTCTCCTGCTGAGAGAAGCCCTGGGCGCATTGCAGCCTTAAACCTTCAGAGGCTAACCAAAAGGCTGGAAGTTCAAACCCACTGAGAGCTCCACGGGAGAAAGGCTTGGCCGTCAGATCTGGCAGAGATGGTTGATGAAAGCCAGTATGTTGACTGTGACTCTCAGTGACCCTATTCACTGCCTCAAAAACCCTATGGGGCAGTTGTCATGTGAGGTCATTGCTGGGGGTCAAAATGACTCAAGGGCATCTACAGTATTTCTTACTGTTTGTCCCCCCAGCTAGAATGCCGGCTGTGCAGGGAAGCATCTCCTTGCTCGGTCATGCCTGGGTGCCGAGATGTTGGACTATCCATCAGAGGAGTATACCCCTCTCCACCCTCCAACCATGGACACCATCCTTTGACTCATATAACACACGCCTTCGGAGTCTCTTTGCCAACTGCTCCCCCTCCACCAGGAGGTAGGTACCTCGGTGAATGTCCAGAACTTATTTTTAACATAACCTGCTTGTTTGTTGTTTCAATTGGCACAGTAGCACCTATGACAATACCTCTGGGGGAGCAGATCGATTGACAAGCAAACAGATAGCATGTGCTGCTTCTGTAAAGGCCTGGTACATAGTCTTCTCCAGCACACATGGAACTATCTCCAGAATGCACCACCCAGTGGCCTTCAAACAAGTCTGAATATATTTCAAAGCACTGAGGGCATAAAACATATCTTTCCAGCCATAGTGGGGAACATTCAGAAATCATTAACAGAAAGGAATTTCAGAAACTCACCAACGTGTGAAAGTTGCACAAGACACACCTAAGTAATCTATGGGTTATCAAAATCAGAGGTGAAAAAGGGCCATTACCGACAACCTTACAGATATAAAAATAATTACAAGGGACAAGTATGAGTAATGGTTGGCCAACAAACAGGACAACTGGGATAACATGTGCAAGTTCCTGGAGAAACAAAAATGGCCAAACTAACTCAAGAAAAAGAGAAAACATAGGTGCTGTACACGCATAATGCAAAGAGAGTGATTTGGAGATTTTTTTTAATCCTCACAAAGAAAAGGCCACACTCAGATGATTGTGCTGGTGCATCCCACCAAATGTTTAAAGAATTCAGACGAATCCTCATGCACACATCAACAACAGAGAAGACAACACCTCCCGACCCAAGTCACATCTCAGATTATCCAGAGATCAAATCCAGACCAAACGTCACTCCGAAGGCAAAGCACGGTGCATTATTTCTTACGACTCTGGATGCAGAAATCCCCAGACAACCACAACCACGCCAAATGTGGCACCATATCGCCATGGTCTAGTGGAGTCTAGTCCAAGAAGACAAGGTTGGGTTGGCAGCCAACACTCAACTGATGAAACTAATCATTGTCAACAGAAGGGAGCTCACAAAGGTAAGAAAGAAAAACACATTGGTTCACAGTGATTTGAAAGAAGAAGCTAAGAGATCTTCACACTTCAGACATGTCAGGAGGAGCCCATCCCCGGAGAAGGACATCGCGCTGGTAAAGCAGAGGGTGAGTGAAAAAGAGGAAGCCCCTCAATGAGATGGACGGACACTGGCTTTCCACCTGGGCTCCAACGTAACAACAATTGGGGTGGTGCAGGAGCGGGAGGTGTCTCCGTCTGCTCTTCAGGGGGCTGCTGAGCTGGAAGGGAATTGAAGGCATTGAACAAGCAACCAAACAACAGCTTTCATGATAGACGCACTCAGTAAATTAGGAATGAAAGTGTATTCTCCCAACCGGAAGAAGGGCATCAGTGAACATCTTAAAGCTGACGTCCTAGTTAGAAGTATAAGACAGACGCCTTCTCACTAAAATCAGGAAGAAAACTCAGGTTCACGCTCTCCGCATCTTCAGCATCACACACCCTCAGAGATTGTGGATTCAGTTGCAGGCCACCGCAGTGAAGCAGGTACCACAGGAAACAGTGTCACTCAAAGTCCTAAATTTCCCAGTGCATGCAAAAGTGATATTTATCCCAGACCCCTGTGGTCTAAAGTGTGCAACAGCGTTATGGTCAAGGTCAAGCCGTATGCAAGAATGATCCAAATGGGTCCCAGAGACCAGAAGGGAAAGCGCACTGTTGGGAAAACGGCGCCAGTAGACGGCTCGATGACGCTGGGCTGCGCAACCTTTCACAGGTGAGCAAGCAAACAAAACCCGGGTCGATCTGTGAAGCTCGAGAAAGCCAAGACTATACAACCAGGTGTCCCCTGTACTGCGCTGGGGCATCTAGTCAGGCCAATTAGACAGGGAAATAAAAGGCACTCAGATTAGAGGGGAGGAGGTAAAACCCCATTGGTAGATATGCCAACCCCAAGGCCAGCAGTTTGAAACCACCAGCCGCTCCAAGGGAGAAC
Organism: Echinops telfairi; assembly: GCF_000313985.2. Classification (NCBI taxonomy): domain Eukaryota; kingdom Metazoa; phylum Chordata; class Mammalia; order Afrosoricida; family Tenrecidae; genus Echinops; species Echinops telfairi. The sequence continues at coordinate 834,971 of NW_022111317.1, read as the reverse complement.
AGGGAGGCTTTCCACTCCCATGAAGAGTCTGGGAAGCCCACAGGGGCAGTTGTCTGTCCCATAGGGTTGCAGGAGTCGGAATCAACTCACAGGCAGTGAATTTGGAGGAATTTTTTCGCATAAGAACAAGGATTGCACAGTGTATGAGGTACGTGGTCTGTCTGAGAATGGAAACTTGTCTCCCACAGGGGAGATGAGAAGCCCACCGCTGAACCACCAATGACCTCTCCACCTTGGCTTGCTGTGGCCTGCCCGTGGATGGTCACTCAGATATCATGCAATCCAGTGGTTTAAAGAGAACTGTGCAAACATCATCAAAATTAATTTTAAAACATTTTCTTCTTTCTTGTGGCCATTATTATCAGCTTCCCATTTTCCCCCCAACTGCACCTGGCATAACCCTGAGGAGCTGTTAATATAGTATAGTTAGTATAGTATAGTATAGTATAGTATAGTATAGTAAGTATAATATAGTGAGTATAGTATTTATATAATAGTTACTATCTATATATTTGCCTATCCTGGGTTTCATATAAAGAAAATCATAGATATTAAAAAACCAACAAGAGAATAAAATTTCAATCCAAAAGACAGCAGAAAGTAATAAAAACTAGAACAAGTTAAAAATGGGTCAAAAGGAAAAATAAAGGGCAAGATGTTAAATTTCAACCTAACCATATCTGCAGCGATCCACTTTCCAGTGTCCTCTGTCGGGGGACAAGACTATTCATACCCTTGGCCAAGGGACCAATGGGGTCTCCTGGAGGCTTCGTCTGTGTGAGGGTTCGGAAGGTGGAGTCGGGGCCTTCACGGTCATCCACAGCCTTCTGCAAACTGCAGGCTCAGGATTTGAGCTCAGAGTTGAGCCTCTGATCTTGAATGTTATTGCTGCCAATCCTTTGATCACGGCCTGATGTTTGGATTCCTCCACGCAGATTCAGCTGACCCCTTGCTTCGGCAGCTACTTGCTTTAAGACATGCCTTTGAAATCCCAGCTGCTGCTCTTTCTGATAGCTGGCCACCGTCTGGCTTCTTCACCGCACTGTGGGACAGCACCCCTATCTTCCATGACCGCTTCATGAGGGCGCGTATTGAGCATGGACCAGATGATTGTGATAGTGTGCTAGTCTGGGTTGACTAGAGAAACAACTCCAGGGACACTCTTGTGTGTATGAGAGACAACTTTATGTCAAAGAGCAATTGTACATTAAGAAAACATCCCAGCTCAGTCCACATCAAGTCCATACGTCTGATATGGGCCCATATGTCTGATACCAATCTGTAAAGTCCTTTTCAGACTCACACATGCAATGATGCCAAATGCAGGGAGATCACAGGCCAGTGGGTGAAAAGTCTTGTGGATCCAGTGGCGGTGGAAGCATCTCAGCACTTGCATGGGTCTCCACGTGGCTCCTCCAGGTCCAAGGCTCTGGCTGCCATCCGCGTAGCTCCACGTGCCTTGTCAACAGGAATGTCTCACAGGGAGACAAGCAGAGAGAGTGTGTTTGACCTCCTGTGACCTACTTATCTCTGCAGCACCTCCAAATGAGGTCATCAAGCCGGGACCTGATTGACAGGCTGGACTCCACCCCTTCACACTTCATCGTCTCAGATTGACACCAGATGATGTCATGACCACAGATAACAATGGGACACACCCACGGTCAGCACTGCCCAGGGAAGCAGCAGGTAAGAAATCGAACGAGGTGCTGCCTGGTGAATCTGCTGCGCATGACCTCTCTGAAGTGCCGAGGCACAGGGACGGCCCCTGGAGGATCAGAGGTGTGCCTGGCCCAAGCCAGGGGCTTTCCAGTCAGCTCACGGGCCTGCGCGGGCTGGACAGTGAAGGAGGAAGGGTGTCGTGAGTGGCGGTGTCGGTGACGGACACTCAGCGGGCATGAGCTGCCCGAAGAATGGTTAAAGACGTCTTAGGAGAACGACAGCCAGAGTCATTCTGAGAAGCAAGGGGGGGCGAGACGTGTGTCTCCTGTGCTTTGGCCATGCGATAAGGAGAGGCCAGTCCCAGCAGAAGGACATCGTGCTTGGGAAAGTGGAGGCCCAGCCAAAAAAAGGAGAGGAGGCCCCTGGGTGAGACGAATTGACCCAGCAGCTGCAATAACAATAGGCTCAGACGTGCAGGGGTGAGGCTGGCACAGCACCGGGTGCTGCTTCATTCTGTCGGACGTGGGGCCTCGGGTCCTAGCAGTCACGGCTTAGGACTGAGATGACCCACTCGGGGATCAACTAAGGAACAGAGATGGAGAGACGCCTTTTGGGGTGGCCCTGCCCACCGGTACCCGCCTGCCCTGTCCGTGGGTGGCATGAGTGGCACCCTGTAATTTCATGGCCCTGGTGACACCCGACCTGGCCAGCCGCACCAGACAGAGCCTGGCTGCAAGAGAAGGTCCCGCAGCCTGAATCTTTGAAACTGCTACACTGACAAACAGCGAACAAGACTTAGAAAAGAGAGAGAATGAGAGTCCATTCAGAAGAACTCAGAGGGACTGTCCTGGGCCGAGCAACCAGAGGAAGTAAGGGATACACGGGGGTCCCGGCTCCTGCACACAGCTCTCTGGTCCTAACGTCCACCCACCTGGCTCCTGCACACAAGGCCTGGTCCTGGTGTCCATTCCCCTAACTTCTAGAAACGGAGGCAGCTGCCAAGTCCGGCTTCTAGACCTTCGTGTGCTCACTCAGCTGCCCTCCCTTGTCCCTGGAGACCAGAACCACCCCCAGACCCCCCTGATACTGGCTGGTCTCTGTTCCCTTAATCTCGTCAGCAACAGGGACTCCACCCCACACAGGGCAGCTGAAACGACAGGCCCTGCCAGCCAGAGAGAGTGGCCCAGCCCCGAGAGCAGGCCCTGAAGAAACCCACGCAGAGATTCCAGACCCAGAAACTGGCCACTGGGCAGGCAAGGTGACCTTCTCGGCCAGCCCCCTCCACAGTGCCGTGCCCCCCACTCCAAACCACCGGTGAATGGGCAGCTGCTCTGGGAGAAGGGGGCAAGCTTGGCCTCATGGGAAAATTCTCACCCTGCACCTGGGGCGCATCTGTGGGGCACGCCCAAGCCACCCCTCCCCCATCACCCTTAGGAACTCCGTGTCCAGGTCGGCGAGACTCGGTGCTCTGTCCAGAGATGGCTGCTTAACCACAGCCGTTGACCCAGCACTCCTGTCAACAGCCCAGAGAAGCATCCTGGAGAACCGGATTCCTGGGTCACCTGCCCAGCACCCCACGCCCCGAGGCTGCTGGCCCCATGCCCATGGACCAGAGCCCAGCCAGGGCTGGCCCAGCCCCTGAGAGCCTGGGAATGAGGCAGGAGGGACGGGTGGGCAGCTCATGGGGGCCTGAAGGTTGCGGCCAAGGAGAACCCTCTGACTGAGACACTGAGCCCAGAGGCACGTCCACTGTAGAGGACACCGTTCCCCCAGGAGCCCCTGGTGGTGCGGGCACAGAGCATGCTCAGGTGCACACCCAGCGGTGGGAGGGTCAAGTCCACCTCGGGCAGCTTAGAAGAAAAGCCTGGGGATCTACATCCAGAACATCAGCCACTGGACTCTCTATGGAACGCCGTTCAGAACCGGCCCCGTGAGACCTGCTTTGCTTTCTGCTTTCTTATTCATTCAGCACCCAGGTGCCACCCAGCAACTGAGACAGGGAGAGAACACACCTGGCCCCTCTCCCGTCTGTCTGGGGGTCTGACAGTGCCCGGCACTGGGGGTCGGGGCCGGAGTGGAGGGCACACAGGGAAAGGGGACGAGCCCAGCAGAGCGGGTGCTGAAATGATGGTCCTCACCATGGGGTTGGGGGAGGGGAGTTTCTAGGTACAGAAAGAACCCCAAACCACAGAGGCTGTGCCCAAGGCGCTGAGGGGTACAGCCTGCAGGCACAGGGTACCCACACCCAAAGCCTCCCATTCCACTTGGCGATGCTCTGGTCACACACTAGGCTGCAGCCAGGTCAGCACTGTGAGCGCACCCAGCAACCCCATGGGAGAAACTCCTGGCTGTCCACCCTGGGGAACCCGGAAGACCTTTTGGGGAGCTCCACTCTGTCAGCCCAGGGCCAGGCCCCTTGCCTGTAGTCCCTGCCCCCACCTCCCACCTGGGACTCCCAGATCTGTAGCCAGACCCCTTGGGACCTCAGTGGTCGCACCCCGGGGTGACCAAGCTCTCAGGGATACTTCCCCCTGCTTCTCCAGCATGACAGGGGAGCGGGG
>NW_022111317.1:822915-830062 GCF_000313985.2 Echinops telfairi | reverse complement strand
CAGCTGAAGCAGGGAACTGGCTAAGGCAGCTGCACCCTGGTCCGACCATCAGAAAACACGAGACTTGAGAACTAGCAAGGGGAAGCTCACCGAGCCATTTAGTCCCCCGCCCTTCAATTAGCCCCACATGTGTTTTTCAGCCAGGTTGGCACAATCAACTAACTACCTCACTCCTCCTCCCCCTCTAATTCACTGCTGTGGATCTGATGCTGACTCACAGGGACCCTGTAGGACAGAGTGGAACGGCCCCTGAGGTTTCCCGAGATGGTCACTCCTTATGCGAGGAGAAAACTCATCTTTCTTCCAAGGAACAACCGATGTTTTCAAACTGTTGACCGAAGCCCAATGGGTAACCACTCCACCACCCCATGATTACATATGACATGCATTCCTCTCCCTCCCCAACCAGGGGGGGGAGGTTCGAGAGGAGAGGGTGCTTACCACAGATATAGAGACCTCCCATGCCCCCTGGGGTGGCAAAACCTCCCAGACGCAGAAGAAGGAAAGAGGAAGTTGTCCTCAACCCGTTCACAGTGCCCGTGTGTGTCCAGGTAGCAGTGCGCTCAGTGTGTGTGCAGGCAGGGGGGCGGGGGTGAGGGTGGGGTTGCTGCTGCTGTTCTTCTGGTCACAGACTACCAGGCCTTTCTTTCAAGCCACTTCTGGGTGCACTCAACTGTCCACCTTTCAGTTAGTGGACAAGAGTGTCAGCCTCCTGCACACACACACACACACACACACCCCTACGCATGCTTGCACACAAGAGAGACTCAACGCAGGGCCAATCCTACCATGGCTTTCACTCTAGGGAATGCACACCTCTCCACTCACATGCTGTCCCCGGCCTGAAACTCGGTCCAGGAATAGAGAGAGCCTGGATCGACTAGCTGGAGCCCTGGTGCCATTGTGGGTTACACACTGGGCTGCTCACCGCAAGGTCAGCAGTTTGAACATCCCCCACACCCACCCAGCCGCTCTGTGGAAGAAAGGTGAGGCTCGACTCCGGTAGAGAGTGTCAGCCTCGGAAACCCACAGGAGCCATGCTCCCCTGTGCTCGGGGGCCGGTCGCTGTGCGACGGAGTCAGGTGGCAGCACGTTTGGTTTCCGAGATTGAGGTCCACTGTGCTCTTGCAAGGAGCCCCCGCTTGCTCCGTCCATGCATTTTTGGGGTTGGTTTTGCTCCATTTGTATTGTTTTAAAGTCCAGGCGCCTCCAGGTTGCAGGGAATGTAAAATAACACTAAATGTCAATTCCTGCATATTCTTCTTGCCTTGAGGTAGACTAGATTAATAAGAGACGTACAAGCATCAGGAGATGTATTGAGATAAAATTCTCAGGGGGGTTTGGAGGGTGGGCGGGCTAGTGTAAGTTAGGGGAAGAAAGGAGAGAGAAAACCCCTTAACCCACTGTCACTGAGCTGGTTCAACTCACAGCGACCCTACAGGGCAGCAGAACTGCCCGTGCGGGTTTCTGAGACTGTCACCCTTTATGGGAGCAGGCAGCCTCTTCCTTTTCCCCCAGGGTGGCTGACTGTTTCGAACTGATGACCTTGTGATTAGCAGCCCAACACATAATCACTGTGCCACCAGGTAGGGCTGCCCCCAAAGGTCTCCAAGCTCACCCTGATGGCGGCAGATGGCCTCGTCCTGCTCCCTCAGCTGGGGGTCTGAACCACCAACCATTGGGTTAACTGCAGCAGGTGCACATTCTGCACCCCCAGCACTCTACCATGGCTTTGCAATAGTTGCCCACCTTGCACTGCCACGCAGCAAGTCTTGTCCATCAGGCCTGTGAGGGTTTTTGTACCAGCATGGCACCATAAGGAGATATGGGTGGCATCTAGCCTGTCAATCAGCCTGGTGGTACATCCTGGTGGGCGCGACCTTCTCATAAGGAGGATCCTGGGAACTTCCTCTCTCTCCGCCTCCACCTTGCAGTTCACCAGTCACACTGAGACCTGCACCAGAGCCCTGTGATGCTTCCACAGGACTTTGAATCCGCAAGACTTTTCACCCGCCGGCCTGTGATCTTCCTGCACTCGGCATCCTTGCGTGTGCTGTGCAAGTCTGAAGAGAGATTTATGGACAAGTATTGGACTTAGGGTTTAATATCAGACGTATGAACTTGATCTGAACGGGGCTGAGATGTTTTCTTGATCTCCAAGGACTCTTTGACAATATAACGTTCTTTCTTATACAGATATGTTTTGTTTCTGAATTTGTTTCTCTAGTCAACCTGGCCTAATGCAAGGCCCTAGCTCAGCTAAGACTCTCACTAGTGATTCTTTCTACTGAAAATGTAACTTTATCAAAGTGTGGCCCTATCCCCTCCTACCCCATGGAAGCTTCCAGAGAACTACGGACCCCCTCTGGAGTTCCCCTTCCTGTCTGACTTCCTGGGAGGTAGGCACAGAGACCCCCAGATCCTGATGTGATTTGCAGAGCTCTCGTGGAACAGTGGGTTAAATTTGGGCTGCCAACTGCCAGGTCAGCAGTTGGAAACCACCAGAGGAAAGTGAGTCTATCTACCCTTGCAGAGATTCACAGCCTTGGAAACCCCCAGAGACAATGCTGCTCTATCCTGCAGGGCCGCTGTGAGTCGGAACCGACCGGATGACTGTGGTCTGTGATTTGCTTGGCTTTATTCAGAGGAGCCCGGTTGTCCGGTGGTTAGGGGCCCAGCTGCTAGCCCAAAGGTCAGAGGTTCCAAGGCTCCAGGCCCATCCTGGAGGAGACAACTGAGGCAGCCAGCTCCCCTGTGGACGACAGCTTGGGAAATCCCACTGTACAGCTTGATGCAGTCCTGTGGGGTCGCTGAGAGTCGGAAGCCACTGGATGACAGTGGTTCTGGGTTGGGGGGTGGAGGGGGTGCCTTGAAGGAGCCCTAGTGGCTCAGAGGTGAAGCCGGTGGGTTTTGACGGAAGGGTTAGCTGTTTCGAGCCAGGAGAATGATGAGTGTCCGCTTCCTTCAGGAGGATTCTGGGTGGTGCTGGGTGCATACATGGTTGTGATAAGTCGGTTCTGACCCACAGCGACCCAACCACTGCCCCATCCTGAGCCATCCTCACAACTGTCCCTGCGCTGAGCCCAGAGTTGCCACCACTGACTGTGTCCACCCATCTCGCTGAGGGTCTTCCTCCTTCTCAGTGCCAAGAGACTAGCTTGCATTGCAGATGCCAGGGTGGGGGGCGCTCTACTGTGTCCCAGATGGGCGCTGAGTCCCAAGTCCAGTGGACCACCAAGGGCCGGCCTCAGTCAACCAGCACCCTCCTCACCTGCACCCCATCGTGGAGTTACTGTTATGTCCCCAAGTCTTGTCACACCCAGAACCCAGAAAAGTCTTGTCTTCAGGCCATCTGGCAGCTCCCCCCTCCCATGGCTGCTGCTGCTGCTACTGCTGCTGACCGGCCAGCCAGCAGGCAGGCCTTCAAGGACTTAATCCCTAGAAGTGCCCGGTGCTCCCACCACTGAACCCTCATGGCCCCTGAGTTCCCAGTTCTCATCTCGCCCAATTCTAATCACACAGAAATCCCTGAATGGGGGAGGGGGCACCGAGGCCAGCTGCATCCTGTCCACGCAGGACGTAGGGCTTCCGGGGGCTGCACCCTGGAACCCCTGGGTACAGAGGACAAGTGCGTCTCCTAGGGATGTCGAGGTGGGGAGTGTCCAGGGGGCCACGTCTCCTAGGGATGTCAAGGTGGGGAGTGTCCAGGGGGCCACGGAGGCCAACTTCCTCACTCAGCACTCAGCACCGTGACTGGGTCAGAAATGCCAGCTTGTCTCCCTGCCCATCGCAGTGCCAGGGGCGGCCGTCCTCTGTGAGGTCCTGATTCCCTGGCAGAGGGTGTGGGGCTGTGCATCTTAGCAGAGGAGAGGGAGTGTGGGGTCTGAGAGCCCGGCTCTACCACTGAGCAGCTGTGCGACCCAGGGTCAGCTGCTTCCATCTGAGTACACAGCTTCCACCTGTAGAGCAGGTTCTAACAGCCACACCTCCCTCCCTAGAACCTGCCGCAGTGAAACCGGGTAACACCCTCAGGCACCCCTTGCCCAGGCTCACGTGGACCGTGACTGGCTAGTCAGGGCGGAACTGTGCTCCAAAGAGTCTCCTGTGGCTGAGATTTTTTTGGTGGGGTGGGGGAGTGGGGTGGGGGCTGTTTATTTTGTTGGCATTGATTGCTAGGCCTCTGTCTCTTCCCAGGCACCTGTGGTTGGACTCTGGCCTCCACGCTGTGACGGTCCCCTGGACACAAGTGGCTGAGAAGTGATGGCCAAGCCAGCTACCCCGAGAGGCAAGGCCAGGGATTGCCCGCCCCACTCTCAGCCTGCGGCCAGAGAAGGGACTCAGGCTCCAGGTCCAACAGCCTCTGAAAGGCCCCATGCCTGGGAAGGCAGCTCTGGAAGCCTGGTGCCACGCTTAGGTAAGCACTGGACTGCAGAAGGGTCAGGTCGGCTGTTCAAACCCACCAGTCGCTCCGCAGGCCAGAGAGGAGGCTGTCTGCTCCCCTAAGGGGTCACCACCTCAGAAGCCCTTCAGAGGGTCCCCGTGAGCTGGAAACAACTAGGCAGCGGTGGACTGGGGTCTGAGATAGGGTCGCTGTGAGTTCAAACCCACTGGATGATAGGTTTTTTTTGTTTTGCTTTGTTTTATTTGGTGTGTAATTTTTAATTGGGAGTTAATCCATATATCATTATATCAGTATATAATCCAGTATATCCATTATATCATTCCATAGTTCGCACATCAAGCAGTATTGTACAATTGCTACCACAGTTTCCAAACATTCTTTTCCTTCCTGGACTCCTTGACATCATGTCCCTTTTACCCAGCCTCACCGCCACTGTACCCCCACCCCCACCGCCGAAACCCTTATTCTACTTGCTGTCCCTAGAACTTCATCCATCCTGGGTTCATAGGCTGAGAAAAGAACAGCGTGTGACACAAATTCAAGAGGGTCGCCCCCCAATGACATAACAGCGGAGATAACGCTTACATGAACAACGAACAGGCAAAACCAGAAAACACTGGAAACCAGATCAGGCCCAGCAAGCATCAGGGGGGCCTCAAGGGACAAGGTCTGCAGAGGGCTGTGGATGACAGGGAGAGCCAAGGATTCACCTGTGGGGACTACAGGTCACACCTTCAGGGGCTTATTCCCAGTAAAATGCGTTGGCCCCTATCTCTGAGGTCCATGGGGGCTACAGACAAGTTCTCCCGGCCATACGCTTGCCTTCAGCTGAGTAGGGGTCTTCGAGGGGAAAAAACAGCGAGGGTCCAATCAGAACAGTGGCTTTTCCAAGAAGGACCTGCCAGGCCAGGTCGAGTCGGCATGCTATGAAAGCAGAGAGTGCAGACTTCTTCCGAGAAGGGTCAGAGAGACAGAAAGAGCCCCGGGGAGAGGGGGAGACAGGCCTGGCTGGAGGATCTGTGGAGAAAGAAGCACTTCGAGTGTGGGTGTGTTTGTGTAATAAAGGACGGTATGATTCTACAGCACTCCTTTCTGACGGACCCATGCATCACCAGCTACACAAATGATGCCCATTTTTAATGGGGCGAGGCTGCATAAAACCCCCTCTCTGTAAAGGGCGCCTGCGTGTGATGTCTAGGCGTTTGCTAGGTTCTGCATAGTTCCAAGCCCTTTCTTCGACCTTTCCCCTTGTCCCTGGTGAAATTGAGAGTGGACAGACTGTCTCCAGGCTGCGTCGGCTGATGAGGGCTCAGAGGTAAAGCACTCGCCTTCCATGCAGGCGGCCTGGGCTTGATTCCAGGCCAGGGATCCTCACGCGGAGCCCCACCTGGAAGCATGAGTGCTGCTATGGTGCTGAATCAGTCTCCGGGGCACTTCCAGGCTAAGAGAGACGACGAAGAAAGGCCTGGTGATCAACTTCTCAAACACCGGGCACCAGCAGCACTACCGACCACAACGTTCCAATCCCAGAGGATGGTCGGGATGGTGCAGGACCGGGCAGTGTTAGGCTTCCCAGCTACAACCTCCAACTCCATGGAGGTCCATCTTGTCCCATCTCATCCCACTCCTCCATGGCCAGGCTCCTCCTCCCACACAGAGACCCCCAGAGGCTCGGGACCCCATAAGCCACCCAGCAGGGGGCCTGGCTGATACCGGAAGGCACTTTCAGAGTCAATGAATGAACAAGCGTCTCTTGGAAATGTGGCTGATATGAATGGGGCTTCAAAAGCAAGCCAGCACTGCACTTGGTGGTGGGGACAGAAGGTAGGCTGTCCCACCCTGGGGCTCATCATTCAAAGCGGTCCAGTGCTGGCCTGAGCACCCAGGGGCCCCTCCCCATGTCCACAAACACCTGAACAACCACACCCATGATGCAGTTTCCTGCCACCAGCCCCCTTCCACCAAGCCCGCCCTCCCTTCTTGGAAAACAAGCTGCAGACTCCCCAGTTTCGGTAGAACATTGTCCCCGGGGTGTCTTCAAATCCAACCACTATTTGAACAACCTAATTCCTACTAAGACAAGGAGGTTCTCCCCAATCAGCCCTAAAGCATACTGTAACTTGGGGTGTGGGAGAATCTTCAGCTACCCACCCCCAACCCCCACCCCTCCAGGGGGCCCTCTTAGAGCAACACAGGGACTTCCCCATCACCTATTGCCAGCACCACCATGGAGGTATGAAGCTTCCCCCTCCTGGACCCCAGACCCCTTGCTATCACGTCCTCAAACAAACACGCAAACCCATCCTTTCTAGTGGATTCCCACCTGTAGCAACCCTCCAAGACAGACAAGACTGTCCCAGGCGGTTTTCCGAGACTGTCCATCAGGGTGGGATCAGAAAACCTCATCCTCTCCTCCCAAGCAGATGGTGCATTCGAACTGCTGGCCTGTGGTTAGCAGCCCAATAGGCAGGGTGGACAGAGAGGCTGTGGAGACAGCCCGGCCTTCAACAGCAGGTCCCCAAGATCAGGGACTTCCGCAGGACAGCCAACGAGGCTGCCAGCGCTGGGCCGTGCCAGGTGGTGATGGCTATGCCAGCCCCTGGGGTCCCTCCCGCAATGATTTCTCTGCACTTAGAAGTTTCATTTCATTAACTGTGTGACCTCATTAACATTGGAACTTGTTTCAAGCCAAAAAGAGGTCATGGGACTACCCATTTTTCTTTCTCGAATGATCCATGTAGCAGG
>NW_022111317.1:815085-821280 GCF_000313985.2 Echinops telfairi | reverse complement strand
TGCTGCAGGAGACGATTCTCCCGCACGCCGGGAGCTCCCGCCCCGGAGCCTTTTATGCTAATGAATCCGGGAGGACTCGGCCGACTGCGCGTCGGGAGGCGAGCGGCGCAAATGCAAACTTTGTACCTGGTCCCCTGCCGGCCTCTGCGCAGGGCCGCCAGGTCGGGGGCGCTGTCCGCCCAGTGTCTCTGCTGAGCGTCCTCCCGGCAAGGCGGGGGGCGGAGGGGCTTGATGGAAGCCACCCGCTCAGGCTACAGCAGGAAGCTCCAGAGCTTGCACAGAGACAGCCTTGGCTTGCTGGGGCGCACACAGCCTGCGTGGAGCGGAGTGGAGTCGCTAGTTCTGCCGGCTGGAGGTGCCAGGCTGGAGGGGGCCAGAGTGACCACATGCCAGCTCGGAGCCCCAGCCCAGCTGCTGACCACCCCTGTAGGTGTGGCCCACCCAGAGACTCCCCACTCTGAGATGGGAATAGGGCGCTCAGGGCTTCCAACACAGGCGTGGGGATGGGAGATACTTCCTGCCAATAAGATCCACAGTGGGGGTGGGGGGTGGGGGTCAATACCAGTGGAAGCGTGTATTGTGCAAAGTTATATCTGCACCCCACGAAGAGAGACCGAAGGAAAAGAAATCGTTAAAATAATTATAGAGAGATATAATACATATAAATATATATGCTTCAAAAGGGGTGTATGAGAAGATCCTGAGCTTTTTCCACAAGATTTTAGAAGCCACGTCGGTAGTCTCACAGGACATGCCCCGCAGATGTAGGCCGGGGCTGATGACTTCAACATACCAAAGGCAAAGTTAAATATTTGTTCTAGATACTCCTTGTTTTATTTTTTTTTTCTGCTTGCATAATTGCCCCACATTTCAAAGAAGCCTTTTAAAACATGTAAGTCCAAAGGGAAGGGGCAGGGGAGAACCTTTTGTTTGGGCTCATGAAGTGTTTAAGGACACATGTGGGGTACATGTCACCGCTTGAGCACAGGTGTGGCTCACCCTGGAAGTATCTTTGACACGTGGAAGGAGCCCCAGGGGCAGGCGCCGTGTGCGCCACTTGGAGTTGGTAACGGCAGGGTCAGCAGTTCTAAACCACCAGCCATTGACGGTGAGGAAGACGTGGCTTTCTGCTCTGTCTTATAAGTGCAGCCAGAATGCTCTTTAGAAGCAAGGATGGAGAGACTGCATCTCCCATTATAAAGGTTCTCAACTCTGTCTTCCAAGTGCAGCCAGGTGCTCTTTAGAAGCAAGGATGGAGAGACTGTGTCTCCCATTATAAAGGTTCTCAACTCTGTCTTCCAAGTGCAGCCAGGTGCTCTTTCATTGTTGTTAGCTGCCGTGGAGTCCACCCAAGCCCAGCAGCCGTACATCCAGCAGAAGGAGACACGGCTGGCCTTGCTGGGGAAGTTGGATAGCATGGGGCAGAACAAGGCCAGGGGCTGAAGGCAGAAGAGCTCTCCAAGGATTCAGAAGCAAGTTCAAGTTGAAGCTGAGGAAAATGAGAATGAGTCCATGAGAGACCCTGAAAACTATGCCCCCGAGTTTAGAGACCATGTCAAGGATTGATTCGAGGCATTGGATGCTAACAATCAAAGGTGGGGTGAGTGTCGGGATGACACAGAGGATGTTGTACATGAAAAAAAGCAAAAGAAGACGCAAAAGAAAGAAAAGTCCAAGGTGGATATCAGAAGAGACCGAGACATGTTGGATGCAGTGTGCCGCAGTGCCAAGGAAGGGTGGGGTGAAAGAACCCAACAGAAGACTTTAAAGTGTGGCTAAAGGAAGACCGAGCCTTACTGCAAACTGTGGGAAGACCCGAGGTGAGAAGACCAAAGAGGAAGAACACGCCCAGCATCTCTCAAGGTGAGAGAAGTGAAGGGAAAACTCAAGCCTTGCGTGGCAGTATTGAAGGATCCTATGGGCACGATGGAGCCCTGGTGGCATGATGGATTGGTGGCATGCATGCTGAGCTGCTGGCTGCAAGATCAGCAGTTCTAACCCACCCATGGCACCCAGGGGAGAATGATGAGGCTTTCTGCACCTTCAAAGATCTACAGGCCCAACCACCTACAGGGGCCATTCTACTCTGTCTTATCAGGTCACTGTGAGTCAGAATCTACCTGATGGTGGTGAGTTTGGTTTTTGTGTTGTTGTTGTTGTTGTTGTTGTTGTTGTCATTGTTTTCTGTGTCTGGGCCTGATGTTGAAGGGCACAAGTCACATCAAAAGCTGGAAGGAGCACTCAGAACGACTGGGCACAAAAAGGAAAAGCCCGGCATTCAACCATTTCTTCAGACATTCCATGAGCAAGAACCGATGTCGTTGGAGAAGTGCAAGCTGCACTGAAGGCGTCGTTGAAAACCTCCAGGAACTGACCATCACAACGGAAATGTTTCAGCAAATGGAGGCAAGCCTGTCGGCACTCACTTGTCTACACCGGGAAATCTGGAAGATGGCTACATGGCCAACCCACTGGGAGAGATCTGTGTTTGTGTCCGTTCAAAAGAAAGGTGATCCAACAGAATGCAGAAAATATCAAACAAAATCAACCACAGCACACACAGCAACATTTTTGCGGCAGGTCACTCAAAAACAGGTGCAGCCATCAACAGGGGCCGTCCAGAAAGTCAAGACCCATTCCGAGGAGGACGTGAATGAGGAATACCGTCACTGCTGTCTGAGAATCCCAGGAAGGGATTGTGGTTTGGGAGAGTTGACTACATGGATGATCACTGACTCTGGATAATGTTTAGAAGAACTGGGGGCCCAAAATATGTCGTGATGCTCATGTAGAACGTGGGCACAGACCAAGAGGAAATCTCCCGAAGAGAACAGGGGTTGCCTCCTGCCTTAAAGCCAGGACCTGTGTGCATTGGGGTTGTGACCTTGCATGGTGCTTATTGACTCTGAACACTGAGCAAACCTTCGAAGAAACTGGACTGTGAAGGACGGGTCACAGGCACCCGCAGAAGACTCCCTCTGCAGCTGCTCTCTGCAGAGGACCCAGCCTCGCTGCTGGAAGTGGAGAGGATGCGGAGAACTTGCTGAATACAGTCTGCAGTGCGGATGGCAGCTCAACATAAAAATGAGAAAAATGTGTCTCGTGCCTTGCGTTGGGCTGGAGTTGACTAGAGAGACAAATCCAGAGACACACATCTATGTATAAGAAGGAGCTTTATGTCAACAGGTAATGAAACTATCAAGAAAACATCCCAGCCCAGGCCAACTCAAGTCCGTCAGTCCGATACTAGCCCATGAGTCCCTTTTCAGACTCACGCAGCCATGGGCACTGACACAGAACGCAGGAAGGTCACAGGCCGGTGGGTGCAGAGTCGTGTGGATCCAGGGCCAGTGGAAACATGGCGGGGGTCACAGCAGTCTCAGGGTCCCAGGCAGGCAGGAAGGTGAAGGGGAGGCGTGTCACATCCCAAGAAGGCATCATCGGGCTGTGTGACCTGATTGACAGGTTGGATTCCACCCCACCCCCCTTTGATGCATCTTTCATACATTCATCGAACCCCCACACAGCTGGACCGATCAACATCATCATGATAAACAGAGAAAGGACCAAAGCCGCCTGACTTTCCTGTTACCTGCATCCAAAATCGATGCTCATGGAAGCAGCCGTCAGGAGATGAGAGGACCCGCTATGCCGCACAAGACGTCCTTCAGGTGTTCCAAAGCAAAGCCGCCCTGAGGACAGAGCCACCCCTAGCTCAGGCCACGGTGCTTCCTGCTGCCTCCCGTGTGTGACATGACGAAGGATGGACAGCGAAGAAGGGATGCCCTTGACTGAGGGTGTTGATGTAGCACGTGACGTCCACTGTGAATATCCCAGGGACTGCTGTGCTGGACCAACAAACCGGCCTGTCGTGGAAGGACAGGCAGCACGTGCCTCTGACCTGGGACTTCCTGCAACTCCTCAGGACAACAGCTGGACCAAGTAAAGGGTCCGTGACGAAGAGGACGATGCTCGGCGGGATGGATGGACACGGTGGCTGCGACCATGGGCTCAAACAGAGGAAGGGTGGCAAGGATGAAGGGGCCGGCGGTGCTCCATTGCGTTGCCCATATGCCCTTCTAGCTTCCACTTCCCTGGGCAGGGTGGTCGAGGCAGGTGCCAGGGAGCCCCTCAGACTGGAAGAGCAGGAGTCTGCGGGAGGGCAAGGGAGAGGCCTTGGGGCCTGGATAGAGCCCTGGGAGGCTGGTTTCCAGAACATTCTGATGCACTGCAGGCCAAGAGTAGAAGGTCCCAGGTGTGGCTTGCAGGTGGGGGAGGGTTCGGAGACTATCGATCTCCTCGTTGCCCCTTATCTGGGTCCCGGGTAGAGCGTGTGACGTAAACTAAAGAGAGGCACTGACCCGACAAACCCAGCTCTCGGCCAACTGCCAAGACACCTCCCCACCCCAACCCTGCCCCACTCCACCAGAACGACACCCCCGAAGGAGGCTCCCCTGTTTCCAGAATCACTGACAGCCTCAGAGGCAGCCGGCCAGGATTCTGCTGTAAACACACTTCATTGGTCCCCACAGAGGGCTCCAGCCACCATGCCGTTCTGTTTAGTTCAGCACACACAGCCCTGGAGACCCAGGCCTCCTGCAGCCTGTCCACCGTGGGGACCCCCTGGGCTGCCCCTGCCTGCCTCCCGCCCCCCATCTGTCTGCAACTCCAGCAGCCGAGCTCTGGGCGGGCCCCACACGTTGGCATTTCAGGACAAGCTCCGGCTTCTGCCCCAGTTCCTTTGTGTCTGCTCCAAGCTATCCAGTTCAGCCTGGGAGTCCAGCAAGCACCGTCCTTCACGTGGTTTTATAAAACCGGGGTGTGGGGGGGCTGGCGCGCAGGGCGAAGCGGGAAAGGCCCAGGACCAGAAAGCATCTCAATAGCCCTGCAAAGTTCCCCGAGGGGCTGATAAGGAGTCTCCAAGTGAGGGGACCCCTCTGTGCCCCCACGGCCAGCCCATCTCCATGGCGGGGCTACGGGGGAGGGGACCTTAAAGGACCGCCCAGTCTGTGCTGACTCCTGTCCCTCAGCACCTTGCAACCTCCCTTTAGGAGACGGAGAGTCCTTTTTGCTTCCGGGGTGCTAGCCACCCCACTGCTCCTGGGCTCCCCTGAAACCATGTTCCTTCACATGACACCCCATAACTTCACAATGGCCTCTCTCTCTGTCACAGAGGTCTGATGCTGCCAGCACCCCCTGCTCCAAGGGGTCACGCTGAGTCCCTGACTCCCTTGAAGGTTGTCAGGAGAGAGGTGGGAGAGAGAAGGAATTTTCTATCTGATCCTCTTTTTTCCCTCTCACTGCGAAGTCTGGAGCAGGCAGGGGTCGGTCACCAGGTCTGGACCCAGAATTCTCCAGAGTCGACTCGCTCCCAGACACAGAGCACGAGGGCATCCTGACCACTCAGGGGCGCGAGACTCGGTCCAGGGAAACAAGCTGAGGCTGCTGTGGCTTCTGTGCACGGGACGGGCCTCCCTGCAGAGTGGGGGTCTCCCTCTGCATTTCTGAGGCTGCCCCTGTGGAAGC
The DNA here is from genome assembly GCF_000313985.2 of Echinops telfairi. Lineage (NCBI taxonomy): Eukaryota > Metazoa > Chordata > Mammalia > Afrosoricida > Tenrecidae > Echinops > Echinops telfairi. The sequence goes on along the minus strand of NW_022111317.1, from coordinate 815,754 downwards.
AACCTGAGACACAGCCCAGGGGCACTGAGGCCCCTGGGGGATGTCACTGCCCGAGGACGTGTGGTCAGAACCAGGGAAAGGCAGGGCACCCAGCAGCACGTCTGCCCTTCACCTTCCCACTGGCAGCTTGGCCATCTTTTCAACTTGCTTGCTCTTTAGCAAGCATCCCCTGAAACCCTCACACTAACAGGATACCCCATAACTCTAAGACAGCCCCTTGCCCCATAGGTGAACCCCATGCTGCTAGCATCCCCCACAGTCTGAGGGGTCACCCAGAGTCCCCTTGGAGCTGCGTGACGATGCCTGCCCCTCTCTGCTGGTTTCCTCTGGATTTCCTCAGGATGTAATAGGAAAGTCTTCCTGGGACTTTGTCTGAATGTCAGAGTCAGGTCTCCTGTGCAGGGGCGTGGAGGGGGAGGCTGGGAAAAGGAAGAAGGAGAGTCAGCGATGAGGTTTTCTTAGTGGGCAAGGCCGCGGTGGGGACTGAGGGCCACAGGGCCAGCATTTGGAGGCTTTTCTAGGGCTGTCCTGAGTCCCCATCGGCTCCATGGCCAGGAGCTTGGCTTCCTAGAGCAGGAATGCCAAAAGGGGGTGGTTTTGATGAACAGAAATAAATGCTCTTTCAGGAGGAAGGCTGGAAGGCAGAAATCAGGGTGTCATTCCCAGGGG
>NW_022111317.1:811631-813361 GCF_000313985.2 Echinops telfairi | reverse complement strand
CTGTACCATCCTGCAGTCCCAGCAGCAGCGTGGGAGGGTCCCGATGGCTCCAGGTCCTCTCCAGCATCGTTATTTCCTCTGTGTTTTGGTTTGGTTTGGCTCTCAGTGTTGGTGTGAGGTGGTAGCACATCACAAGGGTTTCAATGAATGTTTCTCTTACAGCTAATGATCGTGGGCTTTTCTTCCTGGGGGTGTTGGCTGCCTGGATGTCAGCTTTCATAAATTACCTGTGCATGCTTCTGCCCATTTTTTGACTGGATTATTTGTGTTTCCGTTCTTAGGTTGACGTCATAAACCAAACCAAACAAACAAGCAAACCCCACTTCCATCAAGTCAACGCAGGCACACAGGGACCCTATAGAACAACGGGGAATTGCCCCTGTGAATTTCTGAGATTGTAACTCTCGACCGCAGTAGAAAACTCTGTGTTCCGCCTGTGGGGTGGCTGGTGATTTTGAACTGCTGACCTTGTGGTTTGAAGCCCCCTGTGTAACCACTACCCCGTCAGGGCTCATGATCAACTTCCCAAAGCCCTTGCTGCCACCAACTCCATCCTGACTCACGGTGACCCTCTTGAACGGGGTGGAGTGGCCCCTGTAGGTTTCAGAGATTGGAACTCTTCGTGGGAGTAGAAAACTCTGTCTTTATTATTACATCACAGCCAATTCCTCCCCCCTCCAAAATAAAATCTGTGGGTTCTCTTTTTACTCTTTTACTAAAGCCTTTGATGTACATAAATGTATTTTTGCAGGGTCCCGGGCCTCTAGTGTGTCTCTGTCACGTGGGCGGTTTCCATGACATCTTGCCGTGTCTTTATGCCTTGGGTTAAGGTCTTTGGGTTGGTCTCTGTTTTCTCATGGAGGATCATTAGAGTTTAGGGTTTCTGGTGACACCTTCCATCCATTCCGGAGTTCTTTTTTTGCATGTGGTGTGAGGTCTGTGTTAGATTTGTTCTTCTCCATGGAGATTCGATTCATCCAGCCTCGTTTGTGGGAAAGACTACCTCGTCCCCGTTTCCGTGTTCGAGTCCCTGATGGAATAAGAAAATTCAGTCGAAGGTGAGTGACGGGGAGAGGAAGCATACATTACCTTCTGGAGGGGATGGTGTGCTTGTAGGTGAAGCCACCCGGAAACGTCACGAGCCGCAAAACAAATAGCTCCTTCTTCTGGGAGCAATAACCGGTTGGGAATATAATTGGGGAGGCAGAAGATGTCATTCCCGTCACAGTAAAAGCACAGGAAAGACAGGGCCTAGGCGAGTTTCAGGAGAGCATTGCTCGGCCAATAGGTGGTGGGGTTCTCACCTGAACTCAGCACCTGGCTGGCGCACCTGGCCACCACCACGCAGTCAGGGAAGGACTGATAGCATGTGGCTGTGAGGCTGAGTAGCAGTCAGCAGAGCTTTCAGAAGAAGACAGGCTAGGAAGAAAGGCCTGACTATCTGGCGCCAGACATCAAGCCAGGAATAGCCTCCGGATCATAACGACTCACAGGGATCACAAAGGCACAGGCCACTGACAACAACCTGTTTGTGGAGCGCCACTGCACTGTGGGCACAGGGATAACCAGACAGAGCAGTGGGCAAGGAGAAAGACAAAGGTCAACCCAAGAGTCAGCTACACGCTCAGCTCCAACTGTGGCCGCGGGAAAAGCTGGTCCTGTGGGTTTCCGAGCCTGAGTCCTGTTGTCCTCTCTCCTCAAATGCCAGCTCCTCGCCATCGAGTCGGCTG
>NW_022111317.1:809732-810787 GCF_000313985.2 Echinops telfairi | reverse complement strand
GCTACCATGAACTGTGTCTGACTGCTCTGTTTTACTTTCTCTCCTCTTTTCTATGACTTTACTATGATCTTTCTCTATTATCACTGTACAATCGCACCTACAGACCCACCACGATGGTCGGAGGGCGGTTACTCGGACACCTAACACAGCTAAACACCGAAACAAGACTTGGAGAAGAAGACTTTGGGGGAATCTCTGTGGTTCCAAAGCACAGCCAAGGGAGATAAACCCCTGCCCGATCAGACTTCGTCGAAAGGCAAGACGTTGCTCTTTTGGAAGATGCCGTTGTGATCAGGTGCCCTCGGGTTGGTTCCGACCCATGTCGGCCCGGTGTGCAACAGCACAGAACACCACCCGGGGGGCACCGTCCCCGCTACAGCTCCTGCGCTCAGAACTGCCAACCTTCACGCTATCAGTTGAGCGCTCCACCATCTGTGCCACTCTGGGATCCTGGCGCCCTTTCCTAGAGCTCTAGATGAACCCACAACACCCAGCGCACCCCCGGTGCCGTCAGCCGAGGCGGGACCTGCCTTTATCTTTACAGGAGGGTGGAGCCTCACCTTTCCCCCTCGGAGCAGCTGGTGAGTTTGAACTGCCGACCTTGCAGTCAGCGGCCCGACGCTGACCTGAACTCTAAGACACCCTCAAAGGCTCCCTTCCATCCTACACTGAGGGGGCCCAAGAACAAAACAGACGCCACGCTCGGGTCAAGTGGGGTCAGCACAAGAGGAAGACCCTAGAGGAGGTGGACGGACATGGGGGCTGCAGGCAGGAGCTCCAACACGGTAGCCATTGTGAAACTGGAGCCGGGCAGGGTGGCATTTCCTGCCATCGGACACAGAACCAACTCAGCGATGCTTCCCAGCAGCGAGAAGAAGAACGGAGGGGGGCGGGGGGGTGGGGGGCGCGGAGCGGGGACAAACTGTGTGAGCCTCCTGCTCCGTCCGCATGGTAAGCCAGTCTTTACGTTCCAGCCCTGGTGTGGGAGGTTAATTGGCCCAGTAAAAGCTTCATGGCAGAATCCACAAGACAGAGAATTAGAACCGGGTGCTGCC
>NW_022111317.1:808359-809632 GCF_000313985.2 Echinops telfairi | reverse complement strand
TGCTGACCCTCTGCCTCACCGGGCAGCGTGTCCTTCTCCAGGGACTGGTCCCTCCTGGTGGTCTGCCCAGAGCCCCTGAGATGAAGGGCTGGCCTCCTGGCTTCTTCTCTTAACAGCTTTTAATAACAACTAAATATAGATCGCTCCCATACCTGCAATTTTGCCTGTTGTTGTTTTCTGTTTAATTCTATAATTAGCGCTTGCATGGCGGCAGAGCTTCAGCTGAGGTGGGGGAGGCGGGGTGGGACGTGGAGTTTGATGGCCACGTGTGCCCTGCAAACTCGCAGATGGAGTTGCGGTCTCTGAGGCGGTGGTTTGGGCGGCGAGAGGGCATCGCACCAGGCCGTAGCAAGGCACGGAATCAGGACCCCGACTGGTGTTGGATAAGGAGGTGGACAGAATGGGGTGCCCCAGCAGGGTGAGGTCAGAGCTGAAGATGCACCCCCACCCCCAGCCCGCAACAGGGAGAGAGGACCACGGGGAACATGGCATCAGGCAAGATCAATGGAAATGGAAGACTGGGGGGCGGGGGTCAACCCTGTGTTCCAGTGAATGACCTCACTCACAGGGGTGACCCGGCTGATGGAGGGGATGACTACCCATGGGGATTCCCGGGCTGAAATCTGCATGGGAGATGCTCCCCAGGCGTGTCCTCTGCAGACCCACTGGATGGATGTGGCCACTGGCCTTTTGCTGGGCAGCCCAGTGCTTAACTGCTGTGTCACCAGTGCTTGTCGGTTGGTGGATGACCAAAACTCCAAGTCACGGCACCACCTGATGACCGAGCAGCACAGAACTGCCTTCGGGGCTTGTCCAGGCTGTCAGGTGGGAAGGAGCAGGTCACTCACCTGCTTCCCTTGGCGTCACTAGTGGGTTTCGGCTAGCAGCCCAGCACTAAGCCACTGCCCCTTCAGAGCTCCTGAGAGAGCACTGACTCCTCTAGACATCGACACCGCCTTTAAAAAGAAAAAAGATGAACCACACCCTCCACCCTCAAGGAGAGTCCCCAGCACAGCAACCTGAGGCGGGCTTTGTAAGTCTTCATGGTAGCAGGCAGCGTCTTCTTTGGGAGCAGGCAGCATCCTCTTTCCCCCGCAGGGTGACTGGTGGATCTGAACTGCTGACCTGGGAGTTACCAGCCAGCACCTCACTGTGGGAAACAAACACTGAGGGAAATGTGACCAGAACTATGTTCCCTAACTTAGAACAGAGGGAATCTGGAAAGCTGCATTAGAGATAAAGTCCAGGCACATGATCCTGCTTTAAAAGTCAT
>NW_022111317.1:806627-807596 GCF_000313985.2 Echinops telfairi | reverse complement strand
GGCACTGGCTGAGCCCGGAGCTAATTGGATTTGGGTGGCCTGACAGGCCCGGCCGAGGGCAGGGCCATCAAAACCAGAAACCTGTCAACCAGCAGATCTGACACGCGTGCCGCCCACCTGGTTTCCACTCACAGTTGACCCCACGGGTCACAGAGTGGCCCTGCCCATCAGGCTGCCCAGCCTGGGGTCGCTACAAAAAGAAGTCCTGGCCAGGCCACGGTTAAACACCCCCTGCTAGCCACAGGCCAGCAGTTCAGATCCAGCCAGCCGCTTGCTCAGCGGGGAGGAAGACCTGGCCGTCTGGTCCCAGAACCCGGGTGAGAGCCTGAAACAAACCGGCATGGAAAGCCCCCTGTTCTGTCTGGGGCGACCGTGAGGCTGGTCCAGGTGGCCATGTCATCGAGGGGTCCCCCATGTGTCTGACAGTGGGCACTCCATTCTGCACCAGTGAAGGGGGGACTGGGGAGTCCAGCCAGAGGCTCCCGGGAAACCAGGATGCTGAGATGTGGCCTCGGTGCTCTGGGCACATCACCAGGAGTGACTAGTCCCCGGAGGAGGACATCATGCTGTCAAAGCAGAGGGTTATGGACAAGAAGCAAGACCTTCCGTGAGACAGAGGGACACAGGAACCTCGACCATGAACTCCGAACTAAGGACAATTGTGAGGAAGGTGCAGGGCCAGGTAGTGTTTCCTTCTGTCACACCCAACCCAGGGTGCCTGGTGACAACAGTGGAGCCGGTTATCTCCAGTCTATTGTACGGTGAGAAACAGCCCGCTGGAGTCAGATCCGCTGCCGTGAATCCATGCCCGAGTGCCCACGTCGCCACGTGGGGTCGTCACATAGTTTCATGTCAACTTGAGGAGGTATAAAAGTATAGAGGTGATATCCAGCCTGTGGGTCAGGTCACAGGCTGATGGTGCCTCCTGTGGGAGTGACCCTGTCATCGAGAGGGCCCAGGAACGCCCCC
>NW_022111317.1:798884-806527 GCF_000313985.2 Echinops telfairi | reverse complement strand
GCATGTGAAAATGCGTACTTAAAGCTTGTCAATGCTTGTCTCCTGCTCTTGGGAACTGGGGCTCTTCTTCACATGTCCCAATTTGCATTGTTTTAAGATGTGAAAGTATTACACAGAGTGTAACACTAATTTTTAATTTTTTTAAAAAACACACAAGCATCACAGAAAACACGCACAACAACAGAAAGCAAGCAGGTCTCTGTGCCATTTGGACCTCATGTTCCTCGGCAGGGATCACGGCTCGACATTGTCACCCTGAGACGTTCCCCAGCAGTCATGCTTCTCAGCCCCCAACCAGCCCAGAAAACTCGGGTCGGGCCAGACTCCGGGTGGGAAGGCATCGGCACCGAGCACGACATGATAGCCACCATTAATTGTGAATGCAGGCACAGAGCATACTAATCTGTTTCTCGTTAAGATGACGGATTATGGGCTAATCCCCTGCTCTACAAAAATAAGAAGAATGAAGTCTTTGTACTCTTATGTACTTGAAAGATTTGTAGGTGGCTTTGGGAAAGGAAAAAACACTGCTTTAATACAGGGATTCGGGAGTACTTATTGCATCATTAGATCAATTTTTAAATCTCTATAAAGGGTTTTAGAGAAAGGAAAACATTCCATAAAGACCCTGGCCCGTTTGCCAGTGTTTCTCAGCCTCCTGGGCAGATGCTAAGTCCTTCCGTCCTGGCAGACTGTGCTGCCGAGCGCTGAGGTCGCCAGCACAGAAAGCGGCCCATGGGCACACCCAGTCTGGAAGTGCGGACAGCGTGCATTCAACCACCCAACTATGCTACCTGTGGATGTGAAAGGGCAAAAAGACAGGCTTGCACATGAGCGTGCATCGCACTGAACAGACTCGTGAAAATGACCTGAGAGGAGGCTCCTCACAAAGGCAGACGTTCTTGTCCCGCTGGTCCTCTTGTCCCTCTGGTCCTCTTGTCCCTCTGGTCATCTTGTCCTACTGGTCATCTTGTCCCTCTGGTCATCTTGTCCCCCTAGTCATCTTGTCCTACTGGTCATCTTGTCCTACTGGTCATCTTGTCCCCCTGGTCATCTTTTCCTACTGGTCATCTTGTCCTCCTGGGCATCTTGTCCCTCTGGTCCTCTTGTCCCGCTGGTCCTCTTGTCCCTCTGGTCCTCTTGTCCCTCTGGTCCTCTTGTCCTACTGGTCCTCTTGTCCTACTGGTCATCTTGTCCCTCTGGTTATCTTGTCCCCCTGGTCATCTTGTCCTCCTGGTCATCTTGTCCTCCTGGGCATCTTGTACTCCTGGGCATCTTGCCCAGACATGGTCCTGGCTGGAGAGGGTGATGTCAGTCATAAAAGTCAACTGACCGGTGGACATTGTCAGCTGATGGCACGCTCACCTTACAGCACCCTCCCCATTACGGCAGTTCTAGTGTTTCCGAAATGGAAGGGTGGTGGCAGCCCTGCTCCGAGCACGTCTACAGGAGCCACGTTTGGAACAGCATGTGCTCACTTCCTGTCTCTGTGCCTGTGGGTGGCTCTCAGTCTTGCAGTGATGTGCCCGCCACCCTCTTGCACACGGGACAGAGGACAGTCTAGTGCAGACTGAACTGTCCTATGAGCTGGGACATCTCAAGATGGGTGTGCAGCTCCCTGTGTGGCGTCACACGCAGGGTGGCAGGAGTCAGGACCCCCCAAGTCCGCACGATGGCTGAGGTCTGAGTGTGCCTCCTCTCCGTACCCACCTGTGTGAAAGTCCAGCTGGTGCTGTGGAAATCGGCCGAGCAGAAAGAAGATGTGAGTGGCCTGGCAGAGGGGTGAGAGGGCAGGAGGGGATTCCGAGGGTGGTGGGGGCATGTGCATGGTCCAGACTGTGATGGTGTCTTCTTGAGTGCCCACCCGTGACCCTCCACTGGGGTCATTGTGCCCTTCAAGGGCATTTGACAAACTCTGGGGCATTTTGATGGCCTTCCTTGCAGGGCAAACTCCTCACAGATGGACCAGTAGGTCACATCATGACAAAGGGAGATGAGATTGAAATTGGCAAGGATCTGTCCCCCTTGAATCCACCGTCCACACTCATGGAAGCGGCGGTCAGGAGATCAAAGGATGGGCTGCACTGGGTCCCTCTGCTGCACACCTCTTTCGAGTGCTGCAAGGCATGGATGCTGCATTGAGGATTCAGGTGACCCAGGCAAGGGTCCTGTCCATCTCCTCCCATGCATGTGATGGCTGGGCATTGATAGGAAGACGGGGCTGCGTGCTCCCGTAAAGGGGTGGAGGGTCTCAGACCCACAGAGCAGTGGTACTCTGTCCCACTGGGTCCCTCTGAGTTGGAATTGCCTCAGCAGCAGTAGAGGGCAGAGGGCAGAGGGCAGGGAGGCTGCTAAATGCACTGTGACACACAGGACAGCTGCCACAGCAAAGCATGACCCGTCCCCCAATGCCAGTAGTGCCAATGCTGCCTCTGCTTATCACACCTATCGACTAGACCCGTCCCTGGAGAAGGGCGCTGGGTTTGGTGAAGCAGAGGGCAGCATCTGGATGAGGAAGACTGGAGGGACTGACCCCGTGGCTGCAGCAGTGGGGCTCCAGCACAGGAACCGCGTGGGGACGGCCCGGGCCTGGGCAGAACGTCCTCTGCTGTGCTTTGGACCATGTTGTTCTGGGCATGACAACAGACTCCACCGCCCCGACAGCAACACAGCATCCACGTGCCCTTCAAAGACGGGCAGCTCACAACATGTCAGCACACCAATAAAGGTGTAGGCAAAGATGGGTGGCAGGGGTGGGCGGGAGGGACAGGGAGGGATGGGGGCACGATAGACTCAGAGGTAGACAGGTGTTAATCTTGGTGAAGAGGAAGATGGCACCCCACGAGAGGGAAAGAGGGGTGGGATGTGGGCAGGGAGAACAGGACAAGTTATTGGGAAGCAAGGTCAATTGTTTGCATTGTTGGATGGAAACAGGGTGGTCTGCAATGTGACCACCACCTCCCCTCTCACCTGATGCACAATCAAAAGTTAACAAACAAAATAGGGCCCAGCCCTGCTGCCAGCTGGCTAGCTGTGGGCCCTTGGGAAATCCATTCCACCTCTCCGAGCCAGCCTCCACTGCAAACCACAGGGCTATCTATGCACGGTCGCCGACTTCCCAGAGCTGTTGAACATTAAACAACACTCTGAGATGTGAGCCAGCATTACAGACACAGCAATAAGTTCACGATAATAATTAACAGACTTTCTATAAAAATGCGGCCAGTCCACATCTCCAGCCCATGTGGGACTGACCTGGGATTGCAGGTGAAGGACTTGGTCAAAGTGACTCATGGAAAAGGAATTTCAACTGGGCCCAAGGCCTTGGAGAATCCAAGCTTCAAAGATAGAGAGAGAGAGAGCTAATAGATGCATAGATGACAGATAGTGATAGGATAGATAGACACTAAATAGAGCAATAGATGATAAATCAGATTGATGAATGATACAGCTACTAAATAAGTCAATAGATGATAGGCCCAATTGACAGATGATAGATACTGAACAGGTTGATAGAGGATCCATAGATGAGGTAGATGATGAATTGTTGTCAGTCTTCTTGTTAGGTGTCGTGGGGTTGGCTGTAACCCATAGCAACCTTCTGCACAACACAGCAAAGCACTGCCTGGTCCTGAGCCACTGTCATCGCTGTCCCCACACCCAAGCCCATGGCCGCAGCCACTGTGCCCACCCAGCTCACCCAGGGCCTTCCTCGTTCTCACCGCCCGTCCACGTTACCCAGCATGTGTCCTTCTCCAGGGACTGGTCTCTCCGGACAACACGGCCATTCCGGCCCTTGCGGCCTCTAGCCACCCAATGTGCACCAGAGCAAGCACCCCCCAGTCTGGGCCATCCCCACGATCGTCCTCCTGTTTGAGCTCCTTGTTTCAGCCACTGGGTCCACCCATCTGGTTGAGGGTCACCACCGGCTATGTCACCAAGTATGGTTTCTCCGGACAACACGTCCAAACAATGTGAGACACAATCTTGCCGCCATTGATTCCAAGGAGCTGCTTGCTTCCAGATAGACACTTGAAGTAAGTTATGAGTTGGTATTGGTGGTGGTGAGTTTGATTTGGTTTGGCCTGTCTATCATGTATTGACTTGACCTATCAATCTATTTAATATCTGTGTTAGGCCAGGTTGTCTAGAGAAATAAATGCAGCTTCACATCAAGGAAACACCCCAGTCCAATGTAAGTCCATGAGTCTGATACTCGTGCACACATCCCTCCTCAGATCACGCAGCCACAGACAGCGACACAAAGTGCAGGAAGATGGCAGGCTGGCGGGCGCAAGGTCTCATGGGTCCGACCGTGCAGGCCATCGCAGAGCTCTGGCGGGTCTCAGAGTGGCTCGCTCGCATGAAGGTGAAGCAGAGCGAGAGAGGCCCGCCTCCGAGAGCCACTTATCTCCATCACACCTCCAAAGGAGATCATCAAGCTGCGACCTCATTGACAGGCTAAACTCCACCCATGTCTTCTGACGGGTGCCAGGTTGGCACAAAAAACCCTAACTATCATAGTATCTATCGAACAACTTATAGGACCTGGGTAGAGCTGCCCCTGTGGGTTGCTGAGACGGTAACTCTTTATGGCAGCAGAAAGCCTCCTCTTTCTCCCAAAGTACGTGAGATGCAGTCTTGCCTTTCTCCCGATAGATAATTGCTGAATAGATAAATGATAGATCCGATTGAGAGATGACAGGTCGATAGGTCAGAGACCGATGGGCGGCAGAGCCACAGGGACTCCTGGTGACTCCCGGGTGCGAGGACAGTCCTCGCCTGGTCCTGCACCACCTGCTCCACACGAGCGCGAGAGTCCAAGCCCGTCCCTCGGAGGCCAGCTCCAGCCCAGCTCACCGAGGGTCTGCATTAGCCTCCCTGGCCCCCTCCCTGACTCACCATGACAGCCCGCTGCCAGCATTAGGCCCTCCCCAGGACCTGTCCAGAGCCAGACCATAGGACAATGGCCTCTGGTGTCCTGGGCTCATTTTCAGAAGTGGGTCACCAGGCCTTTCTTCTCAGCCTGTCTTAATCTGGAAGCTCCAGGAAGCCCATCTCCCCGGGGTGACCCTGCTGCCCTTTGAAACGCTGCTGACCTAGCATCCAGCATCACAGCCCTGCACGCCACCCCAGATGGACAGACAGACAGACAGACAGACAACAGACAGAGGGTCATGGGAACAGAGGAACATGAAGGGGCCAACTCCTAATCTTTAGAGAGTGGCCCCAGGGCCACCACTGGGCAGACAAGAGGAAAGCCAGGGCCATCTGGAGAACACCTGAGGCCAGGCCTTCCATCTGTCCCCACCCAGAAAGCTGATTGTCACACGCGTGTGAAGCCACACACAGGTCACCTTCGACATTGGGTGAGTTGCTGAGTCCCCCGCTCTCTGGGTTACAGCCACAGAAACACTGAAGAGGCTTGATGCACCTCCAAGTGCCCCAGGAAAAGCTGTCCCCTGCGGGCCCCCTGGCTGTGGCACGGTGCCCGGGCAGCTGTTTCCAGGTTTCCTGACGGTGCCCACTGCTTGCAAACCAGCTCAGAGCCCGAGTCTCAGCAGTGCCCCTCGTGAGGGCCTGGCAGCACCTTCCCGAAGACAAACACCAGCTGGATTCCAGGCGCCCGCAGAGGCCACACGCCCTCAATCAGGTCTTTGTTCCCGTGCCATGGGGTGCAGGCGGGTGCCACACAGCACCTTTGTCTCCTGGGACCGTCAGGGGCCTGTTGTAGAAGTGGCATCCACGTGAGGCCCGAGACCCTCAGTCCCCACACGTCCTGGCGGGGGAGGGGGCCGGGGGAGGGGGAGGCGCTCAGGACAATGTCCCCCCTCCCCCCAACCCCCCCCCCCCCCCCCCCCCCTCCCCCCCCCCCCCCCCTAACCCCCCATCTCCCTCCACATCTTCCCCATCCCACGGCTAATCCCAGAGACGCCGTCTCAGACAGGCAGCCAGTGGTGCCTCTACTCCAGACGGTGGTTTGTCCGGACACCCTCCTCAGGAGGTCCAAGGCCCTGGTGGCATGGGTGAGATTTGGGTGCTAATGTTGGGGGCACCTCCTTGCAGCTTCAGACACCTGGCAATCTCCCGCTGGAAGCCCCCAGCCCTTGAGAGCCCATGGGCCACTGTGCCCATCTGCCATCTGCGCGGGCGCTATGAGTCAGGCTGGGCCCAGGGCCGCGAGGCGGGCTCCCTGTTCCAGGATGAGGGCAGCACCCTTGGGCCTGTCAAATCCGCATCGAGTCACAGAGACCCTGTGGGACCGGGCGGAAGTGCCCCACGGGTTTCCCAGACTGTGATCCCCTACAGGAGTAGAAAGCGTCCTCTGTCTCCCACGGAGCGGCTGGTGGTTTTGAACCGCTGACCTGGCAGGTAGCAGACAAGGTGTAAGCCTCAGGGATCCTTAACCCACACTGCTGGGGAAGCCGCTGGGGAAGACTGAGCTCCTCCTGGACGGTGCCCCGTGGGCTGGCAGCCTAGTGGGTGCTGTCACCCAGGTCCCCAGAGCTCCCTGCATGGTCTGGGCTGAACCAACAGTGCTGCTGGCCACCCGAAGGGGTCTCTCTCCTGGCCAGACCAGGATGGACGCTGGGTCTCAGTCCCCTTGATGTCTTCAGGGCCAGGCTGAACTGTGTCCCCTCAGAATGTGTGGACACCCTCAACTGAGGGATGTGGGCCCATCTGGGAAGGGGGCTCCCTTTGTCCTGTTACCTGAGCCACGGGGATGTGGGAGCATCTTCCTCCAATCGTTTGTGAGATGTCCAGGGAGCAGCAGAAAGGCACCTGTCAACACACTGCCCTTGAGTAGGTGCCGACCCACAGCACCCATAGCACAGGGTGGGACTGTCCCTGTGGGGTCCGAGATCGGCACTCGTGACAGGAGTAGAAAGTCTCATCCTTCTCCCGAGGAGCAGCTGGTGGTTTTGAACCCTGACCTTGGGGTCAGCAGCCCAATGCATGTGGGTGCATGTTGTGCCAATCCCCTTTGAGACCCAGAAAGAGCGTCTTGGGCACAGAGAAGCAGGCAGAGACAGGGCAAAGAGGTGCCGTGAAGATCATTCAGGGGTCAAGGAACAGAAGCTGTGGGGACAAGGTCCTCTCCCAGAGCTGGCAGAGACAGAGAGAGATAGATAGAGAGAGAGTCAGAAAGAGACACAGAGAGAGCGAGAGAGGCAAAGAGAGTCAGAGACAGACAGACAGACACACACACACACACACACACACCCCACAGACAGACAAGTGGCAGGGAGAGGCTTCACCTACAGCTGGAACCCTGAATCTCCACCTCCTAAACTGAGAGAAAGGGGTCCTGGAGGTGGAGGGGTGATGCACGGGGTGGGGGTGGGGGGTTGCTAACAACGAGGTCAGCCACTAGACCCCAACCACTCCTCTGTCCCTTTCTGTCCCTGTAAAGATGGACGGTCTGGGGGCCCTCGGGAGGTTCTACCTGTCCCACAGGGAGGCTGTGAGTCGGCATGGACTCAGTGGCCGAGAGAAACTGTGAGAAAGTAAACCTCTGTTTGTTAAATGCCCCCCTTGTGGTGTGTGCCTTATCACAGGCCTGGTCCAGAGCAGGGCTTGGTTGGGGCGTGGAATGACCTGCGAGAGGGGGGTGTGGGGCTGCTCATAGAGAGAGGAGGGGC
>NW_022111317.1:797085-798372 GCF_000313985.2 Echinops telfairi | reverse complement strand
TGGCATGGGGGTGGAGGGGAGCTGCATGCTCAGGTCCATGCGGTGGAGATGGGTCTCACTTCTGAGTGTGGGGCAGGAGGGCTGGGGGGGCCAGACGTGAGGAGGGGCCTGGGGAGCTCTCCACCCTCAGCTCTCAAACAGCCTGAGACTGGGGAGAGACCCTCTGCCCCCCCGACCACCCCATGATAAACATCAGGACCCTTCCGTCCAGTCCCTGTGTACCCGGGGCGGGAGGGGGGCGGGGAACACACCACAGGTGGCTCAAGAGGAAGAAGAAGCGAGAACAAGAAGGTGCCTAAGGCCTGACTCTTAGTCCAGAGCTTGGCAGTCCGAGTGCCACACGTGTGTGTCAGTGGACATGGAACACGGAAGCCTGGAGAACCGGTGCCTCTGAATGGCATGCAGGTAGAGAAGGCTGAACATACCACGGACCGCCAGACCCGATCCGTCTCAGAAGGACGGCCAGAGCGCTCCTGAGAGGCAAGGATGGTGACACTTCGCCTCAGGGACTTGGGACATGTCATCAGGAGACCAGTCCCTGGAGCAGGGCATCACTGGGTCAAGTGGAGAAAGAGGAAGCCCTCCAGGAGATGGGTGGACACCGGACTGCAGCCGCAGGCTGCACATAGGACTCGATGGGACACACACTCACACACATTCACTCACTCTCTCACACTCACACACACACCCAACACACTCACTCACACACTTGCATGCTCTTACACACACTCACACACTCACTGTCTCACACTCACACTCAACATACATAAAAACAGTCACACACTGGCATTATCCCACACCCAGTCACACTCACATACACACACACACTCACACAGTCACGCACACACAGAAGCACAGGGATTGCTCAAATGAACACCTCTCATGGGGTGTGTGTGTGTGTGTGTTACCATCGAGTTCATTCTGACTCATGATAACACGTGTGTGAGGCTAGGGGTATGCATGTACTTGTGTCCTCACTCATACGGGACCTTCACAAAGTTTATAGGGAAACTCCATTACCATTTCATGCCACGTTTCTTCCTGAGTGTGCGGGAGTGTGGCCCTTAGAGACGCAGACAGCGGGGCACTCAGTTACTAACGGAAAGGTCCATGGTTCAACCCCCTGGATCCTCCTGGAGAGCCGCGCGGCCACCGAGATCCCCCACAGCATGCCTGCTCCTGCCCTCGAGGGCCCACGGGAGTCACACTGAGGCTGTGAGGCTGCTGTGGGCCGGCCAGCAAGCTGTCCTATGAGCCAGAGCTGGGTCCAGGCCCTGGGGCAGCCGA
>NW_022111317.1:792030-793672 GCF_000313985.2 Echinops telfairi | reverse complement strand
GGCTGTGCTTCTTCCAGACCAGATCTGTTTGCTCCCTAGGTAGTCGGTCCTTCAGCACAGGAGCATGACGCACGTGCGTCCACTCCCTGCCAGTGGCTGCATCGGGGCCACGGCATCAGGACAGCGCAGGACCGGGCGGAGCTTCATTCTGTTGGGGAGGGGTCATTGTGGGAAGAGCTAACTCCATGGCACCTCGCAGCAAGACAACCACCACGTCCTCCCCCCACTATCACGACCCCAATTCTACCTTACAGATCGGCTGGACCAGAGCATGTACACGGGTACAGATCAGAGCTGGAAACACAGGGAACCCAGGACAGATAAAGCCTCAGGACCAATAATGGGAGTAGTGATACCAGGAGGGGAAGGGGAAGGGGGGGAGAGAAAGGAGGAACTGATCACAATGATCTACATATAACCCGCTCCTGGGGGACAGACAACAGAAAAGTGGATGAAGGGAGACATCAGTCAGTGTAAGACATGAAAAATAATAACAATTTATAAATTATCAAGGGTTCATGAGGGAGGGAGAGTGGGGGAGGGGGGAAATGAGGAGCTGATACCAAGGGCTCAAGTAGAAAGAAAATGGTTTGAGAGCGATGATGGCAACAAATATACAAATGTGCTTGACACGATGGATGGTTGTATGGATTGTGATAAGAGCTGTATGAGCCCCCAATAAAATGATTTAAAAAACAAACAAAAAGCAACAAAATATGCACTGACATGACAAGGGGGGGAGGGGGGTCCCCATGAGCTGCAGTCAGCTAGATGGTAACTGGCCAGTTGTTGTTTGTTTGTTTGTTTGTTTTTGTTTGTGGGTTTTTTTCCAGGTAGGGCATATCAAGCGATGGTGGTGGACCTCAACTGCTGAACTAAAGGTGGAAGGTCCGAGTCCTGTTAGGAGCCAACCCACCTCTCAGGCACCCCACCTTTCTCCCACGGAGCAGCTGACGGGCTCCCCTGGCTGACTTTCAGGTTAGTGGCTGAGTGCTTAACCCCTGAGCCACATGGGCTCATCCACCTGGAGGTGCCTCAGAAAAAAGCCCCTCTCCCCCAAACCACCACTGGGCCCTGGGGCACACCCTGCTCTGACACCAGGGGTGGGGTGATGTTCTCAGTCAGAACTGATGCCATGGCCAGGGTTGATAGGCACTCATCAGTGGGGGTGTGGTCCCTGCATCATGGCTCCCTGCAGGGGGAAGCCCCTGCAGAACTTGCAAATTGAGTCAGCGGTGACCTCAGAGCCCCGTGTCTCCACCGAGCCCCCAGATGCCCCGGGTTTCAGCACCATGAAATTACAGCCCAGTGACAGCCCCGCAGTATCCCATTGTCTGTCCAGCACACACACTGCCCAGGGCTCAGGCGACCTCAGCGTGACCCCTAGGACAAGCAGGGTGGTGGAGAGGCTGTAGTTGCTGGGGGCTTCAGTCAATGGACTAAGCCCCCTCCTCTTGTCTGGCTTCTCTCTCCTGCCAGTTGATGGCGGCCTTGGGTCTGAGAAGCAGCCAAGACCAGACAGCCAGGCCCCCTGCTTCTCTGACCCCCTACTTACTCAGTCACTTAATCACTTACTGTCTCACTCACTGCCAGACCCACAATGGGGAGCCTGCAGGTTCTGCCAAGGCTGAGCTCAGGGTAC
>NW_022111317.1:786250-791281 GCF_000313985.2 Echinops telfairi | reverse complement strand
TTGTTTGTGGTGCGGTGTCTTTGAGTCCATGACATTTCCAGGTGATCCCTAGTGTACAGAGCAGATCTCTCTCTTCCAGAAACAGATTGCTGCCCACTTTGGGCCACCAGCCCTGTCCAGGCAGCAGCCGGGTGTGTCACTGTGCCAGCGGGGTGTGCACACCTGGGGGGATTCCCAGGCAATGGGGGGGAGGTGACCACGTGGGTCAGTGGCCACTACCCTGCAGCCCTGCTTGGGAGGGCGGGAGTCTCCTCACCCCTTCTCTTTCGGAGCCAGAGGGAGGGCAGGAGGGAGGACAGGAATGCTTGGCACAGATGCACCCACTGCACAGCCGAGCAGCCTGCCCTCGGGAGGAAATGCCGGACTGCTACGGCTGAAAAATGCTGATGAGACATGAGTTTCCCAAATGGCCTCCCAGGGCCAGAGGAAGGTTCCACTTCGGAACAGCATGATCTGCGCCAGGCAGCATTTCGAGTACTTGAATGTGAATGTGCGAGAGTCTGGGTGGTGGTGGTGGTGGTGGTGGTGGTGGTGGTGGTGTGTGTGTAAATGTCATCACTGGGAAGACAAACAGTATCCTATCTGGGTATATAAGCACATCAAGAGTGGCAGGGGGGCAGGGGCACCATGGTGATGTAGTTGGGCTGTGATTCCCAAGGTCAGCAGTTCAAAACCACCAGCCACTCCATGGGAGAAAGACGGGCTTTCTACCCCCCAGAGAACTGCAGTCTCAGAAACACGCAGGGGCCACTCTCCCCTGTCCCATAGAGTCGGGGTGAGCCTGCGTCAACTCATTGGCAGTGAGTTTGTTTGGTTTGGGGGAGAAAGGTGGGGGGCCTGTGGCCGACAAACATGTGGGTTGGGAGGGAGCAGCTCGGAGCCACCACCCCGGCCTCATTCCATCCACACCCTGGGTGCCCCAGAAGCAACCAGGGAGCCGGGTGGAGTTTTTGCCTAGGCAGGTAAGTCAGGTTGATAAGCCCCACCCCCTGCTGGTGGCTGAGGTGTCTCCCCCCCTCGGGCTCTGGCACCTTCAGCCCACACCAGTCACGGTTGGCAGAGTGGCTGGTATCGAAGGAGGGGGCCGGTGGCATGATTGTAGAGCTCATGCCACTCTCCTCGCTCCCCCACCCCTGCCCTGGCCCACAAAGGCTCACCCTCCTGCCTCTCAGGAGCACCCTGGCCATACTTCGTCCAGCCTCTTCACCAGCACCGCCACTCAAAGGCACCGACCCCTCTCCAGCCTTCCTCCGTCAGTGTCCAGCTTCCACGGGCACGGGAGGTGGCATGACTCGGGTCAGGTGCACCTTCGTCCTCAAAGTCTCCGCCTCGCTTTTCAGCTCGTTAAAGAGGTCAGTGCAGCAGAGGGACCAATGCCACGGTCCTTTGATCTCCTGACTGCTGCGTCCACAAGCGAGCTGGGCTGTGGTTCACAAGGTCAGCAGTTCAAAATCACCAGCCACTCCGTGGTTCAAACACTGGGCTTTCTACTCCCAGAGAGCTGCAGTCTCAGAAACTCACAGGGGCCACTCTCCCTTAGGGTCGGGGTGAGCCTGCATCGACTCATTGGAAGCCTGTGTGTTGGGGGGGGGCACAGAGGGGCCTGCGGTGAGGGCAGGGGCACACACTGATCCCCTCATCCAACCTCTCGCCCCACCACACACCCTTCCCAGCAGAAGAAATAGGACGGGAGCTGCTCTTGCCTGGGAGTTGGGAGCGGGGGAGGGAGTGGGGAGCTGTGCAGGTGGGCAGCCCAGCAGCGGGGTACAGGTGGGGCTGCTCACCGCTCCCCCGGATTTGTGGCCAGCATTAAAGATCTTAAAAGCTCTGCTGTGGATCCTGATGGCAGAGCAGGGGAGTTGTCGCAGCCCCCAGGGAGGGCTGACAGGCCAGCCTCCGGGACCCCTCTTCTTCTGATGCAACCTCAGTCGGTGTGGGAACAGACCCATTGCAGACAGTGCATTTTGGCCCGTGAGCCTGGCGGTCAAGCCTCCATGCTGCGGGCTCAGGCTCAGGAGGGAATGCCCACGTAAGAGCAGCTCACGAGCACTGGTCACCTGGGAAGAGAACAAGCAGGCTTTGTCTCTCGGCCTTGGTTCCTATCCAGCCCCCACCCTCTGCAGCCGCAGAGAACAGTCTGACTCTAGCAGCCCTCCGGGACCCCGTGGGGCTGCAGCGAGGGTCCCCGCAGCCATGAATCTCTAGGAAAGCTTGCTCTCCTCTGCGCTGCAGGCGGAACACGGGTCACGCTGCTTCTGTGAAGAGGGTTCGCAAAAGCCACTGCCGACATGTGGCGTGTGGCCTGTGACCACCCCACTCCCAACAGAGTCAGAGACCTGCCCCGGGGTCCCTGAGACCAGCCCTCTGTGACGGCAGCAGACAGCCTCCACTTTCTCTCTGAGGGCAGCTAGTGGCTTCGAACCACTGACCTGCCCCATGTTCAAGGTGCCCCACCAGGGAGGGCTTCCTCCTCGTGGCCCCTCTTGCCGATGGGATGGATTCTGACTCACAGTGACCCTGAGGGACAGAGTGGGCATGCTTCCCCAGGTTCCTACGAGCCTGGAGCAGACGGCCTTGTGTTTCTCCTATGGGTGCCTGGTGGGTTGCGACCGCCGACCTTTCAGCGCAGAACTCGCTGAGCCAACCCCTCAGCACGGCCGGAAGGCTCCTTAGACTCGAGGGTGGAGGTGCCTGGAGAAGGATGTCATGTTCTGGGAATCAGAGGGCCAGTCCAAAGGAGCAAGCCCCTCAAAGGGAAGGCTTGACTGCCCCCAGGGACCCAGCGGTCACCACAGGTGCAAGGCCTGTGTGACCCAGGAGCTGCTCCTTCTGCCACACGTAGCGTCTGTGTCAGTGTTTCAGGCCTATGCTTGCTATGAGGCGGAGCCCAGTCAGTGGCACCGAACCAGGAGGACAGGACAATGAGCTATGCTGACAACCTCAAAGGCTTGCAAGGGGTCATCCAAGACAGGGCCACTGGTCTCCACTCACCTGAGGCAGCAGAGGAGGACCTGGGATGTGCACTTCCCGTTCCCCGTGAACAGCTCCTTCCTTTGCCACGAGGCCGGAGGGGTTGGGTGGGGCGAAGCTTCCATGACTGAGCACTTCGATCAAAGATGCCATGGAGGAATTCTGATCCAAAGGGGGGAGGGGCAGAAAGAATTTCAAACGTTCATAGATTTCAGATTTACTAGAGCCACAGCATCAATGTACCTGAACAAGGATGCTGGCAAAGCACCCTGGGCTGCCCAAAGCACAAGCAGATCTGTCTCAAAAGTACGGTCAGAACACTCCTGAGGAAGAGGATGGAGGGACTTGGTCAGAACACTCCTGAGAAGGAGGATGGAGGGAATTGGTCAGAACACTCCTGAGAAGGAGGATGGAGGGACTTGGTCAGAACACTCCTGAGAAGGAGGATGGAGAGACTCGGTCTCATGTACTTTGGACGTGTGGTCAGGAGAGACCAGTCCTTGGAGGAGGACACCATGCTTAGAAGAGTGGAGGGGCAGTGAATAAGAGGAAGGCGCTTAACGAGATGGACGGACACCGTGGCTGCCACCATGGGCTCAGACACGGGGACGCTGGGAGGATGGTGCAGAACTGGCCCTCGCGGATGGGAGCCAGCTGGATGGTACCTTGACAACAACAACAAGCTCGTCTTTCACCTGGCTCTGCAGTCAGCACCCACCGAAGCAACAGCCAAGAGAGCGATGAGCACATCGCCCTGGGGACTTCTGCCCACGAGAGTGCTGAGGAGGAATGTGTGACCCCGCCAAGGGGAGGTGGAGCCCCATGTCAACCATCCAGGAGGCCGTCCCGGGGACCCAGGACGACACAGAGGAGCAGTCTCAGAGACCCCCGGGGCAGGGCTGCTCTGTCCTGTGGAGCGGCTGTGAGAGGAACACGACGTGGTGGCAGTGGCTGAGTGAGTGACTCAGGACCCTGGCGGCTCAGTGGTGACGTGTCGGGCCTCTACCTTCACCGGCAGCAGTTCAAGCCCTGCAGGAGAAGACCCCCGGGGGCTGTTCTGCTCTGCCCCGGGACTCGCTGTGCGTCCGAGCATCTCCCAGGCAGAGAGAGAAAGAGACAGACTGATGTAGCCTTGATGCTCCGGCATGGTCTCCTTGAGCCTGTCTTGGTAGCTTCCAGCGTTGGGCAGCTGTGCACTGCGTGCCCACTTCTCGTCCCGTCGTACACGAAACAGAGACGGGGCAGACTGAGGACTGGACCTCCAGGCCAGGCATGCCTGGAGCAGGGACTGCCAGGCCACTGGAGGGCTGACTCCTTGCCCAGCCATATGCCAAGTGGATGCCCTGCTCTGGCATTCTGCCAGCTTCTGGATACAAGACGGACAGGAGGTGGGTGTGGGTCAGCCCCGGGTGTGAATCGAGCTCTACTCTTGCATCCCTGCACCTCACTCCTCCTGCACCGAGGGCTACTGGGAGCTAAGGGGCTCTGCTCAGGTGACCTTGCTCTGTGGCCCGAGCTGTGATGGCTGGGGAGGGAGCTGAGACTGGGGAGTGGCCTGCTGTGGCTGTGTCCAAGCCCTGTGGCCCAGTCCTTCTCCATCAGCAGCTGCGGGGCTCTGAGAGAGCTAACAGCTCTCCCAGCAGGATGCTGGCTGCCCAGAGCTGTCCCTGCCTCCTGCTGGGCAGCACCCGCCAAGCCAAACTCAGGAGTAGACTCCCTCCTGCTGGCCAGACTAGCCTGTGTCCCCAGGAGTCTCTTTCAGCCAGGCTCCCTCCTGCTGGCCCTATGATGGTCTAGCAGGGTCACAGCACCGGTGTCCATTAGCTGGCCCGCCCCCTCACTGCCCAGGTCCCTGCTGGCTCCTCTCGCCCCCACCTCCCCTCCTTCCTTGGCGCAAACCACAGCCAGAGAGGGCCAGGAACGCTGCTCACACTGAACCACCACTGGCTCCCCAGGACAGCGGGGCCCTTGGGATTCTCTGGGTGCTTCTCAGAGGGTCCTCTGGTGGAGTGGATGGGAGAGACCCCTGTACCAGAGCCCAGCTCCCTCTAGGGAGACTCA
>NW_022111317.1:783585-785026 GCF_000313985.2 Echinops telfairi | reverse complement strand
CTCCTCCAGTTCCTAGGGCATGGGGTCTATCAGTGTAGTGCCATGTGCCTTGTCAGTAGAGCGTCTCTCAGGGAGTGAGTTCAGAGAGAGGGAGTATCTCCCATCTCCAAGGAGGAAATAGAGGAATTCCCAGAATCCTCAGGGGAAGGTCTCATTGGCTCTGACCCGATTGACAGAGTAGACTCCACCCCTTCACTCTTAATCCTCTCAAGTCGCAAATTGACACCCGATTATGTAACTACCACGCAGCCCAACACGTCCCCGCAGGTGTACTGACCAGCACCAGAGCCTTGTCCTGAGCAGACCAAGGCTCACGTCCCTGCGGGAGCTGTCCTCACCACACTCTTGTCTTCTTGGTGGCCTGCTGCTGCTGCCAGGAGTCATTGTGTTGGTTCCAACCCAGAGTGACCCTACGCACTTCCCGGTCCCCTGCCATCCCCACCATCGATGCTGTCTGAGCCCATGGGTGCAGCCACTGTTTTACCCATCTCCTGGAGGGCCTCCCTCTTTGTCTCTGCCCCCTGCCTTGACCAAGCACGTTGTCCTTTTCCAAGGCTGGTCTCTCCTGACCACACACCCAAAGCACATGAGAGGCAGTCTCACTGCCCTGGCCCCTAGGGAGCCCTCCGGCCATGCTTCTTCCAGGACAGACCTGTTGGTCCTCTGGCCATCCAGGACCCGTTCGGTAGTCTCTGCCAGCACCGTCGTGCAAAGGCTCCCACTCTCCTCCCACCTTCTTGATGCGTTGTTGCCCAACTTTCATGTCCGCATGTGGGGATTGAAAAGACCACGGCTCGGGCCAGGCCCACCTTAATCCTCGAATGGCAGCTTCGTCATTGACACTTTAAAGAGGCCATTCCAGCAGTCTGGGTCCATGCGACAGGCCGTTTGGTTGCTTCCATGAGCATCGATGTGGGATCCAAGTCCAGTGAAATCCGTGGCAACTTGACATCTTCCCTCTGGTTATCCCGATGTCGTCTCGTCTCATAGTCCAGGTGGAAGGGTTTGGGTTTTGGTACATTACGCTCCGTGGGATGTTGCTGCAAGCTTTGTTCTTCATCAGGGTTTCAAGTGCCCTTGGCTTTCGCCTAGGAAGGTCATGGTATCTGCGTATAAACACTCAACCAAACCCCCTGTCACGGAGCCACGGCCGATTCACGGAGACCCCAGAGGACAGGACAGAATGGCAGTGGTGGGGGGGGCTCTGAGACTGCAGCTCTCTGTGGGGGGAGAAAGCCCCATCTCTCCTGCAGAGTGGCTGGTGGGCTTGGACTCCTGGCTTGGCACACAGGCAGGATGCACTGGGCTCTGCACGTGGTCAGTTGAGGAGGAGTCTTCCTCCGGCTGGTGCCAGGATCTTCCAGTAGCTCAGATTCTCTTGTTACTTGCTCAGTGAGAGACTGCAACCCTGATGCACACGCCTTGCCAGAGTTCGACCACG
>NW_022111317.1:781300-783112 GCF_000313985.2 Echinops telfairi | reverse complement strand
ATAGATAGATAGAGAATGGATAGATAGATAGATAGATAGATAGATAGATAGATGAATAGATTGATGGGTGGATAGATAGATGGATGGCCTGCCTAGAAAGAGTAATATGTAATATATACATATACATGTAATGCACATACATATATGTTGAATCTCTGGGACATAGCATCATTATTGTGGGTTCTCATCCCAGGATGCTGGCCCTGGCTCAGGGTGACCCTGTGCACATAGGAAGCAACACCACCCCCCCCGCCCCTCCCTCCAGCTGATGGCATCCCGTGACCAGTCTTAGACCACTTGATGGGGGCTCCTGGGACTATTATTGGTCATTCAGGGAAAGGAGCTGACCAGCACCATGTACTGGGTGCTGAATCTGACAGGCCACCATCGCGGGGACCTTGGGGACCCACTCCTGCCCTCACACCCCGGGGGTCTCACATGGGGGGAGGAGTGGCTCCTGCTGAGGATGGCAGTTCTTTGTCACCAGTCCCGGAGTCCACTGCGCTCTCTCTGGAACTCATGAACAGGCGTGCTCACTGAGACCAGGACACAGACACGCAGTCATGTTCCAGCATCGCCCACGTGTCCACGGTGACACCCAAAACCTCTCACACCCACACTCGGGAGTCAGGGGGCGAGAACACGGTCTGGAGCCCCCAGGCTCCCAGCCACACTTAAGAGAACTTCTGGCACCCCGGCCCCCTGGCGTGACTCAAACAGCTTCTTGCTCAGCCTGTGCTCAGGGGGTGCCCACCCTGCACCCCATCCCCCCGCCCTGATGAGGGCCCCATGCTTCTCTGAGGAGACCCCTGGATGAACAAGTGCTGCCAGCCTTGTGTCCCCCCACACAGCTGGGCCGCGTGCACTGTGTGAGGCATGGGGCCTGGTGACATCATTGTGGACAGGTGGAGATGCGGGCAGAGGGGGCTCAGCAGTGGAACCCTTGCCTTGGGTTCGACTCCCGGCCGGGGCACCTCCGGGGAGGCTGCTGCACAGCTCTGGTGATGGAGGGGTTTCAGCAGAGCTTCTGGGTGGACCAGGGGCTCCGCTAAGGGTCTGGCAACTGACTTGCAAAATCCAGCCAAGGAACACCACCGGGCGCTCGGCCACTCACCGCAGGGACGGAACACGGTGTGTGTGTCTGGGAGGACTAGAGAAACAAATCCAGAGACATGCATTTGTGTGTAAGAAAGAGCTTTCTTTCAAAAAGTAATTGTATATTAAGAAAAGATCCCAGCCCAGTCCAGTTCAAGTCCACTCATCCAACATTAGCCCACATGTCCAATACCAGTCTGTAAATTCCTCTTCAGACTCACGCAACACATGCAAAGATGCCAAATGCAGGAACGTCACAGGCTGGTGGGTGGAAAGTCTTGTGCATCCAGTGATGGTGGAAGCATCTCAGCGCTGGCATGGGTCTGTCTCCATGTGGCTCCTCCAGCTCCAGAGCTCTGGCTCCATCAGCGTAGCTCCATGTGGCTCGTCAACAGAATGTCTTGCAGGGAGAGTGTGTGTCCCACCTCCAGGGAGGAAGACAGGAGCTCAAGAATCCTCAGGAGAAGGCCACACCCACACAGAGGCCTCATTGGCTATGATTTGATTGACAGGCTAGACTCCACCCCTTTGCTCAAGTTGACAGGAGATGATGTCACTGCTACACCAGGCCAGTGATTCCCTGGTGCTCAGGGTGACAGAGAAGCCAGAGCCCAAGATGAGAGTGAAGCTGGGGTGCTTTCTACTGAGAGCAGAGCCGGGGCTGCTGGCAGTGTGCAGCACTGGGACTTGAGTGAGGCAGGGCGGGGTTGGGGGGGG
>NW_022111317.1:777646-779771 GCF_000313985.2 Echinops telfairi | reverse complement strand
GTGTTGATCTGTGGGGCTTTGTGTCGAGAACACCCACGGCAAGGATCACTCCGCGTCAACAATTGCTCTACAGAGAACCCCCTGACTTTGCTCACAGCCGTCGCATTGTGATAAATTGCCACATTCGATTTTGGCCCTGGAAGTCTCTTTCTGAGCAACTATAGAGAACCGTGCCATTCTTCAGAGTGTGAGCTGTGGAAGGGGCTGCACACACACACACACACACACACACACACACACGCACACACACACGCACACCTGGAATTCTGGTCCATGTATCCCCCCTAGAGAATGGACTGTACTTTGTTACATTAGTTATTCGGGGCCCTGGGTGGACCCCGAATCCACCCCTTCTGATCTATAAAAAGAGTGGAGGGGGCACAAGGTCAAGTAGGTACAAACAGGGAAAGCTGGTGCCACATGGATATCTCCTAGGACCCCAAGAACTGAAATGAAATGGACATGTTCCCGCCCAGTTGACAGAGTGTCCCCCCGGGGCCGGGCCCTGGATTCTGACCTCTGGCCTCCTGGACTGTGAGACAATGTGTCTGCGTTCTTTACAGCTAGTCAAAGGTGATGTTTCTGTTAAAGCCACAGGAAAGGATACTTTGTTACAATCCTGTGGGCAGCTAGACACCCAGTCTGTGATACTTTGCTACAGCAGTAAATAGAACTCAGATAGCCCACCTGGGATACTTTGTTACAACATTGCTGGGAAGTGAGACACCCAATCTGATACTTTGTTACAGCAGCAAATGGAGCCCAGATAGCCCACCTGGGATACTTTGTTACAATATTGTTGGGAAGTGAGACACCCAGTCTGTGATACTTTGTTACCGCAACAAATGGAGCCCAGGCAGCCTCAGCCCCCTCACACACCCTTGATCCATCCCCTCTCTGCCCTTGAGGAAGCTGTGCCTCCTGCCTGAGTTCCGTCTCCCCCCACTCCCCACTGCCCACTGGAATCCCAGGTCCCCCTCTGCCAAGGTGATCCCCAGCCTCTTCCCACTCTCCCAGCTCTGCTCTTGGAGCCGCAGCCCCCAGGGTCACCTCCGGTGGCACTGAGTCCCCGGCAGGCTGTCTCTTCCCTTCAGGAGCGGGAGCTGTGGGAAGCCGGCAGCCTCCTTGGCAGCCTCCACCCCAAGTTTGAGTGTGATCAACATTTTGTGAGGACGCTTGCTCTTCCTCCAGCGTGCGTGTCAGGGCCAGCCATCTCCAGAGCCAACGTCAACTCTGACAGCGCTTTTGGACGCCTGCAAACCGCCAAGGAGGAGCCCCCTGGGTTCCCGAAGATTTGGGGACGGTGATAACTCGGGGCCACAGCCAAGTCTCCGAGGGAAAGTCTGGGAGGAGAAGGAGTGCTGTACGGCCTGTCTTAAGCAAGAGAACGGTCCCACCTTTCCTGGGGAAGGTTTGTAGAGACGCATTACCTTTCTGTTGCTTCTCCCCGGATTGTCCCCGGCCTTGCTCCCTGCTGAGAACATATTGGCTGCCTCATCAAACCAGGTCCCGAGGAGACTCCCTGGACCAGCCCGGAGGCTGTAAACAAGGCCTCGTTCTTGCTAGCTTGCAGGTTGATCCCACCCCAAGGATGCCGGCAGCCTCTCCTCTGGCTTTGAAGACAATTTAGCCATTTGTTTTTCTCAATGAGTTTGAAGCATTTTTTAAAAAGAGAAGAAAAAATATTCCATCATGAAAATATCCTAAGACAGGGTTCTGTCTTCCCCAATTACCCGGCTCCCTAGATGAGTGTTTGAGGCTTTAGAATCAAGGTTGGGTTTTTTTCTTCCTTTCTTTTCTTTTTTCTTGTCCTTCTATTTCTGATGTCCCCGTTTCTCAAAATAGGTGGTGTGGGGGCAGACTCACTGGCCCAGATCGCCCGCCTTGGGCCCTGGGGTCTGAGTGTGTTGCTGTGTGTGGGGGGGGTCATTCTGATGCCACCCTGGGCCCCAGGCCCTCTGAGGTGTCTGTGATCCCGCCAGGGCACCGGGAGGCTCTGGCCAGACTCTAGGGCAGGGCTCCTCCCAGGACCCGGGAACAAAGAGGCCAGCCGGCTTCCTCCGGTCATCCAGGACTAAAGCCAGAAGATGCCCGCACTTCTGTCCATCCACAGTAGTGAACCCTT
>NW_022111317.1:771000-776871 GCF_000313985.2 Echinops telfairi | reverse complement strand
CTGCTGGAGGGGAGGGGTGAGCCAGCAGTGGCTGTCCTCGGCAGAAGTAGGGAGTTCATGAGGGTCCAGGGAGGGCGGTGGATGGGGTGTCAGGGTGGGGTCAAGCCAGCTGCCCCGGCTCTGTCAGCTCAAGGCCAGGGAGCAAAGGATCCCCCTGCCCCTGTGGTCAGAAGGATGCTCCCAAATTGCATCTCCCTGCTTCCAGTGGGACTCACTGGAACATGCCTAGCTGCTAACCAGAAGGTCAGAGGTTTGGATCCACTGAGAACAACGATGGGGACCTTCCTTCTGCCCAGGGACCCCCTGGATAAGTCTAACATCCGTCTCAGGCCATATAAAATTATCAACATAAACATGACCTATTCTTGTCGATCAAACATCTAACTCACCCACCCCCGATGCGATGGCTGAGGAGCCCTGGTTTAGCACCAGGCTGCTCACCACAAGTTCGGCAGTTCTAAATCCCCAGCCGCTCCTCTGGAGCAAGATGGGACTTTCTACTCCCTTGAAGAGTGACTGTCTCTGAACCCACAGGGGCTGTACTCCCCTGTCCTGCAGGGTGGCCAGGGCGTCACAGACCTGATGGCAGGGAGTTTGGTTGGGAACGTGATGGCTGGGACTGCTTCTCTTTGGTGAGGGGAGCGGTGCGAGCTGGTATTGATGACTTCAAGGGCCTTAGACAGCCCGAGGCTGGACCGTCCCCCCAGGACACACCCCTGCAAGAGGCCTGGTGACCCACGTGTGAACGAATCCACTGTTAAAAGCCCTCTGGAGTTCGGCCTCCTCACCGGGTACCCAGAGGCACAGTCCAGGCAGTGGATTTGTGCCTGAGGCCACCTTCCATCTCTGGACATGTCAGTGAGGGGAGGCAGACCCCGGCATTGGCTTTGACCCAATGGAGATGGATTCACATCCCGTCGGAAAGCCATATCCCAAAGGTCCTCATCCCCTCTGCTGCCCCACAGTCTCCTGGGTACCACACTGGGATCTCTTCCAAAAACCTCAGGTGGGATTGATTTGACACACCTGTGTTTGAATCTACATGTCTGTGTTGACAGCCCCAAAATCTTCGCCTGAGAGTGGGCCCTGGGGGGTGTACCGTTTCTGCGTCCCTCTAACGCCCTCTCTAGTGACCTCTGGGATGACAACTGTCATTGGCCACTCTTCTGTGGTCATGCTTGAGCGGAGCCACCTGCCCCAACGCCCTCCCCAGGCTCCCCCCGCTGGTCTAGCAGCCATCTTCCGAGTGGCCCAGTTTCTTGCTCATGGCTCCCTCATCAATCACAGCTGCCCTCACCGCGCACCTCACCTTCCTCTGCCTTTGAGCCAGGAGGCAGCAGGCTGAGAACCTTCCAGATGAGGGCCAGTGGGCCTCGCCTAGCAGGATGGAGGGTCAGGCACTGAGGACCCTCAGGAGGAAATGCTGGCTGAGGCAGCGAGGCCAGGACTGGGCAACCGTGACCCCTGGCCATGGATCACCCCGAGGGTGGGAACCAAACCCCGCCCCCTGATGGTGAGCCCATTCTGACTCCCAGGAGCCGCCAGGATGGAGGAGAACTGCTTCCAAGGCTCTCCGCGGCAGCCATCTCTACTCTTCCCCGGCACAGATGCTGGGCTTGAACCACCGGCCTTTACATTTGCTTCTCTGGAGGGGAGGGTCCTTTTGCTCCTGGCAATGCACACAGTATCACACGGAAGCCCAGAGGTTTGGGGAGGGTGGACACCCCCTCCCACAGGTCGTACAACTGGTCAGAGCACTTGGTTGCCCTGCAGCCTGGGTGTCAGGCCGGGGAGCAGCTGCTGGGATCCTGGTGGGGAGGCTGGGAGCTCAGAGGCTGCAGCCAGTGCCCTGTCACATCACTGCACCCCTACATGCCGGGCCACCAAAAGAGACTTTCCCTTGGGACCCCCACCCCCGAGGCCGTGGGAAAGGCCAGAATGCCAGAAGGCCCCCAGGGGCTGTAACAAGAGGCAGAGGGCCAGGGGAGGTCCCCTAAAGGGACCCCTCGGTCCTATCTGCATCTGTCTCCAGTTTGCTCCTCTCGGACACCTGTCTTCTCTCTAGCAGCTGTCTACCTGTCTTTGACACACATGAGCACACCTATCTGAGAACACACAGCGTGTCTTTGTGCACACAAGCACACCTGTCTGCACATGAGCACACCTGTCTGTGAACGCATGAACACACCTGTCTGAGAACACATGAGCATAGCTGTCTGTGCATGAGCATCTCTGCACACTCTAGCACACTTGTCTGCACACATGGGCACACTTGACTGCACAGGAGCACATCCACCTGTCTACACACACAAGCACACCTGTCTGCACATGAGCTGGAGGTTGATAAGCCCTGGGCTGGGCCTCTGACTTATCCCAAATGTGCATGGGAGCCCCTCTCCTTGCGGCCATCAGCTCTCAGGTGCAAGACAGCTGGTGGAGGCTGCCCGGGCAAGTGTAGCTCGTCTGGAAGCTGCAGGAGCTGAACTGAGAGCCCTGGGCCTGCTCTGTTGACCTTGAGCTCTGAGGTTTTCTGGATGGGGGCCGGGGATGAATCACCAAGCTGCTATATTTTATAAAAATGTTTTTTTCTAAGATTTATTGCAAATCTCACAAGTTTAACATCGAAAGAGTACAAGGGTTTCCAAAGGTGAGACAGAAGAAACCTTGGCTTCTGAGCCGCTAGCTGTCTGCTTGAGAGCCAGCCACGTGGACAAGCTGCTGAACCTTAACTTCCTCACCGGGAAATGGGGGTGAAGCCTTGAAAGTCGATTCCAAATAAAAATAATGTTCAAGAAGGTGGAACGTGTTTATGCCTGTATAGTTATTAGAGCCATGCCCAGCACACAATCAGCCGTCAATAAACAGCAGCTATTGTTGCAGGATGAAACTGAAGTGGCACGGTGATTACATGTTGGGCTGCTAATGGCAAGGTCAGCAATTCAAAACCACCAGTCACACCTTGGGAGAAAGATGGAGCTTTCTACTCCGGTCAAGAGCCACAGTCTCAGAAACCCACAGAGGCAGTTCTACCCTGTCCTGTAGGGTCACTGTGAGCCAGCAGCGACTTGGGGCAATGAGGATGGTTGGAGACATAAAGAGAAACCATGAAGAATCTCTCACACACACACACAATTCCAGTGTTAGTGCAAAGTTGGACCAGTGGCCCCGTGCTCACCTGGAGCCAGTCTCTTCCTCCTTGTCGTCTTCGTTGCCACACGGGGGCTGCTGCGGCACCAGCAGCACCTCTGGGTTCCAGGATGGAGGAAAGGAGGAGCGATGGCTCCAAAGGACCACGCCTCCCTAGAAGTCACTTGCAACAGTGTTGTCTGCCACCTCACTGGCCAGGCGTGAGTTGCACGGCCACACATGGCATCCCTACCTTGAAATCTGAGAGATGCTGTTTTTGGCTGGGCACAGTGCACCCCCAGTAACGCTGGCATTCTGGTGCTGTGGGGGGCTGTCCCACTGCTCTGAACACCAGGTTGGTTTATAATGGGCCCTGTGCTCCCCTGAACCATAGAAACACGTGCAAGAGGACCTCATCATCCTGACTGACCCCTATCTCATCTCCACCCCACCTCCCTCAGTCAAAGCCAGGTCCCACCTCCCCACCCTCTGCAGAGGAGGAGCCCAGGCACCCAGAGGTCTGACCTGTGGTCAAGGTGTTGATCAGAGGCAAGGCCTGAGCTAGTCTAGATGGCATTGTAGATCAAAAGCAGAGTTTCTCTACCTGGGCACTGTGAGCAGGCTGGCTGGGGAGTCTGCCTCTGGGGAGGTGAAGGCTGGCCTGTGCACTGAGGGAGGGGCAGCAGCATCCCTGTCTCCACCCACTAGATGCCAGTAAGATGTCCCCCTCCCCCAGCTTTGTGACCATCAAAAATGTCTGCAGACAATGCCGTGTCTCTAGTTGTAGCCACTGCTTTGAAGCCGTCTGGGCTCCCCCACCGCACCTCCCAGCCTGTGGAAGTGCTGCCGCTCACCTGCCCAGCAGCGCTGCAGAAGAAAGGGCCCTGGAGGAGCCAGGAGGCTCGGATGGGGGAGACCAGTTTGGCAGTGCTCCTAGGACAGGGTGCTGGGGGGTGGAGACTTGAACCACCTGACAGGGCCCCCAGATGGATTGGGTGCCGAGGGGGGGTGCCAGATGGCATGGGAACACGGAGGCATGGGAGAGGAGGGGCATGGAAGGGGGCTGGAGGAAGGCTGAGTGTATGGAGGGGCTGATGAAGGAGGGGCTGTGGAGGGGTAGGGTGCAAGGGGTGATACCCAAAGGGAAAGGAGGCAGACAGGGCCCTGGTCTGGGGAAAGAGAGTCATTCTTTGGAGGGGTGATCAGTTGAGTCACGGGGGATCAGATGGGGCCTGATCCCTTCTGAGTGGGGTCTTAGAGGGAGCCCTGGCAGTTACGTGCGCAGCACCACCACTTTGCTGACCAGTTGCCACATAACTCGCGCTTGACTTAATCCAGCCTAGGTCAGTTCCTGCTGCTTTAATCCTGAAAGCAATAGAGGTCTTACAGCAGCTCGCTGCATGGGAGGGTTTTCTCACTGTGTTAACCAATAGGTCTGAGGTTCAAACCCACCAGCCCCTCTGAGGGAGAAAGCTGTGCTGCCTATGCCCCTAAAGATCTCAAATCTTAGAAACTGTGGTCCTATCAGGTCCCCTTGAGTCATACCAGTGGGCCTGGTGCCTTACAAAGGCGGGGACCACCTCTCTCCTCTCCCTCTCCCTCCTGGGAACACCCTAGACCACATGGTCGGGGCCCCTTGTCCAGCTTGGAAAGGATCGACCTGCCAGCCCTACTGGTGGGCATGTCCCTGCACTCAGGGCCCCTCCTCCGGAGGTCAGGGGTTGGCAGGGTCTCCGCAGCTCTATGGTGCTGGTTCATCAGGATCCCTGGTACCTTAGTAGCTTACACATTAGGCTGCTAACCTCGAGGTTAGTGGTTGAAGCCACCAGCTACCCCCCAGGAGAGAGATGAGAGGTCCTACTCCCACAAAGAGTTACAGCCACCTAAGTGAGGCGCCCACTAAGTCCACACAGAAGTTGCACAGCCTGCGAGATCCAAGGACTACACAAAACAGAATCCAGATCTGAAGGAGGGAGCGGTATCAGAGATTACACTGTGAGCACCTGGTTTGCAGAAGGCAATGCAGGACAGCGGAAGCCCACAATCCATTTGCAGGACCTCCGTGTGGATGACGCCTCCCGTGAGTCCCCTCTGAACAGAGTCCAGGGAGGTGAGGCACCTTGTCGCCGGACACCGAGGAGCATCGTAAAGCTGATGTTGGCAGACGTGAGTGGTCGGGTTGAAAGTCATCTGATCTGCCCTGGACCCATTTTAAAGTGGTTTCTTTTAAAAAATCTTCCCTGCTTCCTCTTTGATTGAGGTTTTTGTGTTTTGTCATTGCCATTGGCTTGTTACAGTTGGTTTGCTTTTCTTTGATTGGGTTTTGTTTTGTATGATGTTCTGCATATGAAATCCAGCCTGGGTAGATCTATGGAGACAGCAGCTGGATACTTGCCTAGGTCATGGCAGAGATGGATGGGAGGGGGGTGGGGGGGTGGAGAACGAACAACAATGAGCACAAGAGGAAAATGTTCTGAAATTGATTGTGATGGCACAAATGATCTTAATTTGATTGAATGATTAAATTGTATGATATGTGAAGAATATGCCAATAAAGCTATTTTTAGAAAAGAATTACAATCTCGGAAACCCACAGGGACAGGTCGACCATGTCCTACAGGGTCGCTATGCATCAGAATCAACTCGATGGCAGTGAGTGAGTGAATGAATGAGTGCGTGAGTGAGTAAGCGAATGAGTGAGTGAGTGAGACAGTGAGTGAGTGAGTGAGTGAGTGAGTGAGTGAG
>NW_022111317.1:764188-770194 GCF_000313985.2 Echinops telfairi | reverse complement strand
TACTACATGAGATAATCCTGGCAGTTTGCTTCTGTCACGTTCACAGGCAGGACAACCCGATGGAACATGGCTGTGCTCTACAGCTCACAGGTGGCCACTCGCGGGAACTGTGGACTGCACAGGGACAAGAATACTACAGGCCATCTTCCCAACCATCCCATACCTCAGGCGTGTGCCCCCCTGGACGCTGGGGGGACTGAAGCATACAGGGCTGGCTGGGTCCCACAGGCTGGAAATAAGGCTCAGAATTCACATCCAGGGGCCCCTGGTCCCTGCTCTTTAGAGGGCAGCCACTGACCTGCCAGGGCATGGGGACTCCAGGGGGCAGGGACTGTGGTCCACAGTGGGCACTCTGGTGATGGTGAGTGACAGATGAACACAGCCATGGAGCCTGCTAGGCAGAAGCACCATGAGGGAGCTGGGGGGAGGGGGGGGCGCGGAGTTCACCATCAGGATCAGGGCTTTTGGGGGGAGTGCAGAGCTGGCAGGATCCCCAGGATGCCCATCATGGAGGGACTCCTGGTCTCCCCCAACAAGATCCAGTGAGAAGGAGCAAGGGGAAGGACCAAGTGGACAGCCGGACTCCCCAAGAACCACACTGGAGACCGGAAGGTCAACGCCAAACTGGCCTCCAGCCAAGTCACATCAGCTCCATCACAGCCCATGGAGCAAAATTGGAACAGAACAAATTTTTTAAAGTTTGGGTGACTTGGAAGGACAAAAATTATGGGTCAATTTTTTGGCGAATGGGCGAATTCAGAGAAGGCTTGGAGAGCCCTCCAGGACCCCCATGCTGGAGAGTGGATGATGCTCAGAACCATGGACAGTGGCACGCGCCTTTGAGCTGTGAGCCATTGTCCCCAACTCTACCAGTCAAGACTCTGTTGCTATGCAACCTCACGCCGCTCTTGTTTTCCATGAGGGAGATTAGGTTTCCTGCTCCCCCACCCCACCCCACCGCACCCCACCACCACCCGAGCCCGGTAGTTTCTCTGGCTTTGTTTCCTCGACCATGACTGCTGCGCCAGGAGGAACTGGGGTGAAGCTCTACTTTAAAACATGGACCTGGGGGAGGCTCACGGCTGTGGAATGACTCCCTTGTGAGGGTGCAGGTGCTGAAAACACACCTGGATGGTGTTGTACCAGCCAGAGGAGGGAGCTGGGTGTGGACACCGCTCCTACACCAGCTTGCCCACAGCTCTCATAGCCATCCCCCGAGGGATTGTCACCAAAGCCAGAGGGCAGATGGCTCAGCCCTGTCACCCCATTCCACAGAAGGGGCCTGGGGCTCGAACGAAAATCCCCTGATGTTCCTCAATCCACTGCAGACCAGACCAGCGCTCCCTCATGCTGCTCCTGGCCTGATGCCCTGGCTCAGGGGTCCAGCCGAGTCCTTCCATGTGGATGGTCCTCATCTGGATACTTCTGGCCTGGTGCTTACAGCCTAGAGCTTCCAAGCTCACTGTCTCCAGCTGAGTGCTCCCATCTCTCCCATCATAGTGCTCTCCAGCCTCGATCTTCCTACCTGGTGCTCCCTGGCTCAGCGGCTCCAACGGAGTGCTCCCACATTGAGGGTCCCATCTTTGATGACCCTGCCTGGTGCTCCCTGGCCTGGTGCTCCCACCTTGCCACTGTCCTCATCCAGGTGCAGTTCTAGGTGTGCAAACTGGATGCGTCTCACCAACCAGCCGCCCCCCGCCCCATCTCTGCTCAGCACCCACCCCAACCTGATGTGGAACGGCACTGAGGGGAACAATAAATGGGTGCCCGGCAATTAATTCTCTTGATGAAACAAGTCTTACTGAGTGCCTCTTCATTGGGGCCTAATCAACCCCTGGAGAAGGGCAGGTATTGATCAGAACAAGGTGGAGCTTCAGGAAAGCCTGAAGGTCAGGTTGGCTGCATGGCCACTTCGTCCTGGCCATTCTGCCTGGAGAAACTGCAGGTCCCAAGTGTGGCTTTGAGGATTTGCCACCAATGTGAACAGGATGGTGCGCGAAGCACAGGCTGCCTCGTTCTTGTTAATCAGCGAGAACACGTGGCCTTGGGTGCAACTGCTCAGCACAGATTAGTAAGCACAAGCCAGCCCGTGCTTGCCTTGTGGTGCTCCAGCCTGGAACAGAGCCTTTGGTTCTGTGGGAAGGGGGTGGGGGCTGGGGGAGGGACACAGGCCAGCCGAGATGCGGGAAGCAATGTCTTAGACGTGGTGACCAACTGTGAAGCTGGGAAGCAGGAGTGAATCTGTGCTTACCTTGAGTATTGGGAACGCTGACACCCTGCCCCCGCCCCATCACCTGCCCCATCACAATTCCTCCACCTGAAGTGCCCACAATAAACAGAAAGTAAGCACCCCCCGGAGCCGGCCATGGGCAGGGGGCTCAGACACTGTGTCCTCCTGCTCAGTGGGCACCCTGTGTGAGGAGGAGGCCGGGTGAAGCCAGGGCTGCTCACACCCCACTTCCCAACAACACTGCCTTTCCTCGGACTTCTCTCTGGGTCCCTGTGATGCTGCGGGCGGCACACTGAGTTGCTAACTGCAAGGTCAGCAGTTCGAAACCCCAGCCACTCCATGGGAGAGAGACGATGCTTTCTACTCCTGTGAAGAGTTACTGTTTCATCCCCTTACAGAGGGTCTCGGGGAGGAGACGAGCCAGTCATGGTGCAGTGTAGCCCCGATGAAACATACAACTTTCCTCTAGGTCTTTAATGCTTCCTCCCCCTCACTATCATGATCCCAATTGCACCTCACAAATTCAGCTAGACCAGAGGATGTACACTGGTACAGATAAGAGCTGGAAACACAAGGAATCCAGGACAGATGAGCCCTCATGACCAACAATGAGAGTAGTGAATACCAGGAGGGTGGAGGGAAGGGAGGGGAGAAAGGGGGAACAGATAACAATGATCTACATATAACTCCCCCTGGGGAGTGGGCAACAGAAAAGTGGGTGAAAGGAGACATGAAAAAATAATAACAATTTATAAATTATCAAGAGTTCATGAGGGAGGGAGGAAAAGGGGGAGGAAGGGGGGGGAATGAGGAGCTGATACCAAGGGTTCAAGTAGAAAGAAAATGCTTTGAAAATGATGCTGGCAACAAATGTACAAAGGTGTTTGACACAATGGATGGATGGATGGGTTGTGATAGGAGTTGTATGAGCCCCAATAAAATGATTTTAAATAAATAGATAGATAGATAAATTCCCATGATCATCCATGTCCTTCAAGAAAGAATTGCAATCTCAAGAAACCCACCATTCGACGCTGCCCATGGGGTCTCTGTGAGTCAGCCTTAACTCAGTGGCAGTGTTTGTTTGTTTTTAGTTTAGTTTTGTTTTCTGTAACTTTCTCAGCATCACCAGCCGGTCGGCCTCACTGGGGGCACCTTGCAGAGACCCCAAGAGCTGGTCGCTCCACCAGCCCCCCCATCCCTGCCCCAGGTACCATGTCTGAGCCCCATCCTGCATCTCCTGCGTAAGGAAGCTCAGCCCGTCGGGCGCGGGATGCGGTCTGTGCTGATGCAGAGCATGCACGTTGAGTGGCCCCCGCGTGCACGTTGAGTGGCCCCCGAGCCAGGGAACCCATGTCCAGTGCTCTATCGGACCCTGCTCTGTAGAAATGGGTCGGGTTTCCATTGGTTTTTGGAAGTGGCCAGACTTTTCTTCCTACTCTTCCTTAGCCAGGAAGTTCCACTGAACCCTGCCCAGCGTGGGTGGCCTGGCCTGCTGGTGTTTGACCTACCAGTGGGGGAGCTCCTCCAATCACAGAAGTGTGGAAGTCACCACAGCGGGACACACGGACGGACAGAGGGTGGCCTGTGGTCCTCCCGGCCCAGGACTGCAGCGGTCTGTTTGCAGGAGACACTGGGCTGCCCTGGCCATGGCGTCTGTCCTGCAGGTGCTCCCAGCGTGGGGTCTGCGGCCTGCTGATGC
Organism: Echinops telfairi; assembly: GCF_000313985.2. Classification (NCBI taxonomy): domain Eukaryota; kingdom Metazoa; phylum Chordata; class Mammalia; order Afrosoricida; family Tenrecidae; genus Echinops; species Echinops telfairi. Next base: position 766,262 of record NW_022111317.1, on the reverse strand, counting down.
CGTGGATGCTGATTAAACAAGACGCTGCACTTGTGGAGTTGGATTGAACGTGAAAAAGGCCCCAAGGGATGGAAGCCTTCATTAGACCCGTCTCTGAAGCTCCGGATGGGTGGGATGTGCATGAGCGGGTTCTCCTATGCCGTATGTTCAGTGGGGTCTGGTGCCACTCCAGTGGTCCAGGACACCTCCCGGGGGTCAGCAGGACTCCCTGGGGGTCACCAAAGGCCCATGGCCATAGCTTCTCTTGGGCCAGGGTCCTGTTCAGAAGCAGATGTGCACCCTGGCCTTGCTCCCCAGACTCTGCTGTGCCCACCAGGATGCAACTGAGGGGAGGAAGGCCCATCCGGCCTGTTGGAGCAGAAAGGGATTTGTTCTGGAGGGTTCTGGGGCCTGGGGGAGGCTGAGTAGTTGGAATCAGAGCCGGAGAAGGGCTGCTTCCTCTCAGCCTGCCAGGAGCCACCTGGAGCCCGAGGGCGGTGCAGCCACACAGGCAGCTCTGGACAGGCCAGCTCCACGGGGACCCAGGCACCATCAGATGCCACCAACACTGAGCAGCGCCCCTAGTGATGCTGGGCCCCACACGCATGCTCAGCACCCAGCACCGTGGCCAGTGGGGCACTTCTAGCTGCAGCCTGAGTCCCGGTGCTCTGCTGCAGGGGCGGGAGGGGGGCGGCGGCGGGCTCAAGGGGAAGCTGAGGGCTGGCCTCCTCTCCACCTTCCTCAGCCTCTCTCTGTCTGATTCTGGCTTCCTTCTGGCTCTCTGTCCCTCCGATTGTCTCTCTGTTTCTCTCTGGTCCGTGTCTCTCTCTTTCTTGGCCTCTGTCTCTGCTTCTCACTCTGTGTCTCTGCCTCTAACTTACTGGTGCTCTCTGATCCCTCTTGACTAGGTCTCTCTGTCTCCCTGCCTCACTCTGGTTCTCCCATCTAGTTTTGTTATTGATGTTTGTTTTTGTGTTGTTGTTTGTCTTTCTCTCTGTCGTTCTGTCCTTCTGTCTCAGGCTTCTCTCCACTGTCTCTGGTTCTTCCTAATTCTCTCTGCCTCTCTCTCTCTCTCTCTCTCTCTCTCTCTCTCTCTCTCGCCATTTCCCAAACCGTGTCCCCTGCACCTCCAGTGGATGGAGGATAGACGAGATCCTTGAACCTCCAAGTCAGCAAATGTTTAGACTCCGTGGTTCTCTGGAGTTCAAGGTCGGCATGCAGCCTGCGTCCCAGGCAGGTGGGGAGCAGAGAGTGCCTAGGACCACCCAGAGTGAGCTTAGCCATGCGTGTCCCAGTTTCTTGGGGCGAGTGGGTCCCGTGATGGGTTTTCTGAGAGTTCTGGCTGCTCATCTTCCCAGAGCATCTCCTTCTAGCCTCCTGACTCCCGCTCACAGCCTTCCAGGAGACGACCCTGCAGGGTGCCTGAGAGAGCAGGTGCAAGCTTCTGTCCAAAGTTACGGAGAGCCACGGGGTGGGGACAGGGAGCTCGCTGGTCTGCAGACTACGAACCAGGGATAATCACCGGGGCACAGACGTGGTCCTTTTGCAAATGGGCACTTGCTAAATTAGGCTTGCAGCTGACCAGGGCTGCCAGGATGGAGTTCAAACAGGGTTGGGACCTTCCACTGAGCGGAAGAAGGGCCAGGCTTGAGGTTATCCTAGAAGGTTCTAGAAGGTTCTCCCTTGTCTCTGGGCACCTCACAAAACATGTTCAGTCGCCTTAGTTAAACCATCTGTTAAATAGATATGTCAAAATTGTATTTCTTTTTTTCACAGCCTTAATGCCCTGGTGGCTCTGGGAGTTAGGCACCGGGCTACTATCTTCAAGGCTGATGATCAAAGCCACCAGCTGCTCCTCAGGAGAAAGATGAGACTGTCCAATCCTGTGACTCCTTAGAACAGTGGTTCTCAAACTGTGGGTCATGACCCCCTTGGGTTATGATTCATAACAGTAGCAAAATTGTAGTTATGAAGTAGCAATGAAAATAATTTTATGTTTGGGGGGTCACCACAGCAGGAGGAACTGTATTAAAGGGTCGTGACATTAGGAAGGGGTATTAAAGGGGTCTTGGCCCACACGTTGAGAATCGCTGCT
>NW_022111317.1:759687-763036 GCF_000313985.2 Echinops telfairi | reverse complement strand
CCACTGGATCCACAAGACTTCCCATCCACTGGCCTGTGATCTACCTGAATTCTGTGTCGTTGCAAGTGTTTTGTGAGTCTCAAGAGGACTTTATAGACTGGTATCAGACATATGGGCTAATATCGGGCTTATGGGCTCGGACTGAACTGGGTTGGGATGCTTTCTTTAAGTACAACTACCTTTTATATAAAACTCTCTGATATACACATATGAGTCTCTATGGATTTGTTTCTCTTGTCTACCCAGATTGAAACAGTGACAAAGAGGAAGGCCCTGCATGAGATGAAGATTGACAGGGCGGCTTCACCAATGGGCTCCAACACAGGGATGATTGACAGGGCAGCTTCACCAATGAGCTCCAACACAGGGATGATTGACAGGGCAGCTTCACCAATGGGCTCCAACACAGGGATGACTGTAAGGGTGGCACCGGACTGGACTGTGTTGGGATCACTGTGGCTTGGACTGGACTTGCCGGCACCTAGCGACAAGTCGGTCCAGCCAGTAGGTCCAACCATGGATTTGGTAGGTTTTACTTTTAAAGGAGAGGTTTTCCTCAGAGGGTGCCCAGCCCTTTCTCCAGACGACGAACAGCCCTGTCTTTGGTAAGTTGGCAGATGACGTGGGCACAAAGCTGTTGTCATCGGAGCAGGGTGGCTCCTGGAAGACCAGCTGACCCCACTCTTTCCTCGGAAAGCAGAAGCTGAGCGCGGCCATCTGGTCACAAAGCAGCAGGAAATCTCTTGGTTTGGGTGTTGAAACATCAATTTCACGGAAAACCAGTCTTCTTATCTGGCTTCTTTTAAGCTTAACGCCGTACCCTACATACTTCATTAAAAAAAGAGAAATCACCAAGTCTTAGAAACCACTTTAACCGAATGTAAACGTATGAATCCTTCTTTCAAAGTTGCATCTTTAAAAGGTTCCTCTGAAAACGTGCCATTGCCAGGTCCCCGAGGGAAGTGGGCCCTCTCTGGAAGCCCCCTTGAAAGCTGTGAGATCCCTGCGCAGAGCGGCCGGCCGCAGGAAACCTTCCCTAGCAGCTTCTCTGGGCTCCCCAGCTCTGATTACAATAAGTCTAGGTACAGACACCACCATCTCCACGGCTAGCATTGACGGCCACCACTTGTCCTTCAGGTAACATCATGATAAGTAGAGAAGGGGTGGAGGCTGTCAAGAATTTGACATTGTGTTTAGGTAAATCTTCTGTAAGAATCTTCTTTGAGGACTGAGGTGCACCTGACCCAAGCCCTGGTGTTTTCAATCGCCTCATATGCATGAGAAAGTTGGCCATTGGAACAGGAAGACCGCAGAAGAATGGATGCGTTTGAGTGACGGTGCTGGGACATCGCCTTGAAAGCACCACGGACTGCCGGAAGAACCAACATCTCTGTCTTGGAAGAAGGACAGCCCGGATGCTCCTTAGAAGGGAGGATGGCGAGACTTGGTCTCCTTGACTTTGGGCACGTTATCAGGAAAGATTGGTCCCTGGAAAAGCACATCCTGCTTGGTAAAGGAGAAGGGCAGTGCAAAAGAGGAAGCCCCTCAAGGAGATGGATTGATGCAGTGCCCACAGCCATGGCATCCCACACGGCAACGATTGTGCAGACACAGGACTGGGCAGTGCTTCGTTCTGATGTGCATAGGGCCACTACGAGTCGGGAGAGACTGGACAGCATCGAACAACACCACAGCATCATTACCCACATGCCACTCTTCTAACCCCTCACAGGGATGGACTCTCTGAACCTACAACAACACAACACAGCACTGCCCCTCCATTTTAATGAAGAGGAAACTACACTGTGCAGAAAGTAGCTTGTTTATGATCCCGCAATGAGCTACTGTAGAATCAGCCTTCAACGACAGATGGTTTGACTACAGAGCCTCTCATGCTGATGCAGAACAATCTCAGTGTTGGAGGACTGAGTGAGGGGTGAGTGAGTGGATGAATGGTCAGATGGGTGATGGATAATGGGATGCCTGGATAGATAGATAGATAGATAGATAGATAGATAGATAGATAGATAGATGAATAACAGGTGTGTGTGTGTGTGTTTGTATGTGTGAAAGGGCGATTGGGTGGAGGAATGATGAATAATTGCATATACACGTTAGTGGATGGTTAGTGGATGCATGATGGATGGTAGATGATTTGTGGTTGGATGGATGGGTGGATGTGTAGAGGTATAGAAATGTGAATGGATGGATAGAGAGATGGATGGATGATGTATATTAGACATACAATGGATGGGTAGTTGTATAGATGGGTGGATGGGTGGATGGATGGATGGATGGATGGATGGATGGATGGATGGATGGATGGATGAAGAGATAGATGGATGTGTGGATGGGTGGATGGATGGATGTGTAGAAGGATGGGCGCATGTGCAGATGGATGGAGGGAGGGAGGGATAGGTGGATGATGAATAATTGGATGGGTGGTTGGTGAAAATAAAGACAAGAAAGTTGTACCCTTGGATTGTCTCTAGCCTGACAGCCAGGACTGAATGCTCGGCTGCAGGCTGGACTGAGATTAGGGGCTGCACCCACAGCCTCAGTGACATTCTGAGGCTGAGGCTGGGAGGGCTGCGGTTGGAATCACAGTTGGGTCAGGAAGACCTAGAGTTAAGAATACCCCCGTGTAGCCCTCCTGCCACATTCCAGCACTAGCTTGTCCAACAGCAAATTCAAGAACCTGAAACCTGACATCAAACTGGCCTCCAGGGTGGGGAAACGTTGATTGTCCCTGGGTCGCCTGAGTTGCTGCATTCTGGGGAGGTGGGATTGGAAACCTTCTCTAGGAACAGGGAAGACTTCTGAGGGTTGAGTTCACACTTATTTAGCCCAATCCCTCAGTTGGCAGTGAAAGAGGCAATCTTCAGCATCCAATTAAATCGTAATGGACTGTGAGGATCACTAATTGCAGTGTATTTAATAGGAAAAACACACTTGTGAGTAGTTGATGTAAATCACTAGCTAAAGGATGATTCTGCTGCACTGGAGAACCCAGGGGAGCCAGGCTTCTGGGTACCTGCATGTGTGACCCATTTACTGGGGCCTCTGACTCCCTGAGATGGAAACTTGGGGGGGGCGGGGGTTCGTAGTCATTGCGTCTCGTTGAATTGTTGGTCTCCACCTCCCCCTGCCCTTTCTTGCTGAGCAGCGGGTTCCTTGAGGGACAGTGCCGGTGCCAGTCAGATCTCCGTGGAGGCACTTCTGGGTCCTTCTGCTTTCGGGTGAGAGCCCCCTTCTCTTGGTAGCCGTATGACCTCTGACCCAGCACCCCACTCTTTGTGTTCTCTGAAGTTAACACCGGTATAGCACCTCCATGCATGCTGAGGGCTGC
>NW_022111317.1:750255-758709 GCF_000313985.2 Echinops telfairi | reverse complement strand
GGTCTGTGAAACGGTGCCATCGTAGGCATCAGCTGCACAGCAGCGCACAGGCCACCACCGTATGGCTCCCTGACAGATGGGAGGCAGTCCCGCATAGGTAACTGATTCTCATCCAACACCCCAGACGTGGGTTCCGCTGTGCCTCACTTGACCGACCTTCTGGGACTGTGCCTCCGCTCTTTGTGACAAGACTCTGTGTCCTCCATCGACGAGTCCGGGGACACACTGCACAGCACCTGTGTCCATCTTCACCACATGGGTGCGCACCTCCATTCATAGGCGTCCGGTCAGCAAGGCCTCCCTACCTGCGCATGGGAGGGGATTCAGGCTGCACAGACTCCTCGGTTAGTCGGGAAGAACTGACGTCTGTGTAGTTTGCCCTTCCACCCCGGGGGCGCACCTTCTCTGCTTGTCTGCAGCTCCTCCTTGAAGCCTTAGGAGCGTCTTAAGCAAACTCTCCTGAAATCCCTGATGGTTTACTGCCCCCTCCAGGTAATTTATAGCACTGGTTGGTACTTGATTTCTGATTCTGATTTTTCATTGATGTTCATGGGTTGCCTCGCGGATGTTTTTTTCTGGGTCCTGGGTCATAAAAAAAACTCAATTCAAACATTACAACAAAAGAAGGAGCGATTGAGCTTTACTATCTTTGAGCTGAAGAGTTGAGATCTGGCTGGATTCGAGGCTCAGAGGATGACCCGGGCATCCATTTGTCCTTCCCCCCAGTCCTGTCTTCTCCACGTGGGCAAGCATTCTGAAGGGCTCGGTGTAGGGGCTTGGTCTTTCTGATGTCAATTCTTCTGCACGCAGCGAAGCAGACTCTGTAGCCAGGCAGTGACAGTGTGTTAGTGGCTCTAGTGTCTTCTCTCGGTACTCGCTGCAGGAATCACTACCTGTCCGCTTGCTCTTGTGTCCTGGCTCCATCAACAGATGTTGTTGCTAGGTGCCACCGGCTGGGTTCTGACCCATGGCAACCCTGCACAACAGACTCAAACACTGCTCAGCCCCGCACCAGCCTCACAGCTGTGCCCGTGCCCGAGCCCATGGTTGCCGCCACTGGGTCAACCCATGTCTTAAAGGGCCTTCCCCTCTTCCTCCAGGGCCTAGTCTCTCCTGACAGCACGTCCAAAGTATGCAAGATGACTATTAGAGGCTCACCTCACTAAAAATGATAAGGGTTGAACAACATGCTATACATAGCTAATGCCACCCAATTACTGTATATATGGGAAGGCTGTTGAAAATGCAAATGATTTGCTACATCTATATCTACCACACACACATAATTTTTTAAATTAAAATATCTTTATTGAGTGTTTACCAACCTAAGCAGGAGTCCCTGAGTGGCACAGATGGTTATGTGCTCAGCTGCTAACCCAGAGGCCGGGAGTTCAAACCCACTCAGGTACCTCCAAAGAAAGACCCGATGATTGGTCCAGAAAAGGTCACACAGCCACTTGGAACACACGTGGACTCTGCATGGACACAGGGATCACTATGAGTTGGACCCTCGTGGACCCTCTTGATAGCAACTGGTCAGCTTGGCTAACCACCCAAGGGGATCCTCTCTGGGCAGGGATTCCAGGACCAAGTAGTCATCTCCCATCCAGGGAGCAGAAGAGGAGCGCGTGATGGGAGGATGGAAGGCAGGGGGCTTGTGAGGGTCTATTCTGGAAGGAGGGGGTCTCCTTCTACCTCTCCTCCCATGGCCTGGGCCACCCTCCTGCCTGGGACAGAGGCACAGCCAGTGCTGGCCAGCCACCAGCCGCTCTCTCCCATCCCTGTGCTGCCCAACCTTTGAGCCCCGGTTCCCTTCCTCGTCTCATCAGCTACTAAGAGACATGTTTGAAATGTCCTCACGACGCCTGCAAATTTGCCCGGGTCTTGGGGTTCTCTGGTGAATTTAAAGATATGTTTTTCACTTCACATATTCCCCAAGGTATCGATGCCATGGCTGCTGGGTGTGTTGGTAGACTCATGGGGGCCCCGGGTGGGAGGGTGGAACAGCCCGAGGGGGATCTTGGGTCATCAGCTTTATGTCAGCAGATACCAGGCCTTTCTTCTGTAGATGCAAGGGGTGGATCCGAACCACCAACCTTGTGGTCAGCAGCCGAGTGCCACCAGGGCTCCTTAATAAGGATGCCGCCACAGGCTCTCTGCTCCCATAGAGACTGACAGTCTCGAACCACGCAGGGGCAGTTCTACCCTGTCCTGTAGGGTCGCTGTGAGTCAGAGTGGACTGGGTGGCCCTGAGCTCGGTTTGTGCTGGAATTTTAGCCTGCGGGTCCCAGTGAGGATCAAACCTACATCCTCACAGCTGGACCAGTAGACACCTCCGCAATAAACAGGGGGAAAGGTGGAAGTGGCAATCAAAGCTCACCGGAGCAGCACTGGGCAAGCCTGCTGCGCAAGCCCTCTCTAGAATGCGCACAAGCAAGGATGCCGCTTTGAGGGTCGTGGTGGGCCTGGCCAGGCCACGTGCTCTCCGTCACCCCACACGCAGGTGAGAACAGGGCCGGGAATCAGGAGGACCAAGGAGACTCGGAGCGCTTGACTGGTGGCCCCGGAGAAGACCCCCGAGAGCCACCCACGGCCTGCGAGGAGAACAAGCAGGCGGACCTTGGAAGAAGTACGGCCCGACACTCCTTAGAAGCAGAGGCGGCGACACTTCATCTCAGTTACTTTTTCTTCTTCGATGACTGGGAGCATGTTGTCAGGAAGGACCACCCCGGGAGGAGGACACCTGCCTAGTGAGGGAGAGGGGCAGCGAGCAAGACGAAGGCCCTCAGGCAGGGGCTTGGCAGCGGCTCCCGTGGGAGCTGGTGCTCAGCAGTGGTCGGTATGGAGTTCACCGCACGATTCACCAAAGCCAGGCCAGCGAGAAGGAGAGAAGCTTATTCTGCGCTTCCCCGGCGAGACTCACGGACTCCAGCAGGGAGTCCGAGACTCCACTCCCCACTGCATCAGTGAAGCCATCAGGAGCGGAGGGCCAAACAATGAAGGGAGGGGGAACCACAGGTGGGCGAGCAATGAAGAAGGGGAGAGGATTGCCACTAATGGGGCTCTAATGGGTCTCCTTCCATAAAAATTCCCAGGCAGGGTGGTGCTCTGGGCATCCATCTGGCACCGAGGCAGATGGCTCACGGACCCCTGGAATCATTGGTCCGAGAGGGCGGGCAGGCTTCCCTAATGCCCTCCGACAGGTCCCTGACCTGACACCACAGCTGGGAGGATGGCGCAGGCCAGGGCTGTGTCCCGTTCTCCCATTCCTGGGGTTGCCACAAGGACAGCCCGCCTGCGGAGGTCATCTCCCGTGGACTGGGGTCCCAGAGGCCGTCTCAGTGTGGGTGTGTCCCCCAACCCGATGCCGTTTTAGAGATAAAGGAGCAGGTTGGACACAAAGAGGAAGAAGCACCGAGGACCGAGATGGACGCCGAGTGGCGGCCTCCAGGGGCGCAAGGAGAACGCTGGAGGGGGGGACAAGCCCCTCCTACAGGGCAGTCATGGACAGCGCCCCTTCCCCTCGGGCCAGCACCCCCACCCCCACCCCAGCATCGTGGAAAAATGGCAAAGGGGCTTCACAGGGTCTGTGGGGAGATTTCCTGAGCTGGTCATGAGCCTTTCCGTGAGCTTTTGGCAGCCGCCTCGTAAAAGTCTGCTTGTTACACGCCATCTGCTTGTGTCACTTAACGACGCCCCCAACCCCAGGGACAGAGGAGGCCTGCACCCCAGCCCACCCCCAGGGCTTCCTAGCCCATACTCTTGGGGAGCAGCTGGCCTGCCCTGCCCCCAAGGACCTTCAATGGGTTCGACCTCTGATCTTTTGGTTAACGACCCAGGGGTTAGCCGTTGTGAACCCAGGGCTCCTAGGATGCCCACCTGTTTCACCTTCACCCAGAGCAGCGGTTCTCAACCTGCGGGTCACAACCCTTTTGGGGGTCGAACGACCCTTTCACAGGAGTCGCCTAAGACCATCGGAAAACATATAAAGAATTCACAATATATGATTACATATTGTTTTGTGATTCATCACTATGCTTTAATTATGTTTAATTATGTTCAATTTATAACCATGAACACACATCCTGCATATCAGATATTTACCTGATGATTCCTCACAGTAGCAAAATGGCAGTGATGAAGTAGCCACAAAAATGATTTCATGGCTGGGCATCACCACCACGTGAGGAACTGTAAGAAAGGGTCGCGGCGTGAGGGAGGTTGAGAATCACTGTTCTAGAGAGTACCCATGCGTCCCTCCTCCCACTGTGCCACCCCTCACCCGGTCACACTTCCCCAAGCCTAACCCAGCGAGGGGCAGGGCTGATCCTTCACGAAACTGTTTATTACAGCCTGTGGGGTTGGTTCTGAGTTCTGGTCAGTTCAGCTGGGCGAGGCTGAGCCTGCGGCTGATGTCGGTGGCACAGGGGAGGAAGCAGAGGGGGCCGCCGCTGAGCCTCAGATGTCATCAGTGGGTCGGGGGATGGGTGGGCTCCAGAAAAGACAGGCTGAGCCTGTCGTTGGTGTGGATGTGATGGGTCCCACGAAGGCTCCTCAAAACCCCCCACTCACAAGCTCCTTCTACTGATGCTGGACAAACCAATGTCCCTGTACTCTTCCTGGGTGACCCACATGTCCTTGAACATGGAGAGCGAGCAGAGGATGGAGCCCCCAATCCATGAGGCGTATACGGTGTAGGGGCAGGTGGACACCTGGATGGGGTGGTGAAGCAGAGAGAGGGGAGTGGGCAGAAGAAAGGGGAGAGGAGAGGAGAGGGAGAGACCAGAATGAAGACAAGGGACCCAAACAAACAAGTCCCTGAAAGATCTTCACCAACAGTTACTCTTGCCCCTTGCAGGTATAGTGAGACGGTTAAGGTTTATTGTGCCAACCTGGCCAATAAGCACATGTGGGATTCACTGAAGGATGGAGAGCCTCACCTTTCTAGTTCTCAGGTCTCTTGCTTTCTGATGGTCACACCAAGGTACAACTGCCTTAGACAGTTCCCTGCTTCAGCTGGCAAGGCAAACTTCCTGCAAGACATCCCTGAGGAGAAGCCGAATGGACTTACCCCAATGCAGCCCTGGGTGCTGGAGCAGCTGTGTGGAGAGCCCTGCCAGCACTGAGATGCTTACACGCTCACTGATTCGGCTTTCCTCCTGCAATTGGTGTCATTGCATGTGTTTTGTGAGATGGAGGAGGACTTTGTAGATTGATGTTGGACAGATGGGCTAATGCTGGACTTCTAGGCTTGGACAGCACTGGGTTGGGATGCTTTCTGAATGTATAAAACTGTCTCTTACACATATGAGTTTCTGTGGATTTGTTTCCCTAGTCTACCCAGACTAACACATGTAGTTTATTATTATCTTTCCATTTATAGTTTTATTGTGGTGAAGACGCAGGTAACCAGACATCTGCCACTCCTACGATCTCACACATGCAGTCGGTGACATTAACAGGGCACCTCAATGTGACCCAACCCTCACCAACTAGTCGCCCCTGAGTTTCTCCATCACCCTGAACAGAAGCTCGGTGTCCACCTATGGTTTGTGTCATTGCGTGCCCCCTCCCCCCACCCTGACAAGCATGAACAAGATTTGACCACCATACAGGAAGGCCTGCCCATCTGGTTCCAGATCGTCCAAGGAACGCGCTGTGGATCAACCAGCCTGAACTCCTCTGACCCGAAGGAAACTGAAACCAGTGCTCTAGAGCCAAAGACGACCTTGCGTCTCTCCCACTTGAATTTAGAGGAGCTCTCTAGGACAGACGGGATGCACAGAAGTCCTGATGGGCTATGAGAGGACAAGACCATCACTCGTGAAGACAACAAAGGCAAACGGTCATTTCAAAGACAGGAACGAGAGGAAGGATCGGAGTGGATGTCAGAAGAAGCTCTGAAACTTGCTCTTAATCGTACAGCAACAACGCACATGGACGAAAGGAGGAAATCAAAGAGCTGAACAGAACATTTCCAAGGGCAACGCATGAGACAGAGTTGGGATGAAATATGCAAAGACCCAGAATTAGAAAACCAAGGTGGAAGAAGATGCTCAGCATCTCTGAAGCAGCTTATCTTGAACTGAAAAAAAAACCCTCAGGAAAACATTCAAGCCTCAAGTTGCAATCTTGAAGCATTTTATGGGGGGGGGGGGCGGGGTGAATATCGAATGATACAGGCAGCATCAAAAGAAGCTAGAAAGGATACATGGAGACACCGGACCAAAAAGAACTAGTCGACATTGCACCATCTCAGGAGGCAGCGTCTGAGCAAGAACCAGTGGTGCTGAAGGAGGAAGTTCAAGCCGCACTGAAAGCATCAGCCACAAACAAGGCTCCTGGAATGGTTGGAAAAGCACTTGAAATGTTTCAACAAGCTGAGGAAGCCCTGGAAGCCCTCACTCATCGATGTCAGGGAAGTTAGCAGAGAGCTACCTGTCCAACTCACTAGAAGAGATTCCAGACAACAAGGACCCAGCAGAAGGCCCAAACTATGAAACATTATCATTGAGGTCACAGGCAAGTTAAATTCTCCGGGAGATCATCCAACAACGGTTGTAGCAATGCATCCACAGGGAGCTGCCAGAGGTTCAGGCCAGATCCAGAAGAGGACGTAGAACAAGAGATACCATTGCTGATGTCAGATGGATCTTGTCTGTCAGCAGAAAATACCAGAAAGATGTTTACTTCTGTTTTAGTAACCATTCAAAGGCATTAGACTGTGTGGACCATCATAAAATGTGGATCACCCTGAGAAGAAATGGGAATTCCGGAACAACTTCACTGTGCTTATGAGAAACTTGTCCACGGACCCAGAGGCAGTTGTGAACGCAGAACAAGGGAGCACTGCGTGCTTTAAAATCAGGAAAGGTGCTGTGTGTCGGTGCTGTGCCCTGCCACCACACTTGCTCCAGCATCTGTACGCGGAGAAAATCGTCAGCGGAGCTGGCTTATAAGAAGAAGAATGTGGCGTCAGGAATGGAGGAAGGACGTTTCCTCACAACTGGCAATATACAGATGACACGACCTTGACTGCTGAAAGGGAGGAGGACTTGAAGCCCTTGCTGATGGACAAGATGGACGGCCGCCTTCCGTGTGGATGATGACTCACTGTAAAAGAGACCCACACCCTCACGACCCGACCTGTAGGTGACAGTGTGAGAAATAAGGCAAAGACTGAAGCTGCCAAGGCTCTCCCCCTGCTTGAATTCATGATCAATGCTTTTAGAAGCAGCAGCCAAGAGATCCAACGATGTGTCGCATTAGGTCTATTTGTTTCACAAGACCTCTTCAGAGTACTGAAAAGCAAGAATGTTAATTCGAGGACTAAGATGCACCAAGCCATGGTATTCTCCATTGCATCGTATGCACGTGAAAGATGGACGTTGCCTAAGGAAGGCCAAAGAAGAATTGGTGCATGTGAACTGTGGCTCTGGATAAGTACCGTGGGCTGCTCAAAGAACAGAGAAATATGTTTTGGGCGAAAGACGGCCAGAGCGCTGCTGAGAGGCAAAGATGGCAAGACTTCTTCTTATGTACGTTGGACACGTTACCAAGAGAGTAGTCCCTGGAGAAAGACATCGTGCTTGGTACAGTGGAGGGGGGTGATAGAGAGGGAGCCCCCAAGGAGACGGACCGACACCATGGCTGCAACAGTGAGCGGAGGCAGAGGAACGATGGTGAGGACAGCGCAGAGCCGTGCTGCGCTTTGTGCTGGGGTGTGCGGTCGCGATGCATCAGAGCTCACTTGACGGCAGCCGACAGCCACAGCAGCAACAATGACCCAAGGGGATGGGGCAGGACCCATGATTCTACCTGGGGTTGCTGCCATGAGCCAGAGGCTGATTCAACCGCCCCCGACAACAAGGACACCTTTCTAAAGCTGGGTGACAGTGCACGGAGCCTCGGGCTTAGAACACCCTGGGGCCAGCTGCAAGGGGAGTAAGACTGGGTGAGCGTTGAGAGCCCAGGGGCAGAGCAGAGCAAGCTCTGACACGGAACGGAGCCTCGCTTGGGACCGTTTGCTGGCCGAGGTTGAGAGGAGGAATGAAGGAAAGGGTGACATAGGGAAGCACGTGTGTTGGTTAGGCTGTTGGGGAACCTCATCAGGCCGAGGTGACTGGGCTGTCTGCTCTGTCATACATACATGTGGTCACCTGCACCCGACATGCACCACCAGCACCCCAAGCCACACAGAAAACCAACAAACCACACCCACTGCTATGCGGTCACATCTGACTCCAAGCTCCTCTCTGGAGGGTTTCTAAGGCTGTGGCTCTTTACAGGAGTGGGCAGCTTGATCTTCCTCTCCATGGAGTGGCTAGTGGGTTTGAACCCACAACTTTGCATTTGGGAGCCCAACGTTTCACCTGCGACATGAAGGGAAAACAAACGAAGCCAACTCACTGCACCGAGTCCATTCTGACTTTTAGCAGCCCCGTGGGGCAGGAC
>NW_022111317.1:746263-749009 GCF_000313985.2 Echinops telfairi | reverse complement strand
AATTATCTATTGGTCTCTTCCCATTTAGAGCAAAGAAGAGTGAAGAACATGAAAGACCCATGGGAATCATCAGTCCCACGGGCCACGTGAGCTGACGTCAGTCCCCACGGGCCACGTGAGCTGACGTCAGTCCCCACAACCCTGAGGCCTCCACCACCACCAGCTCGGAAAGGGGTCACGTTGGCTCGCCCTCTCTCACCGCCATGTAGTCTCGTTGGACTCACGGTGGCCTAGAAACAGAGCAGACTGCGCCTTTGGGCTTCTTGAGACCATAAATTATTCCAGGAGTAGAAGGCCTCTCTCAGAGTGGCTGGTGGTTTTGAACTGATCGCTTTAGCAGGTCCTTGGATAGAGCGAGGAGACACGTTGGAACAAGACTAAATCATGGAAAGGGCTGGATGACTGGTCAGGTAGAGGCTGTGGCGCCCTGGACACTGTGGCACTGGACACTCTTCAAGTCCGGGACCGAATCACCCCTGTGTCTCAGTTTCCAACCAAACACTAGACAGGTCTGTAAGGGGGACCCACACTAGTGAACAGAAGGACTGGGCGAGAATGCAGTGCAGCTAAATCCTCTCTGCTCACAGTGAGGGGTCTGGAAATTTGGCTCTCCTGGGGGAAGACCCTCATGGTTATGATATAAATAAATCTTAATAGACATCCTCATGACTGGACACAGTCCCTCCGATAACCCCCACCCCACCCTAGGGTGCAGCCATGAAGGAGCTACCATATAAGATGAATCATTCATGCATCCGGCTAGTCCCTGTGCCTGGAGGTAGATAAGAGCAGTCAGGCTCTATAGGCGAACCCACCATAAAGTGCAGCAACTCTGTTCTGGCGTGTCTTGTGATATTGATCACAGATTGCTCCCCAGGGGAGGGATCAGAGGCATTTGAGGTCAACCAACACTAGGTCAAGAGCAACAGTTCTCAACCTGTGGGCTGTGACCCTTTTGGGGGTTGAAGGACCCTTTCACAGGGGTCGCCTAAGACCATCGGAAAAACACATATTTCCGATAGTCTTAGGAACTGAGACACCACTCCTCTATCCGTCTCCAGGTGGGTCCACCCACATGCAGATACACCCACCTACGAGTACCCAGTGTGAAGACTGTTACCCATGCTGCACCATGCTTCAAGACAAAATGTCATTTACTTGTCTAATTACATGTTGTTTTGTGATGAATCACTATGCTTTCATGATGTTCGATTTGTAACAATGAAAATACATCCCGCCTATCAGATATTTACACGACTATTCATAGCAGTAGCAAAATGACGGCTATGAAGTAGCAACGAAAATAATTTTATGGTTGGGGGTCACCACCACATGAGGAAATGTGTTCAAGGGTTGCGGCATTAGGAGGATTGAGAACCGCAGGTCAAGAGGATGACTCACCTCATTGCTTGTTTATTATGTTATCCGCTTATGACATTACCCACTGACTGTGTAATACGTTCACGGTATGACATACATGCCCTTTGAAAGCTCTGTAAAGCCCCATTACATCCATCCATTGGAAACTACATTTACTCTCTTGGTCCTGACAGAGGGACGAGGAGCCCTGTGCCCCGCTGTCCGTCTTTCCATCTGCATCATTTTCCACAATCCCAAAGTCACTCCTGAGGACCCATTCGAGTGTGGGGACCCTCTCGCCCCACAGGGAGGTACACACCCCTTAAAAGCGTCGGTCATTTGAGATCAGAATGGCAGCCCCTCCCCAGAGACAAGGCTCAGCGGGTTGGGATGGAGGCAGCTTGGACATCGGAGGTACCGGGAGTGAGTGAGGCCCCATCGGGGGGCTGCTCAATCCACGTGTGCCTGCGTTGTTAGGGGGAGCGTTCGTTTGCTTTGCAAGCCTTCACTCAGATCACAATAAAAAAATTTTTAAGAAATAAAAATAGCCAATGGGTTTGCCATGGGTAATTTCAAAAACATGTTTGAAGGAAGAGAGGGGAGGAGGAAGAGGAGGAGGAGGAAGAAGATGAAGAAGAAGAGAAAGCAGAGGGAGAGAGAAGGAGAGGACGGAAGGGAGAGGAACGCGGCAGCTCCCCGGGAGCATCACCAGAATGTTCACCTTTCCCATGCAGGGTAGTTTGGCGCCATGTTGCCAATGGGTTGACCAACTTGGCTGACCGCAGGGCACGGAATCTCAACTACCACGGTGGACAGAATGGAAATGGGACATTTCTGCCTGTCTGTGACCCTAGGGGACACTGCCACGTGGAGGAGGGTCTTGTCTGTCTCCTCCATCCTCATAGGCTCTGCTGCCGACCGCCCCCCCAGCTCCCCATCCTTCACGCCTGCGCCTGCACAGCTCTCTGCTCATTGGAACATGGGATTGCCGCCACAGGAGCCCACTTGTGAGTGCTGCCCCCACCAGCGTGGTGGCTTCTGGAGCACACCCTGCTGGTGTCCGTCCTGCTTCCTGAACCCCTCCCCCTTGCCCCAACACCTGCCTGGAGCTGCGCAGGCTGGACACAGGCACCCCGGGCCCCTGAGGAACGGACAAGGAAAGGCCAGCAGGAGTAGACCCGGCACCCACCTTCACGCTCAGGTAAGGGGAGACCACTTCGTTCATTTCCTTCTTCAGCCGCAGGCACAGGCCGGAGCAGGAGCCGGTGCCCCCGGCCAGCAGGATGTTTCTGAAGAGGGTCTTCCAGAGGGTGCGGGGGCAGGAGGAGATGCTCTGCGAGGCGGCCATGTGGATGCTCAGCCTGCTCCTCTCTGGGGCTGCGGGCAG
>NW_022111317.1:743626-745516 GCF_000313985.2 Echinops telfairi | reverse complement strand
AGACAGCTGTGAGCCATCAGATTTTCAGGGGCTGATTTTGGGGAGCAGGCAGCCAGGTCTTCCTTCCTGGCCACTCTTGGCCAGGAAGCGCTGGTGAAACCCGTGATCCAGCCTCCATGGCCAACAACAGGCGCGACAGGGCTCAAACCTGCGTCGCTAGCACCCGGGAGTGGGCGATTGATTGGCAAGCACCTGTGGACAGGCACTTCGAGATGAGGCGCCTGTGTGCTGTGAATTGCTGCTCCAGTGGCACCCGCTCTGGGCCACCCTGCTCCTCCACCGCGCCCCGCCCCGTCTCTGTTCCTAGACGGCCAGCCCCGTCCCTCCCAGGCTCACCGAGGACGCCGGGCTTGAAGAGGGCCTCGGGGCACAGGAACCGCTCTCTGCCGACCTGGACCTCCTGGCCGTCGGGCAGCTGGAACGTCTGTTTGAAGGAAGGCGACTGGGCTTTGGCCAGCTCTTTTTCGAAGTCCAAAGCCACGTAGCAGCACTTTTCCTTGAGGTCTTGGGCATAGTCCTTGTCCCCTGTGGGAGAGAGGGGAGGTGACCACAGTCGCACCGAGGGCCAGGGCCGAGCTGACAGAGGGAGCCGTTTTCCAACGATTCGGGGCCTTGAGGTGAGGACCCGGGAGCACCGTCCTCCTCGCTGGTGTCCACCTGCTCGCTCGGACACTCCTGCATCTCCCATGGAAGGAGCCCCGTGTCGCAGCAGCTCCACGCACGGCCAGCAGTGGGAGCCCGGCAGCCAAGCGGCGGGAGAAAGATGAGGCACGCCATGGTGGTCCCTCAAGATTAAAAATCAAAATGCCGTCAAGTGGATAATTCCAACTCACCGTGACTCCCTAGGACAGAATAGACCTGCCCAGGCGGGGAGGTCCCAGGCCGCCCATCTTGGTGGGAGCGGAAAGTCTCAACTTTCATCTGTGGGGCTGCTGGGGGCTTTGACCTGCTAACTGTGTGGTTACAGCAGCCTGATGGACCACCCACGGTACCCAGCCAAACTCGCTGCCATCGAGTCAAAGCAACCCCTGTGGGCTTCCAAGCCTATGACTGTTTAAGGAGGTAGGAAATCCAGACTTTCTCCCTCCAAGCGGCTGGCGGTTTCGAACTGCTGCCTGTGCAGATCTAAGTCCAATGCGTAACCACTGTGCCACCGGGGCTCCAAGGTCTCTACAGATGGTTAGATGCCATTGAGTAGGTCCTGACCATCCCGGTCCTCACAGTGCAGTTGCTCTGCCCGAGTCCATGGTTACAGCCTCGGTGTCCCTCCTTCTCCTTGAGGCCCGTCCTCGTTTTCACTGCCCCTCGGCATCCCCAAGCATGGTGTCCCTTGGAGGCCGGGTGGGGCAGTCCCACTGCCCTCTAAGGTCCCTGTGATTCGGAAGTGACTCCGTGACAATGAGTTTGAGTTGGTTTCGGGTGCCCAGGTGGCATCATGGGTGACGAGTTGGGCCACTGACAGCAAGGTCAGCAGTTTGAAGCAACCGTTGTCAGAGACTGAAAATAATGGTCTCAAACACAGCAACTGGGAGGATGGGGCAGAGCTCCATTCTATTCTTCATAGGGTCTGTGCCCGTCAGGGCTGACTCACAGGCACCTGCAAACCACCGAGCCTCGTGAACACCACAAAGTGCCCTGTTCCCCGATGGACTGACACCCACGGGTTGGACAACACATACTTTGGGGAGATACAATTCCATCTGTGACAACCATCATCATCATCAACCCACTCCGCATCCTTAAGTCTACACAGGGATATTTGTAGAACAAGGACCCCTCGTGGTGCCGCGGCTTAAACACGCAACAGCCAACCAAAAGACTTACCGGTGACCATCTCAGCAGCTGCTCCACCGCAGGAAGACATGGTTATCTGCTTCCATGGCAATGACA
>NW_022111317.1:741019-743087 GCF_000313985.2 Echinops telfairi | reverse complement strand
CTGTAAGTTGTTGCAAGCCCAGAAGGCTATTATGTTCCAAGGACTGGGCTACCAGGCTGAAAGTAGCATTGCCTACCTCTGCTCACAAATGAGTATCCACTCTCTGACAGCAGTTGCAGTAAGTACAAGGTTAGGTCTTGTCCAGCAATGTCCAGCTTCATGATCGACTGACGCAAAGGGCAGCCCTCAAAGATGGGCACAAAGTAGGTCATCCCTTCTCCAGACTCGATGGTCATTCCTAGAGGAGGGAGCATATTGACAGCATGGTGTAAGGTCCCTGTCCTCTGGGTGTTGGTGTCTGCAGGGTGGGGGGGGAGGCTCGGAGAGAAGCAGACAATGGTGGAAGGGCAGACAACGGGTCTGGGAAGCAAGCATTCTCCCACCACAGAAAGGTGTGCTAGGAAGGCGCCTTCTGGGTCTGAACATGAACTGTTTAGGACAAGAGGCCTTTCTTGAGCAAGCAGGGAATCATGTGTAAGCAGTAGTTGCCAAGGAGACATAAAGGAAGAAGACTCACAGGGTCCTCCTACCTCTTCCTCTCTGAGGACCCATCCCTTCAGTCACAGGAACACCAGCCCCTGCACATGCGGGACCCAGCATTCCAGTTAAGATGAAGTCATGCCCTTCCCCTGCTTCTCAACAGGGGGGTGATGGGGTCCTGGGAAGACAGGGCCTCCTTTTTTGTGGAGCATCAACTTGAATGTAGAGCCTTCTTGACCGTGGTGGCTCAGGAGTTAAGTGCTTGGCCGCCCACTGAAAGGCTGGTGGTTCAAACCCCTCAGTGGCTGTATGGGAGAAAGATGAGGCTGTCTACTCCGGTTAAGAATTACAGCCTCTGATACCCTACCGGGTCAGTTCTACTCTGTCCTATAGGGTCACTATGAGTCAGAATCCACCTGATGAATTTAAGAACTTTCTAGAGCTGATTGGGGGGCCAGGGTAGGTGGCTACTCCTTTCACCTGTTGACTCTGGGCTGGGAACCGAGAACTTTGTGTTTCAAAGGGAGCTGGGGGATTTCCACTTCCAGCAAAAATGGAACAGCAGCTTTCTAGCAAACATGGAGAGTCCCTTCTGGGACGCCTGAAACACCAGGTGGAATATCAGCACGGATGATGTCCAAGACGCTGGACTTCAGGGAACGAGACACGAGCTATCACAAGCCACCGACAGCCCACTGTCCTTCACGAGCAGACACACCCTGTCACCTGAGACGTCCCCAAGTCGAAGCCAACCACCTGCCCAGAACTACGCAGCATGACCAGACTGAGCTGGTTCCAGGAACACAAGGCTCTTCCACCCTTCAAAAAGCAGTCAATACAGGGGCCCTCCAAGAGCCCATAGGGAAACCCCATTCTCTCGAAATTCCATGTTCCCACAAAGCCCATGAAGCACGCCTCACGCAGCATACTGAGTTGCAGACCTGCAGACCAGCACCAACAAGATCACATCAACAAATACAGGAAAATCCGCCATATAGAAGCCAACCCCACTTCCTGATTAAAACAAAATCTAAAAATAAGGGTACTTACTGCCACTGCTTAATAAAAAACACACAACAGCTTTTTCTAAGCTCTCCACAAACTAAGAATGTGAGATTGCATGTATGGATTCTTTTTAATTCAAAAAAACCTCCAGGTATGAGTACACTTCTGGTGGAAGTCTGACTTCTTGCCCCTGAAGCTCAGGAATCAGACCTGGTTGTAAATCTCCAGGTGAGTAGACAGGCTCCCTGTTCTCCCACGCTTCGGCTGGTGGATTTGAAGCGCTGAGCTTGCAGTGAGTAGTCCAACACTCACCCACAGCACCACCTGGACCCTTTCCAATGCAAGGAAGACAACCCTCATGGCAGGAAGTCAGACTTTCACCAGGAAGTGCACTCATGGAATGCATAGGGTCCCTATCAGATAGGGTAGAATTGCCCCCTATGGATTGCTGAAACTGTAAATCTCGACAGGAACAGACATCCTCTGCTTTCTCCTGTTGACTGGCTGGTGGTTTGGAACTGCTGACCTTGTGCTTCGCAGCCCTCTGTGCCACCCATCACATCACCACGGTCGCTGTGAGTCA
>NW_022111317.1:739036-740452 GCF_000313985.2 Echinops telfairi | reverse complement strand
GTATGTACTCCTATGTTAATTGCAGCAATTTCCATCATACAAAAACATGGGCGGCAGGGGGTGGGGTGGACAAAGCCCCAATTATAGAGGAATGGATAAGCAAGCTCTGGGACATTCATACTTTGGGATATTCCGACGAGCACTCTCATAAACGCTGCAGACCGCGGACAAAGCTGGAGCGCACGATGCTGAGAAGGCTCTGTCCGTCTTACAGAGACGGGTGCTGAATGTCCCCGTTGGGACAAGGAAAACAAAGAAATGAAACGTGGCTTATGCACCAATAGGCAGGACTTTGATGACGACCAGGAGGCCAGGGATGGGGGCGGGAACAGGGGGAGGGGAGGGATTCATGATTGAAGAGGGAGGGAAGGGGAGATTGGGGTGGGGGAGGAGAAAGAATCACAGACAGTCTTTCTGTTGTTGATCTCATTTCTTGAGATGGGCAGTGTAAAGATATGTAGTATGTTTCTTTTTGTTAAATCCCTCCAGATTCCTTATCCCTCAAAGCAAACTTAACTGATGGTCGGGCGGCTTTAAAAACAAAGAGGAGGGAAAGCAACGCTGAAATGGACATGGGGTCTTCAGTGACAAACAGGTTGCTCTCAAACAAACAAATGCACAAGTGTGACACCGCGACAGGAAGTGGCCAACTGCGGTTGGAAACACGGCGCCCACAGACTGTGTCCAAAGGAGCCCTGGCGGTGTCATGGTGTCGTGGTTCCACGTTGGGCTGGCATCCTCATGGTTGGCAGTTCGAGATCACCAGCAACTCGCCAAGAGAAAGACTGGGCTTTCTACTCCCATCAGCGGTTCCAGTCTCGGAAACCCACAGGGGACGGCTACGGATCGAATCAGCATGGACTCCATGGTGGCGAGTTTGGGGTGGGTTCTAGACGTGTCCGATGCAAAGTTGCTACAGACTATCATCAATTCGTATGAAGTGCAGTGTCTGTGGCGCACATGTGGGCACATGCAATAGCACAAGGTGTGCATGGACTGCTAAAACAGAGCTTGATGAGACTGCAGGGTGCAAATTTTGGGGCGATATCAATAGACAAAAAAAATCAATTGTATTTCGATATAATGGCAACAGATGGTCAGGAACTGAAATTCGAATGCCATTTATAATAGCATTGAACTAATAGGACTACTGAGCGATACACCTGACAAGACCTGTCCTAAGTCACAGAAGCGAAGGTGGCAAGATTGGACACATTGTCAAGAGAGACCAGTCCCTGGAGAGGGCGTCATGCTGGTACACTAGAAGAGAGGCGGTGCCCTCGAGGGGGTGGGTGGGCACAGGGGCTGCAGCAGTGGGCTCAGACATAACGAGATTGTAAGGATGGTCGGGACCAGGCTGTGCTTTGTCAGACCTGATTCTACAGCATCTAAGAGCCCCCACAGCGCCTGAGAGCA
>NW_022111317.1:736857-737951 GCF_000313985.2 Echinops telfairi | reverse complement strand
CCATCAGAGCCAGAGTGGCAAAATGCAGATCAGGGGTTCCCTGAGGATGGAATTGAGAGGGAAGAGAGAGGGGTGAATGGGAGGGACCCCACGGGGGCACAGGAGACGTGCTCTGGATCACGGTGATGGTTCCACTAAGAAGTAGCCACGTCACGCCTTACCGCCTAGCACCCTTTAAACACGGGAGCTTATTAGACATCCGCGGGATCCCCCCAGAGGTAGGAAGGGAGAAGAGTGAGTTAGGTACATGGTGGCCTGCTGGTCGATTGTCTAACAAGGCAGAATGGACAGTCATTAAAAGCCAGTGCATTAGAACCGCCAGAAATTCAAGCCAGTGTCAGAGAGGATGTGGGCCAGGAGATCCTTTTGATGTCCGGTGGACTTTGGCTGAAAACAGAGAATACCAGGAAAGTACTTCCCTATGCTTCAGGGGCTCAGCGAAAGGCACGTGGTGTGTGATCACAGCAAACTATGAATGAGACCGTCGAGGGCAGGACTTCTCTCACATGGGATTGTGCTCAGGCGGGACGTGTGCATGCGCCAAGAAGTACAATTCTGAACAGGAGAACAAGAAGAGTTGCAGAGTGGCTTTTGTGGCGTGCTTGCGTGGCCCCAGCCAGAAGGACGGGGAGGGCGTGGCCTTGAGAGGACACGGGGGTACTCACCAGTGGTTTTGCCGCACGAATACAGAGCGAGGACCCCCTGGTTGGCCAAGTAGAGGGCGGGGATGTTGAAGGTCTCAAACATGATCTACGGAGAAAAATTAGCCATCGGTACCAGTTCGGCCAGAGAGTGAGAAGATAAAATGTGAATCCCACGTGCAAGAGGCCCCTTGACTCCCCATGTGAGACCCAGACCAGTAGTCAAGATAGCATGTCACACACACACACCCCACCTAACCCCAGCTCTAAAGTAACATGTGACTTGTGCAGCTTCTGAGCCTGCCAATCGGGGATCAGATCCTGCCGCCTTCTTGGAAGGATGGCCGACATGTTGCCTGTTGGTGCTGTTCAGTACCATGGTCTGTGTGGGCCCAGCTGGGGATTCTGGGCTAGGGAAGATGAGCACCAGGTCTTTCTTCCACAGAGTCCTTG
>NW_022111317.1:728687-730109 GCF_000313985.2 Echinops telfairi | reverse complement strand
CCCTCTATTCACCAAGCAAGATGCCCTCCTCCAGGGATTGGTTTCTCCTGATAACTTGTCCAAAGTACATCAGACCGATTCCCTCCATCCTCCTTCTCAGGAGTGTTCTGACCAATTCCCTCCATCCTCCTTCTCAGGAGTGTTCTGGCCGTACTTTCAAGACAGATTTGCTTGTGCTTTGGGCAGCCTAGAGTGCTTTGCCAGCATCCTTGTTCAAGTGCATCGATGCTGTGGCTCTAGAAAGTCTGAAATCTATGGAATTTTGAAATTATTTCTCCCTGCCTTTAGATCAGAATTCCTCTATGGCATCTTTGATCAAAGTGCTCAGTCCTGGAAGCTGCGCCCCACCCAGCTCCTCTGGCCTGTTGGCAAAGGAAGGAGCTGTTCACGGGACCAGGAGGTGCACGTCCCTCCTCCTGTTTCTGACCCTCCTCCGTTGCTCCAGGTGAGTGGAGACCAATGGCCACATCTTGGATGGCCCCTTGCAAGCCATGAGGCAGAAAAGAAGCATTAATCGCCCTACCAGGTGAACTAGCTTGGATGTCTGATGAAGTCATGGCCCTAAAGCTAAGTCCCAGGAGGTGTTTGCTTATTTATCTCTATATCGAGATAGATACATACAGGCTCAGCTGCTGGTTTGAGGCTTGTTTTCATTGCTGGAAATATATCACATGACTGTTCCCCGTTCCACATTTGCACGTGGACACCTTGCTGACAGCAATGACAGTAACACCCAGCCCTCCCCACCACCAGGGTGGCTCGTCCCTGCCACCGTCATCGACTGAAGAACCTTGAGTTGTGTGTGAAGGTCAAAGCGGACGTTTCCCTGGCCCCCATGTCCTTATGTGCTGACCAAGGAGAAGGTGACTCCCTGAAGTGGACCCAGAGCCTGAGGAAGCCCAAGCTGAGCTCCCACCACCCGCTCCCTGCACCCGTCCTCACCGCCCGCTCCCTGCACCCCTCCTCACCGCCAGGCCCCACTACCTGTGACACCTTCTCTTTGTAGGAGCTTGAGCTCAAAGGCGGATCTGTCATCATCAGAGGGTGCTGATCAGGGGCCACGTGGAGCACCTGGTAGAAGGTGTGGTGCCAGATCTGAGAAGAGAGCGTGGCACAGTCAGCCCCCTCCCTGAGCAGAGCCTGGAGCGTCTTCTGTCAATGGGCTCCGCATGTCCGTGACACAAGCAGTCTCAAACAGGGCATCTAAGGTACAAGTACTGGTCAGGTCTGTCCCCACCCAGAACAGAGAAGCATGAAGAACGTCACCGACACAAGGAGATAATCAGTCCAGAGGACGGATGGGCCTCTCGAACCCCAACCTCCACCACCCTGAGACCAGAACTAGGTGGTGCCGGCTGCCACAGTAGGGGGTCCTGGATAGAGTGTGTGGGAGGGGGGAGTGGAACAAGATTCAAAACCATT
>NW_022111317.1:722618-725639 GCF_000313985.2 Echinops telfairi | reverse complement strand
GAGAACTAGAAAGGCGAGGCTCACCACCCATTTATCCCTCTGCCTTTCAATTAGCCCCACATGTGATCATCGGTCAGGTTGGCACAATTAACTAACTCACGGGGCCTCCTGAGTCGGGGTCAAGGAGACAGCCACTGGGGAAAAGAGGTGTGGGCATCCTCAGAACACCCCTTAGACACGAGGGTGGTGAGGCTCGAGCGTGTCCACTTCGGGTTAGTCAGCAGTCTATTGTCCTCACGTCCCCTCTGGCATACTACAGCCCCGCAGGGCAGAGGAGCGCTGTCCCGCAGGGTCTCCAAGTCTGGGGTCTTTACAGAGGGCACCACAGCTGGTGAGCAGAGCAGACAGTGCAGAAGGCCTGAGCTCCCCGCTCCGGAGCCTGGGCGGGAAGGCGCTGGCTTGGCGCTCAGAGACAACGCCTCTCCCCAGCTGTCTGACCCCGCACCTGCAGCCCAGCGCAGCCCCAGCCCCACGGAAGCCCTCGCCTGCCTACCTTCTCGGCGTGGTCCCAGTTTGTGACGGTCCCCCGGGAGAACGGGCGCTCCAGGTTAAGTTTCCCCTGGTTGCTGCTGGCTTCGGCCCCGATGAACCACTCCCTCTTCTCCAACCCGACCAGCGGACACTGAGAGAGACACGGCCCCCCAGGGGCCCATCAGACCTGGCAAGAGACTGGGTGGGGGATGGGGGTGGAGATGGGGAGGTATTGGGGGGTACTCCTGCAGCGCATCCATGTGTGTTCTTTTTTCCGGGCCCCCCTCACCTCATTTTCAGTCCAAATACATCCCTTAACGTAAGTCGATCTCGCTGGGAGCCCTGGTGGTGCTGTGGCTGGAGGACTCCTTTACTAACGGTGAGGTCAGCAGTCTGAGCCCACCAGCTGCTTCCAGGAGGAGGCCGCCCTGCCTCAGAGACAGAGCCCTGTCCCCATCGTGGCTGGGCACTGGAATCCACTCGGCCACGGGGCACTCGGCACACCTGCCAGCTTGCCAGCAGAAAAGCGGTGGGCGTTATCTGAAAGACCCCCCTCTCTCTGTGCAGGTCTAGAAGCCACTGTTGCCGAGCGTGCCGTGAGACGACAGCGCTCGTGTGCACTGCATGTGGGAACTCCCTCACTGCCGCCGACTCACAGTGACCCCCTGGGCCGTAGACCAGCCCTCAGAGTTTCCGAGACACCAACGCATTGACGGGTGCGGAAAGCCATGTCCGTCTCCCTCGGAGCAGACGGTGGTTTGGAACTGCTGACCTTGGGCTGCGCCGCAGCCCAGTGCAGAATCACGACGCTGCCCACCAGCACTCCTGCGCATAGGGAGGGACTTTCTAATCATGGGAGAAACAGAAGCCACACGATCGTGGTTCTCCTCGGCAGCATTTCCAAGCCATACGAACACACGGTGACTTTTGTGACAAACAGGCTGTAGGCATGTCCACCCCGGTCTGTCTGTCTGTCTCTGGCATGGTGCTGGCCTGTGTGCCCCTATGGTGCCAGAAGGAAGTCAGGTCATCCATATTTCAAACACCAGCAGGGCTACCCAGCAGAGCTTCCAGAGTAAGACACTCTGGAGAGACAAGCTTAAAAATCGGCTTCCAAGAGACCGCAGCCTTGGAGCCCCAGAGAGCAGCATTTCTTCCCTGAACACAGTGGGGGGGTGGGGGGGTGTCACCAGGTGTCCGAGTTGACTCCATCGCCACCATCATCACCCCAACAATCAAGGGAGCCGCCACCACCACCCAATATAGAACATGTTTATCCCATTCTGAAAACACCATGTCTATGGGCACATACACACCCCGGCTCCGCTCCCCACTGTCCCCCAGCCCCTGGTGGCCACTCATCTCCTCTGTCTCTGTGGAGCACCCGTGCCAGTCACTTCAAATCAGCAGACCATGTGTGGTGGCCTCTATCACTGACTGCCCTCTCAGTCAGGTTAAGGTGAGTTGGCAAGAGTCACCTACGCTGCAGCTGTCTGAGGACCAAATTCCTGGGGACAATGGCTTAGTATGGACCCTCTATCCAGAGTCTGAGGCTCCCTGGAGGTGCAGCAGGCTGCGACCCCCAAAGTTAACAATTTGAGACCATCAGCTGCTCCACTCTGCAGGAGAGAGACGGGCCTTTCTCCTCCTGTCAAGAGTGAGTTAGGAGCTCAAATCTGTCTAAATCTCATGCATTGACAGAGGGTGGGGCTGTGGCAATGAAGTGCTTGGGGCCGTGGGAGTGCTGAGTGGCCAGGGCTGTGTGCCCACTTGGCCTGGGCCAGGAATGATTCTCAGTGGTTTGGCAGCTGTGCCACAAGGTACCCGCCCTCCATTCGGGGAGGATGTGATGTGATTACCCTCCACTGGGTGGCTTGTCTCCAGGCCTGCAGTTATGGACGGCCCGCTGGGGCATGAGGTAGCCCTTGTGGTCATGGGGGCAGGGTTAGGGCTGGAGTGTACCATGAGTCAACACTGTGCTCAAGTAAGTGGGGTTCCCTTCCATCACCCTAAAAAGAAGCCCCGCACCCACTGCGACTGCAGCTGCTCCCTGGAGCTACCCCTCTCCCCAGTTCCTGGTAAGCGCCAGTGAGCTTCCTGACTGCATGGATTTGACTGTGTGGCCGTTTAACTAAGTGGCCTGCTTCATCGAAGGCCTCTGTCCCTCACAAGTCCACCCAAGGATGTCGGAGAGAGGTGCTCCTGGGCCAGGGGGCGGGGGTGGGAGTGGTGGCCCAGGGATGACTTCAGAAATAAATCCCCCGGCCTTTCTTCCGAGGCACAGCCTCTGATGAGCAGCCTCATATGTCTGCCCCCAGGGCCTCCTTGCCGAGTCTTTGGCACTCACACTGTCCCAGCAGCCAGAGCGGGGAGGAGGGCAGAGACAGGAGCTGTGCAGCCCCCAGGCCCTGCTGTAGCACGGGGCCACACACACAGGGTCTGACTCGGACAGCCCTGGAGGAGACGGGTGGGGCTGCCTGGGCCCTGGGGGTGGCAGGCATCACTTACCCTGTGCTTCAGTGTCCCGAGCAGGGTTGGGAACACCACCAG
>NW_022111317.1:720506-722077 GCF_000313985.2 Echinops telfairi | reverse complement strand
CCAGCCTCTGCGGGCGGCTTTGATCAGTGTTACCCGTGGGCACCTGGAGCTAGTCCACTTGCACCAACAACGTGACTGAGCGCCGATCTCTGCTTCCTTTCCACACGGAGCTGTTTTTGTTCACGTCACAGTTACTGGCTGAGGGGACCAGCCGTCTGGGCCCTGTGCGGGGCATGGGCTCCAGACTCCCTGCGAGGTGTGGGGAGTGGACCTCCCTCAGGATGCTGTGAACAGTGTTCTGGCACGGGGGTGGGGCATCAGAGCACCCCATCCCAGGGAAAGGCTCAAGCGAGCACTTACAGACATGCCACCCTGACCCCCAAAAGATGAGTTCAAGTCATAAACTTGCCCTCATGAGCGTGTGGCCTGGTTTGGAATGGCGTTTCTGAAGGCCTCCTCTGTTCCGTCCTCTCTGTCAGGCCATCTCTGGTGGCCCAGTGGGTGGGAGTGGCGCTGCTCACCCAAAGGTCAGAGGTTCGAACCCACCAGCTGTTCCAGGGAAGACAGGTGAGTCTTTCTACCCCTGTAAGAGGTAGTCTCAGAAACCCACAGGGGCAGGCAGTCCTACAGGGTTGCTGTCAGCCAGTATGTTGTTGTTTGTTAATTTGCTTGTTTGTTTTTGATTCAATGGGTTAACATAAGGTTACACTGGAGCCAAAACCACGCCCAAACCCATATTGTGGAGTGAATTCTATCAGACAGACAGGGTGCAACCGCCCACGGAGTCTCCATACTCTCATCTTTCCTGGAGCCAGCTACCTCATCTCTCTCTCACAGAGCGGCTGGGGGGTTTGAACTGGTGATCTTTTGTTTTTCAGTCAAACACTGGACTGGACCACCGTGCCTCCAGGGCTCCTTATACTGAAGCAATAAGCCAACACACACCGAGCCACTGTCCTCCAGCCCTGCCCGGGTGTCAAAGACTGTGAACAGACCCTCCGTGGTACTCACGTAATTCCATGTCAACTCGAAGACATGGAAGTG
Source organism: Echinops telfairi (assembly GCF_000313985.2). NCBI lineage: Eukaryota > Metazoa > Chordata > Mammalia > Afrosoricida > Tenrecidae > Echinops > Echinops telfairi. The sequence continues at coordinate 721,093 of NW_022111317.1, read as the reverse complement.
GTGGGGTGGTTTAGCCTGTCGGTGTGGTCACAGTCTCATGGTGCCTCCTCGTGGTGTGGCCTGCGCAAAAGGAGGGTCCTGGGACCTCCCCTGCCCTCTGCCTTCCCCTTCCTGCAGGTGGACCCTGGTTGCTGCCAGAGCCCTGGAGATGCATCCATCGCAGTTGAATCTGCAAGACTTTGCTCCCACGGACCGGTGACGTTCCTGCATTCTGCATCACTGCATGCAGCTGCGTGAGTCTGCAGAGGGACTGGGGACTAGGACAGCCTATGGACGTGAGCTGGACTGGGCTGGGATGTTTTCCTGATGTACAGCTACGTCTTGACGGAAAGCCCTTTCTGACACCGGCATGAGGGTCACGGGGTTTGTTTCTCTCGGCAACCCCAGCCTCACACCCTATCCTCATTCTCTCAAGGACTGGCTAATACACTGGTTCTCAACCTGTGGGTCACGACCCCTTTGGGGGTCAAATGACCCTTTCACAGAGGCCACCTAAGACCATCAGAAAGCACATAAATATTTCACAATATATAATTACATATTGTTCTGTGATTAATCACTATGCTTAATGACGTTTAATTATGTTC
>NW_022111317.1:716556-720074 GCF_000313985.2 Echinops telfairi | reverse complement strand
TGTGTGTGTGTGTGTGTGTGTGTGTGTTTTGGTGTTGGTACATGAAGGGAATGATGAAGGGGCTTAGAATTAGAAGGCAGCCACAAAGCTTAAGTATTTGTAAAGAAATGCGTGAGCCCCAGAATGGATGATCGATAGGCAGATAAACATAAGGAGGCTAGAGGGAGGGAGGGATACATGTGTGCATGAATGGATATATAGGTGGATGGGTGGATGGATAGATAGATGGATGTGGGCATGTGTACTGGATGGCTATATAAGTGGGTGGATGGATGAATGGTGCATTTGTGTATAAATGGATATATAGGTGGGTGTTTGGATGGATGGGTAGATGGGTGTGTGCATGACTGGATATATAGGTGGATAAATGGATGCGCGTGTGCATAAATGGATATAAAGGTGAATGTTTGGATGATGGATGGATGAAGGGATGGATGGGTGGAGGAATGGATGGGCATGTGTGCATGGATGGATATATCTGTCTGTGGAAGAATGGGTGAATGGGTGAGTGGATGGATAGGAAGGTGAATAGGTGAGTGGATCTGTGGTAGTTACATAATCTGGTGTCAATTTGAGGATATTAAGAGTGAAGGGGCGGAGTCTAGCCTGTCAATCAGGTCACAGCTTGATGATGTCTCCTTGTGGGCGTGGCCTTCTCATGGGGATTCTAGGAACTTCCTCTCTTCCTCCCTGGAGGCAGGATGCACTCTCTCTACTTGACATTCCTGCTGACAAGCCACATGGAGCTATGCCGATGGCAGTCAGAGCCCTGGAGATGCATCCACTCCATTGGATCCACAAGACCTGCACCCACCAGCCTGTGATCTTCCTGCATTCGGCATCATGGCATGTGACTGCATGAGTCTGATGAGTGGACTAATATTGTGTTTATGGGCTAATATCAGACTTATGGACTTGATCTGGACTGGGCTGGGATGTTTTCTTAATGTATAATTACCCTTTGATATATAGCTCTTTGTTTTGTACATATGAATGTCTCTGAATTTGTTACTCTAGTCAACCTGGCCTAACACAGATGGCTAGCTGGATTGAGTGGATGGATGGATGGATGGATGGCTGGGTAGATGTGTGCATGGCTGGCTGTATATGTGGATGGATGAGCGGGTAGATAATGGCAGGGTGGGAATATGGAGAATGGAGGGAGAGATGGAACATAGAGAAATACAGACATGGTTCTGTACACAGCCATTTCCATCCTTGCATCCTGCTCTCTAGAGTCTGACAGCCATGTCTTCACCCGCTAGACAAGAATCCATCTCAAAAATGGCCCTTACAGGAAGAGAAATGATAAATCTATCTGCTGCCTGTGCAAAATCTCCATAGCCTGGGCTCCCTTTGCAATAAAACATAATTAATCTCACAAACATGCATCGAATACCAACTCCTTATGTTATTTTGGCAAGTTCTCAGATAATTACAAGCACAAACAGAGACTTTCAGGGACCGCCCCCCCCAACTTCTCCTCTCCCCTCAAAGAGCCTGATCATCCCAGATGTCACCACGGTGGGATTTGTTCTTCTCGTGGGAAACCGATAGAATTGGCATCCATCATTTGCTGTTTGTTTTGCTAAAGCAAATTATACCATGAGCCATGTGGCATCATCTCAGACGAAAGACCACACACAGCCCCGAGGGAAAGGGAGCATGTGATGTTTACATGCTTCTTGTTGTTACAAGTCCTTTCTTTCTGAGAAATTAGGCAGCCTTGGCCTCGCTGCTGCTAATTGAAACGAGGGTGAAACCGGCCCCCAGATGGTCCAAAGGAATTGTCATTAGATGTCCCCAAAGACACTACACGACTGCAGACTCTGAGTAAGATGATCTTTCTGTTGTCAGGGAGTCCCCAGGCTCAGGAGAGAAAGGCATTTGTAAGAATAATTGTCACCCTCAACTTCACGGAGCTGCCGTTCTGAGTTCATCTTAGAAGAATGCCCAAGCACTAGTGGGGAGGGGGAGGGATAGAGGGGCATTCTAACGGAACTTGGGCGGCCTCAATGGTTGACACCCCCTCCACCCCAGCCCACCCCCTTGCTGTTACATCTGTGGGAGTCCTCAGAGGTGACAGCTGCCACCACAGAGGGAGGACACTGGTCACTGGCGCCAATGCATTGAGACTCTCGGCATCCCTGAGAGGCTGGGTCTTGGGATTCTCCTTGTTAATGAAACAGGTTCGTGGGTGCTGGAGGTGACACCCAATACCCTGTCTTTCCCTTAACCTGGGTGGGAAATTGCAAGCTGTCGTCGCTGTTTTTGCACCATCTCCCATCAGGCTTACCAGGTGCCATCGAGTCTGTTCTGACCCGCAGTAACCCTAACGCACGGTACACTGGGGCAGTGCCTGGTCCTGCGCCATCCTCACAGCCGTTGCGAGGTTCGAGGTTCGAGCCCACGATGAGAGCCACTGTGTCCACCCATCTCCTTGAGGGTTGATGACCCTGTACTCTACCAAGCATCGTGCCCTCCTCCAGGGACGGGTCCCTCCTGATTACGTGTCCAAAGGATGTGTGACAAAAAATCTCCCTACCCTTGCTTCCAAGGCGCATTGTGACTGGACCTCCGAGACAGGGTGGCGTATGCTCCTGGCAGTCCGTGGAATGTTTCAACACTGCCGTCCAAAGTGGCCTATTGGTTCGCTCTTAAGAGCTAGGCTGGCCTTGTGACCTGATTCAATGGTGACAATGCAATGGAAGTGATGTTGTGTGAGCTCCAAACAGCTTGAGGGAAACCTGAGATGTCAGAGGAGAAACTGGTCCACAGTCCCATCGACCCTGAGACCAGAAGAACTAGATGATGCCCAGCTACTCTACCAACCATTCAAACCAGGACCACAGAGGAAGGATCCGGACAGAGTGGGAGAGAACACACACACAACACATCTCAGGTTCCTCAGAGGCCCGTGCTCACTGGGCCGGTTGAGATGAGGTGACTCTTAGACCCTTTGAACCTGGAGATAGTTTACAGAAGCAACAGATCAGCACACAAAATCACGATGCTCCATTTAAAATATATCACATCTATGTGAGATCAAAAGGTCAATGGTTGTACTTAAGCACAGATGAGGTACCAAGGACACTCGGGGGAAACTAACATCCTGGAAATGGAATCATCCATGCAGTGTTTCTTCACATGTAACATGCCTGTGTGTGACAGTTAGGTTTACTGTGCCAACGAGGCCAGTCGGAACAGGTGGGCGCAGTTTAGTCAGGTGACAGCTTGATTGGAGGACAACGAGATAAATGGCTTCTCAAGGCCCACCCCTGATCATCAGACCAGTGTGCTGCCGCTGCTTGAGCTAGCCTCAGCCGCCCGCTGCACTACCTGTGGGCCAAGCCAACCTGTGGATCGTGTTGCTGGAGCTTGAGGCTGGTGGATCCTGTCATTATGCATCGCTTGAGTTCAAGATCCTATCTGGGCCCGATTTGCTAAGCTCCTGAGCTACGACTGTTGATGGCCCACCCTGCTGTCTGCTGCCTGCTGGCAGATTCTGCCTGCCTTGC
>NW_022111317.1:710050-715544 GCF_000313985.2 Echinops telfairi | reverse complement strand
TAAAAAAAAAAATCATAAGTGTCCTAGTTTTGTCTCCCCGAGCTCACCCTGCCTAACACACCATGTAAATAGCATCACAGGCACATATGTGCAGGGCACCGTTGAGCAGTCGAGACCACATGACTCGCAAAACCTGATGTGCTGATTATCTGACATTTATAGAAAAGCCATGCCCACACCCAGTCGACGCCCCTGCCCTTGACGCTAAGACAGCAGTGCCCGAGGTTGGTAGGTGCCATGGAGTTGGTGATCCGTGGACAACAGAAGGAAGAAGCCCTGTCTAGTGCTGGGCCTCCCCCACAGCCATTGCTACGTATGAGCTCATGGTCCCAGCCACTGCATCTGTCCATCTCGTAGGGGACCTCTCTCCTTTTCACTGCCCTGGTTCTCAAAGTACGGACCCCTAACTAGCAGAATTGGCTTCACGCATGAGAAATACAGTCCCCAGCCCGTGCCCCTGGTCAACTGAATAACAAAGGTTGGGGGTCGGATCCACCGATCTTAGACCGTGGGAAACTGCCATCTGTGATGGCAAAAATCTGGTGTGATTGATGACTCCTAATTTTTTTTTAAAGAAAGATTTTGTATTTTATTCTCATTTATGAGGGAGGAGTAATAATTCCCTGGGAGCCTTATTTTCCTGCCTTGACCTCGGCAAGATGAGGACCCAGGAGAAGGTGCGGGAGCAGTCCAGTAAGCCCCTCTATCTTACATAATGCCCGTGTCCCCATCATGGCTCCAATCCCCATCTGGGAGTCCTACGGGAAACTGTGCTGTGTTGACCCATGTGGAAGGGACAGTCTTCTCTGACCTCCCATGTCGTTATTTTAGGCTCTGTGTCCTGGCGAACCTTGGCCACCATTATGACGCCGAGCTAATGGTCGCCCTCATCCACACGGTAGCCGTCCTGTGCTTGCCCCAGCTAAGATGTAGTCAGTGTGCTCTTTACAAGAGATCGTGAAGCACGTTGAGCCTCGGAAAAATAAAAAAGGTGATGAGCTAGCTAATGCAGTTGACAGGAGCCCCTCCCTCAGGGAAGTGACGATTGGGTAGAAAAGTGCATACGATGCCCCTGGTGGCATCAGCTTGCCCTGCTCCTCCTCCCCTTCCTCCTCGAAGTGGTACAGGCAGCTCTGACTTCCTACATCCGACGGAAAGTTGCCTGATTCCCCAGCATCCTCACAGTGGTATGTCCACACCCATCGTTAGGGGCCACCTCAATGCATCTCACTCAGGGTCTATCTCCCCGACCTTCTACATTAGCAACAAGGAGAGCCTTGTCTGGTGATGTGTTGTTTCTAATGGTGGGCGGGCTCAGCAACAAGGTCAGCAGTTCAAAACCACCAGCCGCTCCTTGGGAGAAAGACTAGGCTCTCTGCTTCCTCAAGGAGGGACAGTTTGAAATTGTTTGGCTGGCGACTATTTCTGGTATATTTTTGCCACAATATACAAACGTAATAATAATAACTACATGAAAAATAAAATAGAAGAATGGGTTGGGATTTAAAAAACAAAACAAAACTATGCTCTTTACCTGCATGCTTTTCATTGTTGTTTGTTTTTACCCCAACTCATTCTTCCCACGTGAGTTCCATTTTTTTTTCTTGGTACAAAAAGTATCTTTTTTTTTTAATTAAAAGATCATTTTATTGGGGGGTTCTTACAGCTCTTAAGACAATCCATACATTGATGGTATCAAGCTCATTTGTATATCTGTTGTCATCATTATTTTCTAGACATTTCCTTTCTATTGAGCCCTTGGTGTCAGCTCCTCTCTTTTCCCTCCTCGCCCCTCCCCCGACTGCTTTTTTTTTTTTTTTAGGGACCAAAAAGTATGCTTTGTTTTGAAGGACAGAGAGTACAAGCCTGCAGCCTTTCACTGATCCCCAAAGCACGTTTAGACCCATCGTGCTGATAAACTCGTGCATGTATAAAACGGACAGGAAAGGAAGGGGGAACAACGGTCTGGGACACCCCCAGGGGCAATTCTACCCTGTCGTGGAGGGCCGCTGTGAGTGGGGATTGAGCTGACGGTGGTGGGTTTGGTGTTTGAGTGTTTGCCCAGAGTTCCAAGTCAGTTCCAAATCTTGCCATGCCGGGGGCGTTCTAAGGGGCTTCCGGTCTTGTTCCTTCTGAGACAGAGCTGAAGGCTCCTGAGAGGGGAGGATGGGGAGACTCCATCGCACCCACTTTGGACGTGTCGACAGGAGAGGCCAGTCCCTGGAGAAGGCCATCGAGCTCGGTAAAGTGGCGGGGCAGCAAAAGTAGAGGGAGACGGATGACCACGTGGCCACCAAAAGGGACCCCCCCCCCTCACCATGGTGAGGTTGGCGCAGGACTGGGCAGTACTTCGTTCCACTGTGCCTGGGGTCACTATGGGCTGGGACAGGCCTCACGGCATCTGACCACCCCCACGAAGACCGGTAGGGCCTTTATTCTGACAGCCCTCCATGCAAGCGGTATTCTTGGCCAACCCACGACACCTCCCTGGCAGTGGGCGCTGAGGGAATGCCAGCACGAGGGATGCTGGGACGGTGGCAGCACAAGAGCAGCCTGAGCGGGGCACGGGCCTGAGCGCTGAGTGCAACGGCTGAGTGAAACAGCCGACCCACACCGTCTCCCTGGGGATTTCTGGCTCCCTGAATCTGGGTCCCCACCACCAGAGACTTAGGCAGCATACCAGCTCCGGATGGCAGGGTCAGGGAGGCTTTACAAAGCAAAAGTCAGCCCCTGCAGAGCGGCTGGTGGGTTTGAACAGCCTTGTGGCTGACCGCCCACTGCCTGACCCAGGGCGCCACCAGGTCATGAGGCTGCAGCTCATTGTGCTGTGGTTTGTAAATGGTCGGGTAATCCCTACACGTGTGCCGTCTCGGTGGGATCAGCCGGTTCCTTGAGCAATGGGGTCCTGCTCGCTCCACCAGCCCCGGTGAGAGACGCTGCCTTCTCCCTTACTCCCTCCGCGTCCCTGCTCCACGGGGCTCCCCAGACTTGGCCTGGTGAGGGTCATGGGAGCAGACCGCCTAGTCTTTCTCCTGCAGAGTAGCCCAACCCTTCCCCCTGTGCCACCAAGACTGCAGAGGAGGGGAGCCTGGGGGGAGCAGAGGGGGGCAGTTCGACTGTGACATGAGTCGGAAGCAACTCAAGGGCACCGCAGCACGTGGTTCTCGGGGAGCCTGGTGGGGAGGGGTGGCGTACAAGCGATGAGCTCGTTCCGCTGCTGCTTCCTGAAAAGTGGCAGGTTCGAGCCCACTTGTAAGCACCTCGGAAGAGAGGTCTGGCAACGTCTGCTTCTGAACAACCAGCCCTTGGACACCGTGGGCCCGTTTTACTGTGACGCACGCATGCACCACGCACCATGCACGCACCACGCACGCACGGACATCATGGGTGCTCGTTGGCTAAATGACAGCGCCTATGATGTTTCCCCTGTAGCTGATTTCACTCAACTTTGGAAGCTCGGCCACAGTCCCCGTGGGGATGGGGTTCGTTCGTCAGTACTGAGGGGGGTGGGCAGTGAGTTTCGGATCACCATGGCCATCCCAGGCCAAAGTCTGCAAAGCAAATGAGGTGCTTGCACCTGACAAGGGACTAGACGGCCTCCATGTGGGGGGTGGGAACATGCAAATAAGGTGTCTAGAACCCTCACAAGGTATTGATCAATCTTGCCAGCCTGAGACCCAGCGAGAGGGGGCGGGGCCCATAGTAAGGGAGAAGGGAGAGATGGCCAACAAGGGCTCTGCTTGTCCAGGAACCAGCGCCCGGCTCCAGACGGCCCAGGTAGAGCTGGCCAGCCCAGAGCTGAGTTGACACTCGACCTAGAAGCCCTGCAGGGCCTGGCAAGCAGAGGGCAACAAGACACTGTCCTCACCCAAAAACTGCATCCCGAGCAGCTTCCCCAGTGATTCCAAGCAGCCCCTCGGCCCAGCTGGTACCCTGTCCTTCCCTAATCAGCATATGGCCCGGGAGTTCTGTGGGCGCTGCAGCAAGCCCCCAGAGGAGCGTGCTGGGGGGAGTGGGACAGGGGCGCTGTTAGAGATGATGGAGTGGCCAGCAGTTTAGGGACATTGGGGCCTTTGGGACACCTTGAACCCCTGCCTTGGGCTGCTCTAAAATAAGCTACACATTGGGCTGCTAACCACAAGATCAGCAGTTCAAAACCAGCAGCAGCTCTGAGGGAGAAAGCTGGGGCTTTCTGCTCCCCTAAAGAGTGACCGTCTCAGAAACCACAGGGGTAGTTCTACCCTGTCCTAGAGGCTCACTGCGGCAGGGCATAGGAACCCGGTGGCAGGGAGTTTGGGGTTTGGAGAACCCCATGTGCCATTGTACGGCTGGGTGCATTTGTGCTGAGGGGCTGGTGGGACCACCTGCCCTGTAAGGCAGGGGTCTCCCTGCATCTATCTGCAGGACTTGGTTTGCTTAGGGTGGGATGGATTGGGGACGCAAGTTGGGCCCGGAGAGTGTTGCTACGAGTCAGAATTCAACAGCAACGACCATCTTGATGGAATCAGTTTGCCAGACCTTTCTTGTGCACAACCTCCAGGTAGGTTTGAACCCCCAACCTTGAGGTTAGCAGCCAATCAAAAGCGACTGCTTTTAAAATTAAGTCTTTCTTTTCCTGAGCAATAAACACGCAGAGTTTATTAACAAATGCCTGTCCCAGGGTATACGGGCTGAGACGAAGCTTAATACTCAGTCGTTACCACCCAGTATCCCAGAGCCTACACCCCAAAGGGGCGCGTGGCAACACGGAGAGGGGGAACAGGTAAGAACAGTAGGAAAGTTACTTTGTTTCTCTGTGTGCTCCGGGCGCCCCTGCTGGCCGTTCACAAGAACACACTTCTTAGGGAGGAAATGGCACCGCTCTGATTCAGACAATAGCCCCTCTAGACACCAGGCTTATATGTTGGGTCTGTAAGCTCGCCCCTAATACAATCCATGATGGTTTCCACTTTGTGTGAGCAAACGCTTTTAGAACAGAAGAATGAAACGGGGCCGTCAGCCTAAGACAGACAAAGATTCCACAGTGCCCAGCTCCTGTGCCCAGCTCCTGTGCCCAGCTCCCAGCAGCGAATCCTGAACAGAGGGAGAACCCCCAAACTCCAAACTCCAGACCACCCCGTCAACGCCGGCTCACAGTGCCCCTACAGGACAGGGTAGAGCTGCCCCTGTGGGTTTCTGAGGCTGTAACTCTTTACAGGAGTAGAAAGCCTCTTCTTTCTTCCGAGGAGTGGCTGATGGTTTCGAACTGCTAACCTGGCAGCTCGCAGCACAATGTGTAGCCCACTAGGTCCCCAGGGCTCCAACGAGGGAGAAAGACATAGGGTCAAATTACAGTATCATGAAAAGGCCAGGCTGACTGGTCTGATAGAGACTGGAGGAACCCCAGACTGTAGCCCCTAGTCCCCCCTCTCCCCTTCAAATCTGAAACTGGCCCCACCTCCAGGGATCAGTCACCTTGCAGCCAAACAGCAGACGGGCCATAAAGTGACTGTAA
>NW_022111317.1:706432-709823 GCF_000313985.2 Echinops telfairi | reverse complement strand
GGCACGTGAAACTGACATGCACTGTGAGCTTTCCACCAAAACCACAATTCAAACTTCAATAAACAAGTAGAAGAGGATTAGACAGGAAGTCCCGGGGGCCTAGTAGGCTGCTAACCTTAAGGTCAATGGTTCAACACCACCAGGGAGAAAGATGAGGCTCTCTACTCCTGTAGAGTGAGGGTCAAGGGGGTGACGGAGAGAAGGGATGTCTGGTAACTGACTGTGGTAGCAAATGTACAATTCTGCTACGGAATGATATATATATATATAAATTATATATATCTCTTTTACGCGACAGTCTCAGAAGTCCACGAGGGCAATTCGACCCTGTCTTACAGGGTCACTAGGAGATGGAATCGACTCGATATTAGTGAGTGTTGGAACACTTTATCCCAAATTATGGGCTATTATATAGAAAAAAATTTTTTCAATTGCCAGAGTAATTCTTTTCCTGTCACAGGAAACGGTAACCCAAATAAGATTGGGAACCTGTGTCCCAAGCTGCCAGTGTGTGACACTTCATTACAGCTGCCCCGGGACATTTGCTCCTGGAGGTCCCGTGCCCGTGTGCCCCCGGGTGGCGTTGCGGTGAGCCAGCAAATGCTGGCAAGTGTCCCATCTCTCTAAAAACAATGATCAGCATAGAAGCGGCGGCACGTTCCCAGCGGCTTCAGCAACTCCAGACAGAAGCCCCTCCGGAGCGGACCGAGGCCGGGTTTGACCGCGCTCGCCGTCCAGACAGACATGCGGACAGAAGCACCGTGACGCTGGAAGGGCTCTGCCCGGCACGGCCACCACCCGGATCTTTGGAGTCTACAGGTGAGCACATGCACCTGGCACGCACACCCAAGGGGCCCTGCCCCCCAGCTCAGTCCCCATCTCAGACAGGTGGAAGAGCAGAAGAACCCAGAGAAAGCAGAAGTGTCCGGCCTGTGGCTCTCACCTGGGTCGAGCATCCAAGAGTCTGATTCTGGTGGCTTCGTGCTGACTCAGCGACTGTGGGTCATGTTCAGTGGCGCTCCGCTCCCCGCTCCTAGCCAGCAAAGTGGACACCCACGGGCTCTGATGAGGGCCAGGGCTTTGGGGACAAAGGACTGGGGACAAAAGTCACCTGCTGATGCCACCCTCTGACCAGCCCCTGGTCTCCCTCCTTCAGGGCTGTGACCCAGTTCATCAGCCAGTCTGGACCCTGGGGACAAACACAAAGCCCTCGGTGGGGAATCACGAACCTTCCAGCAAGCCAGGTGACTGAGTGTGGTGCCACCTGCCCTGGTGGCTTGGGGACATCATTATGAACAACAATTGTACTGTGTTGTAACTCAGCTGTGACCTCAGGGACCTGCACAGGGCCACTAGCCCCTGCTTGCCCACCAGTCTGTCTGCTTTGGGGTTTTCTGTCTGAAACTCTGCTTCCCCCGGGCCTGTCTGTGTGCGTGTTCCGGAGCTCGTGACCCTTCGGGAACAGAGTCAGCCTTGCAGACAACACGGGATGCCTGAGCTATTTCCAACATCCCCTCACCTCCCTGCCATTGAGTGGATGCCGACTCTTAGCAATCTTACAGACTAGGGGAGAATGCCCCTGTGGGTTTCCAAGTCTATACCTGTTTACAGGAGTAGAATGCTCATCTTTCTGCCCAAAATTCATTTCATCAAGTTGATGCTGACCCTTAGCAACTCTACAGGACAGGATAGCGCCACCCTGTGGGTTTCTGAGACTTTAACTCTTTATAGGAAAAAATGCTTGGTCTTTCTCCCATGGAGCAGCTAGTGGTTTTGAACTGCTGACCTTGGGGTGAGAAGTTCAATTCGTAACCACTACACCACCCGGCTCCTTGTGTCCATCATGAGACTATTTCAAATAAAGCTGCCGTGATTGTGTGTGCACGAAGCTTATTGCCCTTTGTTTTTCAATAACTTGTCTGTTGTTGTTGAAAACACACACAGCACGAGCCACACCATCCAATCACTTTTTGTGCGAAATTAAGTTTCTTCGTGTCTTGGGGTCACCACCTTAGAATACCCCTGGGTATTCACATTGCCTGTTCTTAAAAATTCGTCACACACCAGCCTGTGTGAGCCGAGGATTGTAAATCAGATCATCTCACCAGCCTGTGTGAGCCAAGGATTGTACGTATATCGTAAAATCCAAGACCAAAGGAGGAAGCTGTATCAGAGCTTAAATTCTGAGCACTTGGTCTTTGAGGAGCCATGAGTGGCAGTGAAAGTCCAAAACCCATGTGAAGGGTCTCCACGTGGATTAGACCTCAGGCGAATCCCCTCTGGCCATGATCCAGGAATGGGAATAGCCTTGCGTGGAGTTTGTGGAAAAGTGGATTTTTATAGAAGTGGTGACTAGTCGAAGTTTAACACCTCATCATTTGCTCTTCCCTTTAACCCATTTAAAATTTATTCTACCTTTTAATATTGTCTGGTTTTTTTAATTGTGGGTTTTTAAGTTTTGTTGCTATTGCTGGGGGTGGATGGGTGGTTTGTGTGCTTCTGAGATCCAGGACGGTGTGCCTACAGAGACAGTAACTGGATCCGTGGTTTCTTAGCAAGGGAGGTTGGGGGAAAGGGAGGGGGCTACTAACAAGGAGTGCAAGAAAGATGAAAATGTTCTAAAATTGATGGTGGGGAAGTCGCACAGCCCTTTTTATATGACTGAACGGTGGAATTGTGTGAGATGTGACTCTTATGTCAATACTGTGTTTTAAAAACAAATCTTTGGCAGAAGTCCTGTGGGAAACGAGCGAGGCTCTTCTGCAGCCTCTGCCTGGGCTCCAGCTGCTCTTGGCCCACAGCCTTCTCCAGCCACCTGCCCAGAAGCTCTCCTGCATAAGGCCGAGCCCCCTCCTCCTGTGGCCAGTGCCTGGTGCCTTCCTGCTTGGAAGGCAGGGCTGAGAGATTTGTCCTTGGCTCCTTCCAGCTGCCCCCATTCTGAGCTGCACCCACATTCTTTCTCTCCAGCTCATCAGCTTACAACACGGGCAGCTCTCTGGACCAGAAAGACAAGCTGTGAGAGGTGAGAAGCAGCAGGACCCCAATACTCAGGAGCCCCAGCAAGGAGGACAATACCGTTAGTGTGTCGCTGCCCTCCATCCCAGATCCTTGGCTTGTGCGTCAGTCTGGGTTTTATTGGAGAAACAAATTTATGGACACTCATACGTGTGTAAGAAAGAGCTTTTCTCTCTTTAACAAGTGGTGCTGGAAAAAATGGATATTCGCCTGCAGAAAAATGAAGCAAGACTCATCTCACGCCATGCACAAGAATAAACACAAGGTGGTTCACAGACCTTGAAGTTAAACCCCAAACTATTAGGGCCATCCGTGAGGGAACTGGGATCAACTTGAGAACTATGGCACAGGGAATACATAGGCTATCAGAAATAGG
>NW_022111317.1:701636-702858 GCF_000313985.2 Echinops telfairi | reverse complement strand
AGACTCATGCAGCCATGCAACGATGCCAAATGCAGGAAGATCACAGGTCCGTGGGTGGAAGGTCTTGTGGATCCAGTGGCAGTGGAAGCATCTCAGCACTGGCGTGGGTCTCCATGTAGCTCCTCCAGCTCCAGGGCTCTGGCTCCATCCGTGTAGCTCCATGTGGCTTGTCATCAGGAAGACAAGCAGAGAGTCTGTGTGTATCTGACCTCCAGTGAGCTATTTATCTCTGTGGCGCCTCCAAATGAGGTCATTAAGGTGCGTTCAGATTGACAGGCTAGATTCCACCCCTCCGCAAGTTGGCACCAAAGTATGTAATGACCACAGCGTGTTTCCTTCTCTGTGAAGCAGCGCAGCGGTAAAGTGCCCAGCCACTTCCTGAGATCTGGGCAGTTCAAACCCACCAGCTGCTCCAAAGGACAGAGCTGAGACCTTCTGCTTCTGGGAAGACCCACAGCTTTCAGCACCCTATAGGGCCATTCTGCTCAGTCCCACAGGGATGCTGAAAGTCGGCATCGAGCCAGCAGCAGGCAGTTTTATCTTCCTGAGGAATCCCTGGTATGGAAACTGTTACATGCTTCGAGGTCGGCAGTTCGAGCCCACCCAGGGGTGCCAACGAAGACTCGATACATTCAAACGACAGTGCCGAGTAGGAATGTGGCATGTTAGAAGCACTAACGGACCGGCCTTGGAAGAAGCCCGCAACTTCTCTTTAGAAGCACGGATGGTGAGACTTCATCTCATGTGCTTTGGACGTGTTGTCAGGAGAGACCAGGGCCTGCAGAAGGGGTAGCTTGGCACAGTAGAGGGGCAGCTAAAAAGAGGAAGGCCCTTGGCAAGATGGGTTGATACAGGGGCTGCAACCGTGGGCTGAGACTAAGACCCATCGTGAGGATGGGACAGGATGCTTTGTTCTTTTGCATCTCGGGTTGCTGTGAGTCGGAGCCAAGGTGCTGCGGAAGAAACGCCAGCCACTCTGCTTCTGAGAGGCTCCAGCCTTGAAAGCCCGAGGGGGCAGCAGCACTCTGCCTAGCCCGGGTGACTGAGAGTCAGCACGGAGTGGACAACCGCACACAGCAAGAGCGTACCGGCTTCACAGGCTGGACGGGGCCAGCCTTTTTCTGGCACGTCTGTTCAGCATCCCGTTCTCCTCATGAACCTGCTTCTCCATGGGGTGCGTGGCCTTTCCCTTCATGGCGAAGACGGGAACGAGTAAGCGAGA
>NW_022111317.1:691590-701422 GCF_000313985.2 Echinops telfairi | reverse complement strand
GGATCAAGGTGTGATGTTGAGATGGGAGACAAGCCTGGGCTTCACAGGTGGGTCCAGCGTCACCACAGGGTAGGGGGAGTGTGAGGAAGATTTGATTACCCTAGAGGAGATGAGGTGGTAGCAGAAACAGACATGCAGTGGCGGGGCCACGAGTCGGGGAATGCTGCAGGCCACGGGAGCTGGTAGGCGTGAGAAACTGGAGTGCTGAAGAAATTTCATCTGTACTCATGTTAGCGAGGGAGCGGCCCTTACTGTTCCAGTTGGCAAAATTGTGCACCCAAGCCTGGAGACAAATCAGGCAAAGGGGGGCGGGGCGGGCACCCTAGAGCCCCTCTGCAGGCATTGTATCCCCTAAGTGGCAAGCCCCCTCCCATGGTTTCTCATTGGCTAAGTACTCTGGGGTGAGCAATCTTTCCTGAATGTCGCCTAAGAGTTTCCCCCCTTCCCCCTGCTCCCAGCAGATACTGCTGCGCCCCCCCACCCCCCACCCCGCCTTGCTCTTAATTCCTTGGGTTTCCACACCCCATACCCAGGTGCCTGGGCTCTAGTGCTGTCACAGCTGCTGCCCGGTTACTTAGTAACTATTTGACTCTTTGCTGACTCTGAAGATGGGCCAGCCTGGTGACTTATCTCTCACAGTGGGCCACAGCTGACAGCCCACCCCTGCACTTCCTCCAGTGAGACCCGATGGACCGCTGGCCCCTGAGCCAAGGATCAAATGTGGTCATTTGCCAGTGGCCTCAAGCCACTCACCGGCCTGGTGGCTGTGTCCCGTCCAGTCACTGACTCACAGTGGCCCCGTGACAGAGCAGGAATGCCCCTGCTCTGGTTCTCCAGGGCGCTGGCCAGGTGTCTCCCACACAACCGCTGTGCCACCTCCCCTCCCGGGCATGCCCTGCAGCCTGCCAGCCGGCAAAGCAATGGGACCGGTGCTTACAAATGGCCCCTCACTGTTATCCCTACAAGGAGCCCTGGGGCACAGTGGCTTAGCACTAGGCTGCCAACGGCAGCTAACTACAGGGTTCAAACCCAGCCACCACTCCAAGGGAAAAGGATGAGGCTGTCTGCTCCCGTAAAGATGCACAGCCCCAGAAACCCTGAGTAGGGTCGGTATGAGTCAGAGGCAATTTGGCGGCGGTGGGTTTTTGGTATCACCATTATTGGGTGCCCTGGTGGTGCTGCGGAACAAGCACTGCACCCCTAACCTGGAGTTTAGTGGTTCTAACCCGCAGGTTGCTCCCTCGGGGAGAGATGAGACTGTCTGCTCTCTCAAAGATGCGGTCTCAGAAACCCATCAGAGGGTAGCTGGGTGTCAGATCATGGGGCGGGGGGTGGGTGTTGTCAGTATCAGGACTCATGGTGGCTCAGTAGTTACACTTGGCTCGAACCCACCAGCTGCTTCTAAGGAGACAGATAAGGCAGCTGGTTCCTCCTGGGAGTGGCAGCCTCCATGGGCGGCAGTGGGCTGGACTGTCATCCTCATGGGGCAGGGTGTGGGTGCAGGGAGGGGAGCGCAGAAAGCAGTTCTGCAAGTCACCGTCTAGTGCGTCCAAGTGAGGGCTTCTGGGCCGATGGTGTCCACACCCTCCTTCCCCACGTTTCCCATCTCTGGATTCATCGTTGGTTCTCGAGAAGCACCTTGCTTGGGCCCCAGCCAACAGGGAGGCAGGGAGTGGCGGAGGGAGGGGCAGGTCACACAGCTGTGGCCTCTCTGACTGTCCCCTGGCTTGGGCACACCTTGACCCTGTTGGGATGGACTGCTCAGTCTTAATAAAACACCCCGTCCAGGTCCTTAGCCATTGTGCCCCCTCCTTACCTCTGTGGTCTACGGCCCCTGGATCCCGGGCTGTCATTTGCTGAGCGGCCTGCGGAGGGTGGCATGTGCTATCTTGCATGTGAAGGCGGGCTCCCAGAGGCCCCTCTGCCCTGGCCTGGGCAACAGAGCCAGGCTTCACCCGTGCTGGTCAGGAGAGGGGCAAGCATGCCTGCTGGTGGTGGGATGGGGCCAGGCGGGCTTATGGGCACCATGTATGAGATGTTACTGCCACCCAGCTGAGAAGCTGGGGAAACCACTTTAGCTGACTGGAACCCCAGTCTGCCTGGCCAGCCTGTCTCAGCCAAGCCACAGAAACCATGCCCGTGACCGGGAAGCCAAGCCACCAAGAAGGCAAGGCACCTGCCCAAGGCCACCCAGGCGCTGGACAATTGAGCCAGAATTCAGGGGCAGGAGAGCTCTGCACCCAAGGTCCTCGACCACCCTGGCATCTAGCCTGTTGGCACCGTCAGTTCTAGCCAGGGCGCCCCGTGTGTCAGCGAGCAGAACTGTCCAGGGGAGTGCTGGGCTGTGATCTTTATGGAAGTAGATGAGCAGGCCTTTCTTCCTCGGTACATGGGTGAGCTCAGGTCAAGCACAGACTAAATCCAATGTGCCCAAGTCTGTGAAGGACAGGAAGGGTCCGGTGTGCCTGGTACTGCCCACACGGGTCCCCAGCCCACTACATTATAGCCACTTGGGTGGCTTGTGACCATACAGGTGTCTGGGGTCCCTCCCTATGGGGCAGTGAGCTCTAAGGCTGGCCTAGGTGGGGGCGCCCCCTCTTAGCTCCGAGGCTCTACCTTGGCATAGGTACACTGCCTTTGCCCATGCCAGATGAGCCCGGCAACATAGGCTCTGGCACAGCTCAGCCAGGACTGGCGCATATGCCACACTGGGTGTCACGATCTCAAACTCCAGCGGGGTCACTCACTCCTGGTGGGCAGATGTCAGTGGTGCTTCCACACCGAAAGAGACGAGGAAGAAAGGCCTGGTGACCTCCTGCTGAAAATAGGGCAGTCAGCACCCTGTGGTTCACAGCAGAACACTGTCTGACTCACTCTGGACACTTGGGAAGAGCTAGTCACACGTGCAGGTGAGGGAGACCCCTGTGAGGTGGACCCGAGTGTGCCGGTGACTACGCAGGTGCTGCGGGGCTGGACACTCAGCTCTCCTGCACCTCTCTCATGGCCATCGAGTCCACGGCGGCCACAGCCACCCTACAGGACAGACTAGAACCGCCCTGGTGTATTTCCAAGACTGTCAACCTTTAAGGGAGCAGAGAGGCTCGTCTGCATCCTACAGAGCAGTTGGAGGGCTTGCTGACCTTGAAGTTAGCAGCACAACCCATAACCCATTGAGCCCCAGGGCTCCTCTCTGGTGTGCCTGAGACTGGTCGCCCTGCCCCGTCTCTCCCTGGGGCCGGCCCATTCCAGAGACAAAGCCACACGGTCACTTCAAAGAGAAAATGTAATGTAAAGAGTGCCTACTAGCCATAGGACCGTCCCTTGACAGAAGGCCCTCGTCTGAGGGATAGCACCTTGAGAGGGAAGCTTGGCCCAGGGGTGCGGGAAACGGCATGGTGGGGGCCCAGGGCAGGGGGCTGGCAGGCGTCACCCCTTCCAAGTGAAGGTGCCCACTGGCCCACGGGCACCCAGTGAGGCTGGATGTGCAGTCGGAGTTGGAGGCCACAGCTAGGGCTCTCCAGGACAGGGGACCACCAGGGATCCCGCACCACCACCCCCGCCCCCGAAAGGTGCTCAAGGGGAAGCAAAACAGCCGCCGGTAATCAGGCTGGCCCGTCCCTTGGAATCCCCTGCTGGTGGTCTAAGCCAACGCTCGCTGAGAAGGCCAGGGCTCCAGGGCCCAGCTCTTAGGTGCTAACAGCAGGTTTGGGGACCCCCCTTGGGGGGCGCCCACCTTCTCTGACACTCCTGCTTTACCCAGCAGGAGGGATACAGTCCTGACACCCAGGAACAGAGGGCTCCCCGTCATGTGTCAGAGTTTGTCTGGGCTGGGTGGCTCCCGGGTCTCCAGCCGTGAGAGGGCATGCTGTCACCAAGTGGTGTCACCAAGGGACGACCCTTTCCTGCGGGTGAGGAGGCTGATGGCGACTCGGTCTCAGAGTGCAGAGAAAGGTCCCCGGCAGCCTCGCGGCCCCTAGAAGACGCCGGGCAGCAGGCGGTAGGGCACGGCGGCGGTGTAGCGGTCCCAGTCGCTGCCGTACTTGTGCGCACAGCGGTGCTCGTCACGGAGGCAGCGGTGGACGAGCAGCACGGCCATGTAGATGATGTAGAAGTAGGGCAGCAAGTGGCCGCCGCCGCAGGCCAGACAGTAGGCCAGGCTGCCCATCAGGTCGCCCGTGTAGTTGAAGTGGCGGGCCACGCCCCAGAAGCCCGACACGAGCAGCTTGCTGTGGTGTCTGTGCCCATCGGCCGACATGTAGGAGCACTCAATGGCCCGCGGCTTCCGGCCCCAGATCAGGCAGCGGCCATCTGTGCGGCGGAACAGGTCCTTCTGGTGGTTGGCCATCCTGAAGACGTAGTACCCCAGCAGGCCCAGGAACAAGATGGCCACAGCATGCGGCGTGGCCAGCTCGACCGGGTGGTAGACCAGGTACAGGCCCTACGGGCGACAAGGAATGGGTTACATGCTGCCCGTGGGCCCAGGTTCAAGGCCTGCCCTGGAGGCCACACCTGTGGATGAAGGAGCCTGCCCCAGGGCACTGGTAGGGGGTGACACGTTCAAACACCCAAGGGGTCCCCCAAAGTCTATGGGAAGCCGAAATGGTAAGACTGCCACCGAGCCACTTTGAACACAGGTGCGTGCGGCTGACCTCGGGGAGGTCGCCATGGTAAAACAAGGGTGGCGGTCTCTGGGTGCCCAAGCCATCCTGGCGCTCTGGAGTCAGCATGGAACCTCCTGCCCGGGGAAGGTGGGAAACCTGGAGAGCAGAGCCAAACCAGGACACAGAAGGTGGGTGGGGGGAGAGGGGGCAGCCCGTGGGGCATGTGCAGGATACATGTGATCTGAACTTCCAGCTGAGAAAGGCGTATCCACCGAGGCATGCAATAAAGCCAGGACACCTGAGGGACAGCGGCAGGTGCCAGCACCTCCCAGCAGGAGGGCGAGGGCAGTGCCCAGGTCAACTGACCCGATGGCATGGAATCAAGTTTGGTCACTGAACTGCTTATGAGCCGAAGCTGCTGTGGGTTCTGTGTCTGTGCTCAACAAGAATGACTCACGGGGACTCCACCAAATGGGCACACAAGTGTGTGCACACACACTCGGGCCAGCCCGCGCGCCTCACCTGCAGTGTGTACAGGTACGGCAGCCAGACGCAGTCCCCCCAGCCCAGGTACCACCCAAAGTGATCGTGACAGATGTCCATAGTCTTCAGGTACCAAGTTTCGTTCCAGAAGAAGTCCAGCACATAGATGGCCTGCAAGACAGGGCAACTATCGGCCACCGCCTCCTCTCAGGGGATGGGGCTTCAACCCCAAAGGGCCAGGAGGGGCCCACAACTGGTGATAGCAAGCAGGGTCCCCACAGTGACTACAGAAGGGGCTGACATGCATGTCAGATCAGAGTGGGGGTTCCCAACGGCTGGTTGGGAAGGTAGCTCACCAGGCCTTTCTTCCTAGTCTCAGCCTAGATGTTCCCCTGGTACCTGTCCAGCCACACACAACCCTCCATGGACAGATGGGGCTTGGCTGCACATAAGGTCCCCCAGCCGGGACTCGATCCTGGGTCTCCCGTGCAGAAAGAGAGACTTGGATGGCCCTGGCATCGAGTTCTCACCCCACCTGGCCCAGGTTCTGGAACTTTCTCTGCTCCAAAGCCAGGGCATTCCTGCTCCTCAGAGTTGCCAACCTTCCTGCCACCAGGATTGTCACCCACTATGTCTCCACCTGGAACCACCTGCCTCACCCATAACCTGCAGGTATAAGCTCCAAGGGACGCCTTCCTGGGCACAGTATCTGTTCTCGTAAGCATCTCCCCAGACATGCATGTACCTGGCTGTGGAGGGCGGGGAACTCTCTAGAAAAACGGGAAGTACAAGCCTAGCAGAGTGCTCAGGGGCCAGGCTAACCACTGGAATCCCCATGCCCGGGCAGCAGTTCTCTGGTGGGCATGGCGCCACCAAGTCACTATTGACCCCATGGTAAGAGGCAGGTCATTGGCGAACCTCCAGCCTCTGGGCCTGGCTAGCCCCTGTCAGGATGGCCCAGTACCTGCAGGACGTTCACCAGGACCATAGAGTTGGTTACTCGGCCATACAGTTCCTGCTGCTTAGCGGCAAAGGACAGATTGATGAGGGTCCAGGCCACGATCCCCGGCCGTCCGTTGAAGAACAGCTTGAAGTCAAACCATTTGCCGATGCGGGGATTGAACTCGATACCCATCATGTAGTTGTAAAAGAAATTGCCTGAGAATTTGCTTCAAACACACAGAAAAACACAGAGGACACATTGAGTGCATTGGCCTCGGGTGCCTGCCAGCTAAAGCCACGAGTGAACGGGTGCCATGGCGTTGCCTCCAAAGACCTGTGGGCAGAAGGAAAGACTGCCCCGTCCCGCGCCAGCCACGGATCGCTCCAATGCCCAAGCCAGGATCGCAGCCACCAGCCGGCCGGCTTTCCTGGCTCTACCGGAACCTGCTAACTAGAAGGCTCACCTCCCGGCCAAGCTGGCGGCCCAGATGGCAGACGGAAGGTGGGTCTGGTGAAGGCAAAGATAATCCGAGAAAGAACACACAGTGGGGTAGAGCCGAGGGTCAGTGAAAATGAAGGAAACCCTCAACAAGATGCACCAACCCAACCACACCAACAACAAGAGGGACCAACAACCACACCAAGAGGGACCAGCACAACCACACCAACAACAAGAGGGACCGTCAACCACACCAAGAGGGACCAGCACAACCACACCAACAACAAGAAGGACCAGCACAACCACCAACAAGGGCCTGGCCGGGATGGGGACGAGACAAGGGGGCAGTCTCGGGCAATGTTGATCTCCGTGGTGTGTGGGGGCCACTGTCAGCCTGAACAGCTGTGACAGCAAACAATGGCCATAAGGGTGCCCCACAGCTGTGTCTGCGGCAAGGGCTCAGGGCAGCCAGGGGAGGGGCGACTGGGAAGGCCATGGGAGCAAAGGCCTGGCTGCAGAAGGGCAGCGGTGACTGTGGCTGCCAACATCCGTCTGTCCAGGTGCCTTGCTGTGTGACCGGCCTCAGCTGCCTTCATCCCCATGTCCACTTGCTCTTAGATGGGGTGTTCACCGTTGGGTCAAAGATTCTCCCCAAGAAGCCTCACCAAGGGGAAGGGGCTGTGGAGCAGACGTGTGAATTCTCTAGGATCCGTTCTCTGGAGCCACGGAGGCTGGGTGACCTGGGCCCCGCTGCTTGGACTACTGCCCCGAGAAGAAGCCCTAACCGGAAACCACCATGACCCAGCAACCTCCATTCGCACCACACAGTCACTCCGGTCTTGCATGGGTGCTGCATTCCTTAGAATGCTAACTACAGGGGACCCACGGCCAGGTAAGCACTGGGACTGCTGACCACAAAGTCGCTGGTTCACACTCACCAGCCGCTCCTCGGGAGAAAGAGGAGGCTGTTGGCTCCCATAAAGACTCACTACCCTGGAAACCTGATTTGAGGGGTCAGAGAGACCAGTCCCTGGAGAATAACATCATGCTTGGTAAAGTAGAGGAGCAGCAAAAACAGGAAGGTCCTGGACAAGATGGACGGACACAGTGGCAGCAACCCTGGGCTCAAACATAAGAACAATGGGGTGGACAGTGCAGGGCCGGTGCTAACGGTACGCCCCGGAACCTGCTGATGGACTCTCGATCGTCACCCCGCAGCTGGAGGTCTGTCTGGAAGGGGGCTCCAGCCTCAGGCTCCCGGAAAGGCAGAGTCTGCGATGACAGCGTCAGCTGGCAGAGTCCCAGGGCCACATACCAGTCCTTGGCGCTGGTGGGGAACAGGTAGGCCTTGATCATGACGAAGGTGGACACGGCATAGCCCAGGATGTTGGCGCACCACAGCAGCGGGATCCAGTGGTCAAAGATGATGGTGGGCGAGAACCAGGACAGCAGGTAGGCATTGGTGGCCCAGAGGAGGTGGGTGACCAGCCAGGCCTGCAGGCCGTTGATCTGGTACTTGTTGACAACCCCTGTGAAGAGAGGGTGCCAGCGCCATCTAGGTCGTCCCTCTGTCTGAGCTCATGGTCCAATGGCTGCCCTCGCTCGGGCCAGGCAGACCAGTACGAGCTAGGTGGTGCTGACAGTCAGTACTTGTCTGCCAACCAGGGGCTGGTGGTTCAGACCCGCCTGGTGGCGCTGAGAAGGCCTGGTAATCAGCCCCAGCCAAGGAGACATGCCGGGGTTGGGGGAAGGGCGTGAGTAGGGTACACTCCATGGCAGTGGGCTTGGTTTTGTAGGGAGGAGGGTCCTGGGGGCAGGCTGATGGGCCAGGAAATCAGTTGCAACTGCTTAGAGCTGTCGAGGCTGAGGTGGGCAGACATAGGGCAAGTGCTCCGCTCTGAGCTCCTGGGCTACCTGTAACTCCAGGGGGACCCAGCCTGACCCTGGACAGGAGCCCCTAGAGACAGAAGGGGGAGGAATTCCAGCCAGTCCCTCAGTGCCCTGCATGAGGCCAGGGTCCCTGTAGGTCCCCCTAGTGGAGATAAAGTGAGAGCCTGAGGGGTGGAAAGGACATAGCGTTGCCCCACTGTCCCCAGAACAGCACCCCACCGCGGGGCTGCGTGGGATGCCCCTTCCTTCTCTAAGGGACAAGCCATCTTCGGCCTGGTTCCTGGGACGGCCCCACTCCTGCCATGCCATGAGCGTCTTTGGGATGAACAGGGCTTGGGGAGACGCCAGGACCAGGCACACAGATGAAGGGACATAGTGTCCAGGCAGCGAGTACCTGCAGGGGTCACTGCGCCCTCCTGAACTCCACCAAGGTAGCCCGGCAGGAACTTATGGCAGAAGTCGGGAAGCAGCGAGTACAAGGCCACCTGAAAGACAGCCAGGTTGAGCGAATGACACGGGCCCGGGCTCAGCCGAGGTGCCGGCCTCGCCCCGTGCAGGAATCAAGGACAATGCCGGAGGCACCGCTGTGGTTATTCTCATGGCTGCTGCTGACTCTCGGGGACGCCACGCACGCAGGACCAGGACAGGGGAGCAGCACGCGGCGCTGTCCTGGGGCCACAGAAACAGATCACCAGGCCTTTCTTCCTGGCCTCCCTTGGTCTGTAAGCTCTGCTGTCACCTGCTCAGCAGCACCGCAGACGGGCAGGTGGTGGCTGCGCCCGGGAGCACCAGCCAGGAATCGAACCGCGGCCTCACACACGAATGACCAGAGCTGGTGCTTATGATACAAGGAGAGCTTACGTTTCCAGGAGTTGGGCCTGCAGGTTCTCCTCCCCTCCTGAGAGGGGTCCCTGAAGGGGAGGGGTCATGTTTAACTGAGCGCCAAGCCCCCGCCCCCATCCCACCTGACTCCCTCGCTCCCTCTCAATAACGCCCGCGTCCGTTTCAGCCATTTTTGTTGCCCAGTCTGTCGTGATGTTATTCACAGCGTGCACACCTGACCCATTCCAAGTGCAGGCAGGTGACATCACACAGTGGGTGCCATTTTCCTCACCCCTTAATTCCCAAAAAAGCCCCTTACTTGTCACCAGGCCCCTCCCACCCACCCCCCTCAGCACCTGGCACTCTTTCTCAGTGGCGTCCTGGAGCCTTTCTTGTCTGGCGGGGTCTAGGGGACCGATCCTAGCTTTGCCCGCACTGTCCACTAACAGCATGCCCCTGCTCTGTGAGCCACCTGTGCCACTCCCCCTCTGGTGAGATGCTCCAACCCAGGATCCACCTTACAGCTGTTGGCAGACACACTGCTCTCCCAGGGTGGCACCTCTCACGGTGACATGCAAGTGGGAGGACAGCATGTGGCATGACATGCATGTGGAGTGACATACACAAAGAAATAGAAAAGGTCATTAAAAAAACA
>NW_022111317.1:689211-690334 GCF_000313985.2 Echinops telfairi | reverse complement strand
ATGCCGAGCAAATCCTCAGAGACGCTGGTTTATATGAAGGGTGAGGCATCAGGATTAGAGGAAGCCTTTTAATAATCTCCAAAATGCAGAAGACAGAAGCTCACTTCCTGACAGCGAGGAGGACTTGAAGCACGTGCTGGTGAAGATCAAGGATCGCAGCCGTCAGTGTGGATGACGACTCCAGGTCAAGACCAAAGTCCTCACACCTGGACCCACAGGTAACATCTGACTTGGATCCTCAACCAACGCTCGTGGAAGAGCCGCAAAAGATCAAAGGACACACTACAGTGGGTAGATCTGTTTGCACAAGACCGCTTTCGTTACAGTGTTGAGAAAGGAGGCTATTACGGCAAGGACTGGGGTGGGCCTGACCCAAGCCGTCGTATGTCCAATCGCATCGTGTGCATACAGACGTTGGACACCGAGTAAAGAGAACTAAAGAAGGAATGTATTCGAATGACGGTGCCGGCCACGAAGGTGGAAAACACCACGAGCTGCCCAAAGAACAAAGAGATCTGTCTTGGAAGGAGGATGGTCAGAATGTTCCTTAGAGGCAAGGGCGGCGAGACTTTACCTCACCGGCTGTGGGCGTGTGCTCAACGTGCCAGGTCAAAAAGGGGGCAGAGAAAGAGGGGAAGGCCTCCAGGAGCTACACTGTCACAGTGGCTGCAACAGTGGCTCACACACAGCCATTACCACAGTGGCGCACAACCGGGTGGCATTATGTTCGCTTGTACATTGGGTCGCCACGGGTTGGCACCGACTGGATAGCCCCTAACAACGACGACTTTAGCAAGCCCGGTGTCCTTCTCCGGGGACCGGCCTCCCCTGACAACATGTCCACAGTGCATGAGGTCAAGGCTCCCCATCTTCTCTTCTGGGGCGCATCATGGCTGTGCTTCTTCCAGGGCAGGGCTGGTGACTTTCCAGCATCCGTGAGCACTCAGTGCGCTGCCCCGGCACCGCCATTCCGACGTATCTGTTCTTCCACCTGGTCTAGCTTTTGCCCGGCTTGCAGAGCAGGAGACTGGAGACACCCTCCCCGTTCCTGCGCCTCTTTGACTGGACCTGTGAGCAGCCCTGCAAGGTGCCACCACCGGCTTCTCCCCACCCAGAGTGATGC
>NW_022111317.1:672628-688719 GCF_000313985.2 Echinops telfairi | reverse complement strand
TGGGGGAACCCCCCGGGCTGACCAGGGTCCTTGGCCACCCTTCAGGCCTGGAGCTAAACTCACACCCCTCCCCCACCCATGGATCAATGTTCAGCCAAAGAATAGACAGGCCCAGATGGCAAACAAAGATACAAGGAGGCGCACACCACTTTGAATTGACAACCACTTGCGGTCCAAAGGGCATCATGTAGCCTGTGCCAGAGTCCCCAGAGAAGACAGGGGGACGAGAAACAGGAAGCCCCGGGAGCAGTGGCGGGGCTAGCCGTGAAGGAGAGGCACCACAGCTGTGTTCGGCTCGCTGAGTGGGAAACTCATGGAGACCCAGGCTGTCAGCAGGCACCCAATTCACAGTCAAAGGTTAAAGGGAAAACAAACGCACAGCCGGGGTCTCCATGGAGATGCCAAGCCAGGAAACCCCATGGGGCCATTCTCCCCATCACACGGCTGCACCCACTCCGAGACATCCCCCTGCAATCCCAGCATGGGGACCCACCACTCCCCCGGGGAGACCGGGGGGCTCACCTGGAACGTGACCCACGTGGCATAGAGCAGGGCCGCTTCCTTGGTCACTGAAGGAGTCTTGGCCCAGATGTCGGCCAGCCGAGCGCGGCCGGTGACGAGGTCCAGCACGGGGGCGGTCAGTGAGCAGCTGTACTGGTCGCAGGCCATGATGAAGAAGTACACAATGAAGGGGGCGAAGAGCAGCAGGAAGAGCACGCTGGCCAAGGAAAACCAGTCCACCTCCCTGCAAGACAGCACGGCGGGGGGGCGCTCGATAGCTGTTCACAGCGGCAGTCGGCCTTTGTGCCCCCCTCCCCACCCACCCTCAAAGCCACCATGCGTGTGCTTGCTTGTGACCCTGCAGGACGCCAAGAGAAAAGGCGGCGTGTCTGAGTGTTTAGAAGGAAGCACTGTCGGGCTGTGCGGGTCACCACTGGAACCTCCAGGGTGGACAAATCAGTGAGCAGCAGGCACACAGAAACCTGAGCAAACGGGGAGAAGCGAGGCAGCTGCCGACTCTCAGGGGGAAAGCCGATCAGGGGGCATTCTTTTCGCCCAGAGAAAGGCCAGGGCCCATCCTGAGCACCACGGCCAAGGGCTTCTCACGTTCTAGGCTGAGGACCAAGATCCCCCGCCACATCCTATGCCCCAACAAGAACCACGACACCAATAGTTAAAATATACTGGCTTCCTGCGGGGGTCCGTGTGAGCTAGAGCCACGCCCCACGGGCCTTCCAAAGGCTGGTTTTCAGACTCGAGTCACCAGGCCTTTCTTCCAAGTGAGGCACAGGCAACGCTTCACTGTCGGAGCTGCCCGGGGCTCCGCGCTGCTTTCAGCTCCAGAACCTTCCTCCAGGCTCCCTGTTTAAAGGGAGAAACTGCTCCTCTTTTGTTAGGCTTGGCAAAGAGGTTTTAAAAAAATGAAATGACCCATAAGATCCCAAGAGCTGGCCAAGGTTCTTACCAAGCACGACCCCACTGCCCTTGAGAGTCGGCGCTGCCATTGGCAACACTGCCCAGGCTCCTGCTCTTGGGAATGCTCGGCTGGGGTCTTGCCGCCATTGGGCCCTGAGGGAAGGAAAGATGCCATGCTCAGAGGGGTCCCAGGATGAGCAGACCCGCCCCTCCAGACCCCTCTGGTCCAGCTGCTGCCCAGCAGACTTACAGCATGACCCAGATGGTCATGGCTCAGCCCTGGCAGCTGGCCTCCCTCCCGTCCTCCACTGTGCCCTCCCATGTACTGTTCCCCACACCAACCCCCTACCCATGGGACAATTCCGACTAAGGAGTAGAGCTGTCCTAGAGGATGTCTGAGGGTTCAAATCCCCCTGGTACCATGCAGCCATGTCTTCCTCCCACGGAATGGCCGATGGGCTCAAACCGCCTACTTTTGAGTCAGTGGTGGGGTGCTCAGCTGACTCCCTGAGCCCAGGGCTCCCTGCTGTAGGCCCATAAGGCCCACCACCCTGAGCTCCTGGCCCCTGCTCCCTGCTGCTCTGGGGGCTCTGACCAGGGTCCTCCCTCACCCCTGACCAGCCCATCAGAAGGGACAGGTGCCTAGCTCCTGGCCAATGTACCCAACCTACTGTGTCTGCTGGGTGAGTTTGCACACTGCCTGGAATGGTTTACCTGTGTGAGAGCTTATTTCCCGGCCCCCAAGCCGCACTAGAGTATAAGCTCAGGGGCAGAAACCATCCGATTCATCTCCCTAGGAGCCCTGGTGGTGGAATGGTCGCTCCTTGGGCTGTTAACCACAAGGTCAGCAGCTGGAAACCACCAGCTGCTCCACAGGAGAAAGATGAGGCTGTCTGCTCCCATCAAGAGTTACAGTCTCAGAAACCCACGGGGACAGGTCTAGCTTCTCCTATAGGGCTGCTGTGTCGGAATTGGCTTGATGGCAGTGAGTTTGAGTTTGTTTGTTTGTTTGTTTGTTTGTTTGTTTGTTTGTTTGTTTGTTTTGGGGGGAGCAGATGAGTTACAGTCTCAGAAACCCACAAGGCCAGCCCTACGTCATCCTATAAGATTGCTATGCGTTGTAACCGAGTCGATGGCAGTGAGTTTTTGAGTACTGATCTCCCTGCCAAGAAAGCCTGCCACATTACACACAAATATTCAATGAACAATCACACCACCAGAGAGAGACAAAACAGAATTCCCTCGCATACCTAGCTCTGCTCCAGATTCTTCTTCTTGCTGGAAAATGTCTGGGTTTCCTCCGTATCCCAGGTTCCAGCTCCCTCGGGGTTTACTATATAACAGGTGAATGAAACACAAGACAAAACCATGATCACTAATGGGTGAGACAATAAATACAGGTAGCTTCACCATGACAGTGTGACCACAATACTGACTCCAAGACCCGAGGCAGGACATGAACAGGGACGAGGCGCTGGAAGCCCCTTGTTTAGAAACAAGCAGGCTAAAACAAATGACGCACAACTGGCAGAACGGCAAGCCTTTGCTCCTGGGGAACGCGACTGGGAGGTGGCAGAGGACTATCATTTGCATCAACGGCTCCATGTAGATGTGTCTGGCTTTGTTTTCAGGTGAGCTGGAATTGTCGCTAGTGCAGAGGAATCAGTTCTGACTTCTGAGGATGTGTCATGAGATGAGTTACTCAGGGGGCCTGGTGCCCAACAGCAGGCCGTTGGAGTCTGGGGAACCCACAGGCCCAGTCACTACGAGTCGGCATCCGGTGGGTGGCATGGAGTTTGGTTTTTGTGGCTCATGGGGCTTGGTGCCTCAGCCCTAGGGGTAAATGGGGAGGGTCCCCTCTCTCAGCCTTTTGTTGGAAACCCACCTAAAGCAATTCCTACCCTGAAAAAAGCAGGCTTTTGGAAAAGCTGTACATTTTATAGGAGAGAAGAAAGACACCCGATGTTTTACAGTCTCAGTAGCTTTGGAAAGCGGGTTGGGGAGCTCGGCCTGCACCTCTCACCTGCACCCCACCCTTCCGCCTGCCCAGGCCAGGCCCTCGGAAGAAGACAAGGCCAGCCTGCCCGGGGCGGGCATCCAGGGTCCCGACCAGCCAGGCACAGGAAGCGTCCGGGGAAGCGGGGCCACCACGGCCGGGGACAAGGGTCGTCCATCCCTCCGGCCCTGGTCACCGGAGCGCTGGCCTCTCTCGCCAGGCCACATGCTCCCAGCTTCCCTCAGCACACCCCTCCTCCACACCTGAGCACCAAGCCGCCACCCGAGCAGGGCTTCCTCCCACCGGGCGCACAGGCCCCCTGCTCACCTGACCGCGCGCCCCTCCCCACCTGCACGAACCCCAACCCTCCTCGCTCCCACCTGCGCGCTCTCGCGCCTGTAACCCCTCCCCACCTTTCTGCACCCTCGCACCCCCTCCCTACGTGCGTGCTCGCGCCCCTCTCCACCCGCGCACCAGTGCGCATCGCGGGCCCAGCCTCACCTGCGCGCTCAGAATCCCGGCCTCTGGCAACCAGACCCACTCCGACACCTCCTGGACCATGCAACCGGATGCCACGCCCCCAGGCTGACGTGTCCGCCGCGCGACCAATCAGAGTCGAGGTTCTTCCGGGAGGCCGCATCAGAGCCCTCCTATTGGTGAAAGTGCCTCGACCCACCCCCTGGGCTGACTCCGGGCCACCGCGAACACCAATCAACAGCGGCGAAGCGCGTGAGTGACGGCGGGCGCTTCTCCTCCCAGGGGCCGCATCTTCAGCCCCAGGCGTCCTCCTCCCCGATCTTTTTTTTTTTTTACACACCGGGGCGCTTTATTGAGCTTGCTGAGAGATGGAGATACTGTACGTGCTCAAACGGCTGTGGACAGGAGCAGCAGCAGATAGGCCAGAGGTCAGGTCGTCCAGCAGGGCAGGGCCGGAGGGTCTGTGGTGCAGTGACCAGTGGCCTTGCTGGCCCATCATCTGTGACAGGGCTTGGAAGCTCATCACTGTGCCGATGGCGACAAGAATGACGAAGACGACGATTCCCAGGAGGCCGAGGACTGTAGAGAAGATGTTCAGGGACTTGGCAGTGGACGCGTGGCTCTGGGCCCCAATCATGTCACCCACCATCTTCCAGTCCCTAGACTTCACGGAGTAGGCGTAGGCCACGAAGCCCAGGCAGCAGCAGTTGAGGAAGAGCGTGTTGAAGAGGGACCAGACGACGTGGTCGGGCACCTGGGGTCCACTCTGGATGTTGATCACGGTGGACTGCATGGGGGCAGAGTGGTATGGGGCCCGCAGCCCACCCATCTTGAGCTCCTCTTGAGCCATCTCCTGGGCGTGAGGACACACAGACCTGCAGAATGGGAGAGGCTCCCCCGATCTTTTAAAAACCTGTCAGCGAAACCAATGGCACCGAAAAACATCGCGCTGCGCGTGGGCCGGCGCGTAGGCCTGACCCCAGTGCTGCCCGCGGGCCCATCTGGGAAGCCTCCCGCCCTCAAGTGACGCTGAGTGACAATCGCTCTGAAAATGTGCACTCCGGGGTCAAGCTGTGCTCCCGTGATTACCTGGTGGTTAACGTGATTGACAGGAACCCTCAGCTAATGGTACCAGCAGCTTCCGCCGCTGCTGCTGGCGGCCTGTCGCATGAGAGTCCAGCCTGGGCATCCCTCGGGGTCAGTGGCGGGTCTTGGGTTGCTGGCAGTTTGCCAGGCGGCCAGAGTCCACCTCCAGCTTTTTTCCTGAGCGTTTTTCATTTGCAGTGACCGATGAGAACGCCCGTCGCCCACTTTATGTAAATGCCACGCAAGGAAGAAGGACGGCTTCCCACGGGCCCTTGATAGCCCCTGGAGAAAAGTACAGCCAGAAAGCGCCTGAGAACCAAGCGTGGCATTCTACACTCCAAAGACCAAACTCAATTGCCATCAGCGATTCTGACTCACAGCCACCCTACAGGGCAGGGCAGAAGGTCCCTGTGGGTTTCCCAGGCTGTTAATCAAAGTGCAGTAAAGCCTCCTCTCTCCCTGAGGAGGGCGGGGGTTTCCAATGGCTGGCCTTGGGGTGAGCAGCCCCCCACTGGGTCCCAAGGGTGATCAAACTCCCCCTCAAATGCCCTAGGCATGTGGTCAGGAGGGACTGCTTAGGGAAAACCGATACCAGAAATCTAACACAATCGAAGATTTCATTTGTTAAACATCCGACATGTAACCGTCCCCTCCCAAAATGTAACAGCACTAAGCATTCAGCCTAAGCTGCTGGGCTTGGTGATGTCGTGGTCCCTGGAGAACTGTAGGCATAAATCACTGCCTGATGATCATTGCAAACCCTTCCGTGGAGTAGCCATTGTATCCTGTGACATTGTAGAAAAATTAAAGATCCCTAATCTCTTCCGATAATCACTGTGGGGTTTTTTAATTTATTTTTTAAAGCCCGTTTCTTGTCTAAGAACTTGCAAGGTCTGGCCTGAACTCTGGAACGGGTCAGAGGGCCCCACGTCTGTCAGTACTTGCTGGAAGAAACCCAGAATTTCTCCAATCAGCCTGGGCTACGTTTGGTGCTGCAGTGACAGGCTCTCCTGGACCCTTCGCCGACCGACAATAGGACTGGTCCCTACAAGGGAACATCAGGCTTGGGAGAGTGGAAGGTCAGTGGAGAACAGGGAGACCCTCCTTCAGTGAGCTGGATCAGCACAGTGACAGCAACAAGGGGTACAAACATACAATTGTGAGGACGGACGTCGCAAGAGTGTTTTGTTCTCTTGTGGGTGGGGTCAATATGAGTCAGGGCACCGAAGAACTACAAGGCCTGAGAGATTGAAGAAAGAGGCCCTGGTGGTACAGTGGGGCAGGCGCTGGAGTGCTGACCCCATACCTTGCATTGGCAGTTCAAACCCACCAGCCGCTCCTGGGGAGGAAGATGAGGCACTCTGCTCCCACAAAGACTTACAGCCTCGGAAATCCTATACAGATAGCCACTCAGATGGTTACAATCAACTGGGTGGCACTTGCCTTGTTTTGGGGGTGATGGAACAGGTGCCCTGGGAGCCCCATGCTTGAAGTGGGAATCTGCTCACAGCCTTTTCTGCACTCCAAACCCACCCATCCCTGGGAGGGAGAAAGATGTGGCTGCCTGCTTCACGAAAAATTGATCGCCTGGCAGCCTGGGCTATTTGGATCTTCCCGGGGAGCCAGTGAATCCATTTCCCCTGGGGCCGTCCCAGTGTAAACCACCCTCCTCCTGCCGAAACATGCCAGCTGGTGTTTGTGTCCAACCAGGGCAGAGGGGACATCTCCTTGCAAGCTTCGTAAACCGAGGGGACGCTGAATGTGGGGACCGCGAACAGCGTGGCACCAGGGAAAGGCCTGTGAAAACACAGGGACCAAATGCAAGTTCCAAACCAAATGCGCCACCCAAGGTCAAGGTTTTCTGACAATCAATGCCCAGGTGGGACCTCGCTCAGGAGAAAAGCAGCCAGGAGTGAAGAAGGCCCAATTGCTCTAATGCGGCAGGGAACGGTGCAACCGCTGGTATTCCTTCTGGGGTGTCTGTGTGTGTGTCTGTCTTCTCTTGATTTTTCCTGCAACATGACGCGGTGGCGGACATCAGGACCCCTGGTTCCTGACCACGTCTGCGTGCCCCTGCTATGAACCAGGGTGTTGTCCGGCACAACCAAATGAAGGGAACCCTGCTCTGCAAAGGAAATATTCCACATTCAACACCACTATCCAATCTATTGTCCATGTTCAGTTTCCTGCCCCCAAGTTTCCCCAAATCCCCTGCAGAGTGCCTCTTCCTTTCTCTAAAACTCGGGGTGCACTGGGAATCACACAGTGAGTGCTTCCCTGGATTGGGGCTTCCTTGCCCTTAGGGACCCACCAGGTGGTTCCGAGCCATATGGAGCCCATCGACAACAGCAAGAACTATGCCCGGACCTGCTCTGTCCTCACAATGGGTGCTTGAGCACGAGGTTGCAGCCACTGTGTCGGTGCAGCCCCTGGAGGGTCATCCTCCTTCCCTCTGGCCCTCTGCGTACCAAGCATGAAGCCCTGCCCCAGGACCGGCCTCTCCTAAAACCCTGTTCAAAGGATGTAAGACAAATTCTCGCCTTCTCTCTAAGGAGGACTCGGGCCCTATTTTTCAAGACAGATAGGTCTGTCCTTTTAATAGTTCATGGTACTTTCAATATTCCAGCATCACCATACCAATACGTAGGTTTGGGGTTTTGGGGGGTTTTTCTGGTCTTTTGTGAGGGAGATGGACTTCTTCCTGTTCTCCCTCTACTTTACCACACATGATGGCCTTCTCCAGAGCCTGGTCCCTCCTGCTGACACGCCCAGAGGACAGACATGAGGAGGAAGCCTTCTCATTGTCAAGTGTTTACTTGGTTGTCTACCTAGTCTCCCCTGACCTGGGTGTGTTACAGCTGGCGCCTTGCAAAATGTCTCTGCTGGCAGGTGTGGGCTCCCTCCGAGTTTAAGTGGTGCACGTTTGGGGCAGGATGACACACTACAGGTTGTTCTTGGGATGGCTGCCAGGCAACTTGGGTGTGCCTGGTATTTGTCAAGTCCTTGTGCACAAAGAACAAATCACAGCACCACCCATGCGCCCAGTCTTGCTTCATCCCCTCCACTGCTGCCATGTCAGAGCCCACGGGGTTGGCTGCTGTGTCTGTCATCCCTTGGCTCAGAGCATCTTCCTCACCCTCACTGGCCCTCGCCTTCACCGAGCCCATGACCTCCTCCAGAGACTGACACGCTGGCCCTACTCTGGCCCGACTTCTTCCCAGACAGATGGGTTGGTCCTTGTAACACTCGGTGGTTGTATTAGTCTGGGTACTTTGGAGAAACAAATCCACAGCAACTCATGTATAAGAGAGAGTTTTATGTAAAGAAAATGTGCATCACGAAAACATCCCAACCCAATGCTGCCCAAGCCCACAAGTCCAACATTAACCCATTTAACCCAACACCAGTCCACAAAGTCCTCCACCTCACAGAACAGAGGCAATGATGCCGACTGCAGGAGGAAAGCTGAGTCAGTGAACGAACAAGCATCTCAGCACTAGCAGGGGTCTCCACACGGCTACTCCAGCACCCAGGGCTGCATCGGGATAGATCCATGCGGCTTCTCCTTGGGGATGTCTTGTAGGAAGTCAACCTTGCAAGCTGAAGCAGGGAACTGCTAAGGCAGCTGCACCCGGTGCAACCATCACAAAACAAGAGACCCGAGAACTAGAAAGGCGAGGCTTCACCACCCATTTATCCCTCCGCCTTTCAACCAGCCCCACATGTGATTATCAGCCAGGCTGGCACAATTAACTAACTCCGTGGTACTTTCAATATTCTTCTCCAGCTCCACAGTTCAAACACTTCCATTCTCCTCCGGCTTCCTTAGTCCACGTCGTCCACAACAAGCGAGTGAGACAGTGTTCCGTGTGGCCCCCAACAGCTGATGACTGCACAGAGCCTTTCAGCCCTGCCTACAGTCACTCCACACCACCCTGGGTGGGAGGATGCAAATGAGGTGATTGTAGCCCACCAAGGGGATTGGACAGCAGTTAACCATGCCAATTCGATGCCTGCAGCCCATGGGGGTAAACTCAAAACGCACTTGCTGCCATGGAGGAGATACTGACGCACAGGGGTAGAACTGCCCCTGAGGGCTTCTGTAACTGTATGTCGCGCTAGCGGCCCTGCGCATAGCATAAGGAAGGAAGCACTATGGTCCTGCACCCTCCTCACTATTGGTCTTTTGTTCCAGTCCGTGGTTACTGCCACGCGTCCAGCCATCTCGTCAAAAGCCTTCCTCTTTTTCATCCCCCTCTACTCACTGAGCACGATGGCCTTCCCCAGGGACTAGGCTCTTCGGTCAACATGTTCCAAGTACAGGAGACGAAGTCATGCCATCCTTGCAACGTTCACCCGCATATGAGACCACTGAAAAGGCCATGCCTTGCGTCAGGTGCACCTTAGTCCTCCAAGTCACGGCCTTGGTTGTCAACACTAGAGCGGTCCGGCGCGGCAGATGTACCTCTGCTACTCGTCTTTTCATGCCTTGACTGCTGCTTCCGTGAGCTCTGGCTGTGAAGCCATGCAAGACAAAGTCCTGGACAACGTCAACCTTTTCTCCATTGAGCATGATGTGGCCGACTGGCCCAGTAGTGAGGACTGTGGTCTTCTTGACCTTGAGTCCTCATCCACGCCGAAGGCTACAATCCTTGACTTTCATCACCCAATGCTTCAAGTCCTCCTTGCTTTCATCTGCGTATTGCAGGTAGTTAACAAGCCTTCCTCCGATCCTGCTGCCACACTCTGCTTCACGGAATGCAGCTTCTCTGAGGATTTGCTCAGCAATGGACTGAATACGCATGGTGAGAGACCACAACCCTGATGCACACCTTTCCTGAGTTAACACCCCGCAGTATTTCCTGGTGTTTACACAGCTGCCGCTTGATCCACGGACAAGTTCCTCATGAGCACAATGAAGGGCTCTGGAATTCCCATTCTTCTCAAGGATATCCATGATTTGTATTTGGAACTCTTGCCAGAGCTGTGCACAGGTTGGGAGGCTAAGGGCCAGAGAGAGGCCTGACTGTGGGCACAGCTGAGAAGTGGCAGCCCTGACTGAAGAACTGTATCCTGCGCCTCTTCTGAGCCTGCATTGGAACTCTTACTTTCCTGGTGAATCTCTTCACTGTGGGCACGGTCCGTGTGGCCACTGCAACAACTCCTGCAGCCCAGAGAGGAGGTAAAAGTGCCTCGGGAGGGCTGCTCAGGTCAGAACTGGTCAAGGGGCTGAGTGTGGCGGCGTGTCTGACCACAGCCCCACAGGACTCAGAGTGAGGCTGCTGCTCTCTGTCCTCCTGCCCCCACGGGGGACGCGCATTAGTCTAGGTAGACTAGAGAAGCAAATCCACAGAAACTCCTATGTATATAAGAGAGACTTTTATACAGAAGGTAAGTGTACATTAAGAAAACATCCCAACCTAGTCCAGTCTAAGCCCATAAGTCCGACATTAGCCCATATGTCCCAACACCGAGCTACAAAGTCCTCCTCAAACTTGCAAAACACACCCAATAATGCCAACTGCAGGAGGAAAGTCTCCACGCAGCTGCTCCAACACCCAACTGCTCCAACACCCAGGACCTACCAACGGGGTAGGTCCATGCGGCTTCTCCTCAGGGACGTCTCGCAGGAAGTGAGCCTTGCAGCTGAGGCAAAGAACTACTAAGGCTGCTTGTACCCTGGTCTGACCATCAGAGAACAAGAGACCAGAAGACAAGACAGGCGAGGCTCACCGAGCCATTTATCTCTCCGCCCTTCATTTAATCGCACACGTGTTTATCGGCCAGGTTGGCACAATACACACTAACTATCACAGGACGTCAGAGGAGGTCAGACGTTGCAATCGTGCCATTTTTAGACTCTGGCTAATGTTGGAAAGTAGATCACCAGGCCTTTCTTCCTAGTCTAGTCTGAAAACTCCACTGAGACCCTCCCACCACCGGTGACCCCGCTGGTGGCCTCGCTTCCGGCTTTACATCTGCCCACGAGGCTCTGCAGAACAGCAGCCTGCCAGCCAGGCAGTGTGACCAAGACAATGATGTTTGAGGACACCGTGAGAAGGTGTCCCATCCAACACAGACCAGCCTGTTTGCTTGCTCGCTGTTTGCGTTCATACGATTTCCTCTCTATGAAACCCAGGTTAGCAAATCTATAGCGATAGTGACTAGGCGGGGACCTGGCAGGGGCAGACGGGAGACAGGGAGCACCCCACTGGAAGAACCTGTTCTGGAATCGAGTGAGTCTTTGTCACATGGTCCAATGATGACCCAGTTGTACAGCTTGGGAAGTACATGCCAGTCAAAAAAAATTTTTTTAAAGCAAACCTATACCATGTGCCATTGAGTCGATGCCGCCCTATAGTGCCCTGTAGAACATAGGTGCCCAAACGTAGGTTGCCTATGACCTCCTTTTAAAGGAAAAAAAAAATTACTCACCACCCCACTGGCATTGAAAAAGCTTAGGTACCATAGCCCACCGCCCGGCATTTAAAAGCTTATACCATATAGCCCACTGTGGGGACAAGGGCAGCCCCCCACAACTATCTCGGGTTCAATCGGCGCAATTGTATGGTTGAGATATATAAAGATTATAATAAAGTCATAGAGAATAAGGATAAAAGAGAGATTGAAATAATGGAGTCTGACACATTTCATGGTAGCATTCCCACCTCCTGGATGGCCATGATCTTACCAGCCAGGTCAGCTCACAGCGTGGGCGGAAGGCAGGAGAGCGAGACAAGGTGCGTCAATGTATTGCTTGCCAATGCTTAGCTAACCAAGGCTTATATCTCTTTAGGGGGCGTGATTACAGGTAACCACACACATCACAGGAAGGGGCTGTACAATAGGCTATACAGTAATGAGAGGGGAGCTATCATCAAGGGGTATCCATGCAATAGGAAGGGGAGAGATTGGGGGCACACATGTGACAAGATGGGCGGATCCTACATTCAGGATGGCAGCCTAACTTTGGGTATCACTGAGCAGGTTTGACCTGTTCTCTGGTCACATTATCAGTAGAGTATGAATCCCACACCTACAGGGACCAGGCCGATGGCCCCAAGCCTTTAGGGAGAAGTAGCCCATTGTCCTTAACAGCAGGGAGTGGGCCCTCTGGTGGTGGGAATCAGACAGTAGTCTGGCAACTGACTGCCTTCAGGGAGGATGTCTCTAAGCAGCTGATCTCCCACCGTATGCTGGCAAAGAGCCTCTAATGTTTGGCATGTCTTTGGGGGAGACAAAGCTGGGGAAAAGTCTCTTTATAATCCCACAACCCACCCCCTGGCATTTAAAAGCTTAGGTACCATAGCCCACCCCACTGCATAAAGTGGAGGGATCACCTTTGGCAGCCCCATGAATTGTCCCCATGGCCCCCGCCCAGGGGTGGCACCCCACTTTGGAAGTGCTGGTAGAGAGGGCTCTTGAAGTTCTAAGTCTTCAAGGGAGCAGCCTCATCTTTCTCCCAGTGGGTGGGTTTGAACCACTGAGCTTGAGGTCAGCATCCCAGGACCTTCCCCACTATACAATCAGGGGTCCCAGCTTTGATGATCAGCTTGGACCCTTGGCTCAGGAGTTCCCAGCATCCCCCCTTCCTGGGGGGGGGGCTGTCTTGAGGAAGCTGTGGGGTCCCAACATCAGAGATGTGATCCTGCTGGTGACCCCGCGACCTGACGCTGTGCCGGCTCCTCTCTCTGAGGCAGGACTGCTGACTCCATCGGCCCCCAGCATTTGAGTCGCCTTCCTTCTGCAAACACCTTCCTTCTTACCTCTTGGGTTTTTTATCATGTGAGGGAGCATGGCACAACAGATTCACACATAACACTAAGTCCTGAGCCAGGATGGCCATGCCCTGTCGCAGCCTGTCCACATACAGAGACAGGAAGACTAAAGAAGAGCCGCTGCATCGGAAGGATGGTGCTGCGGAGGCATTGAAAGGACCACGCACTGTCAGAAGGACAACCAGGTCCGTCTTGGAAGAAGTGTGGCCAGAGCTCCTTAGAGGTAAGGACGGTGAGACTTGGGTTCGTGTCCTTCGGACACGTGGTCAGGAGAGCCCCGTCCCTGGAGAAGAGCATCGGGCTTGGGAAAGGCGAGGGCAGCAAAAAGAGGAAGTCCCTCAACAAGATGGGCAGACACCATGGCTGCAGCCCCGGCTCCGACAGAGAACAGCTGTGAGGACGGTGCAGGTGGGCACCGGGTCGCTGTGAGTCAGGACCAACTCGGAGGCACCTGACAACAACAACAACGTAGCATATCATTGCCTGAGGAGGCTGCAGCCACACACACCCTTTTATAGTACGCCTGCCCGCCCC
Organism: Echinops telfairi; assembly: GCF_000313985.2. Lineage (NCBI taxonomy): Eukaryota > Metazoa > Chordata > Mammalia > Afrosoricida > Tenrecidae > Echinops > Echinops telfairi. The sequence goes on along the minus strand of NW_022111317.1, from coordinate 675,432 downwards.
CGCACTCTTTATTGTTGCTTGCTTTTATTGTTATATTGATGCAAAATTCACATCTCCAAAATATACTTCCTTAGTCAAGTCCGGTTATAGAAAGAGGTCGACATACATTACCACAATCAGTTCTAATGCACCCTCCCACATTCAGTTTTTGCTCCCCAAATCCCTTCTCCTCCCCCTCCCCTTCATTCTTGAAGCCCTTCCGCACACATGGTGTGGGTGACCCCTGACCCCCTTTAGCTACAGGAGCAGGAAGAAGATGAGTATCAGCTGCATCAGCTGCCCACGACTGAGGCCCACAGAGCCGAGGTCAGAGACGCCTCCGCTCGCCAATCTTTCTCTGTGCCAATTCTGACACCAACCGTCCCTCCCAGGGCCCTCCTTCTCTGCTGGATTTGCACCTGTTGCAATGGTGACAAGCACTCTCATCATCATCACAGTGATGGGAGTATTAGGGAAATGACAGGTTACAATTCAGGATCAGAAATGCTCAGGATACAGTTCTTCCATCAAGGCAGCTTCTTCTCAGTCATACCTGCCGGCAGTCCTCTCCAAGCCTAGGCCTCCAGTGTGGCCTCTTCCGGTTCCTACAAGTGCTACCATATTCTTTTGTCATTGTTGTCATCATTGTTGTCGTTGCTAGGTGCCGTCAAGTCTGTTCCAACTCAGTGACACGAAGTACAACCGGATCAAACTCTTTCAGTTCTGATGGGGCTGGTGCTGCAGGCTAGGCACCAGCCTGCTGATGACAAGGTCAGCGGTTCAAATCCACTAGCCCTGCTACCGGAGAACGATAATGCTTTCTGTTTCTGTGAACCTGGTGTGTTGTCACTGTGAGTTGAGATCAACTGGTGGCATTGAGTTTGGTTTGGGTTTGAGGTGGCAATGACACCACCCCTGTGTTAGTCTAGGTACTTTAGAGAAACAAAGCCACAGAAACTCATGTATAAGAGAGACTTTTATATAAATGGTAAGTGCACATCCAGAAAACACCCCAACCCAGTTCTGCCCAGCCCACAAGTCCAGCATTAACATATTAACTCATATGTCCAACACCAGTCCACAATGTTCTCCTCCATCTCACAAAACAGACACAATGATGCCGACTGCAGGAGGAAAGTCGAGTCAGTGAGCGTGTAAACTCAGCGCTGGCAGGGGTCTCCACACAGCTGCTCCAGCACCCAGGGCTGCATCGGGCAGGATAGGTGCATGTGGCTTCTCCTTGGGGATGTCTTGCAGGAAGTCAGCCTTGCAAGCTGAAGCAGGGAACTGCTAAGGCAGCTGTACCCTGGTCCGACCATCAGAAAGCAAGAGACCCGAGAACTACAAAGGCGAGGCTCACCGAGCCATTTATCCCTCCCACTTTCAATGAACCCCACATATGTTTATCGGCCAGGTTGGCACAATAAACTAACTACCTCAACCCCACTCTGGCAATGAGTCAATATTTCCTCCATGGCAGCAAGTGCGTTTTGAGTTTACCCCCATGGGCTGCAGACATCGAATTGGCATGGTTAACTGCTGTCCAATCCCCTTGGTGGGCTACAATCACCTCATTTGCATCCTCCCACCCAGGGGTGGTGTGGAGTGACTGTAGGCAGGGCTGAAAGGCCCTGTGCAGTCATCAGCTGTTGGGGGCCACACGGAACACTGTCTAACTCGCTTGTTGTGGACATGGACTAAGGAAGCCGGAGGAGAATGGAAGTGTTTGAACTGTGGAGCTGGAGAAGAATATTGAAAGTACCACGGAGTGTTGCAAGGACCAACCCATCTGTCTGGGAAGAAGTCGGGCCAGAGTCGGGCCAGAGTAGGGCCAGCGTGCCAGTCTCTGGAGGAGGTCATGGGCTCGGTGAAGGTGAGGGCCAGTGAGGGTGAGGAAGATGCTCTGAGCCAAGGGATGACAGACACAGTAGCCAACCCCGTGGGCTCTGACATGGCAGTAGTGGAGGGGATGAAGCAAGACTGGGCGCATGGGCGGTGCTGTGTTTTGTTCTTTGTGTACAAGGACAGGACAAGTACAAGTCGTACCCAAGTTGCCTGGCAGCCATCCCAAGAACCTGTAATGTGTTGTCCTGCCCCAAACGTGCACCACTTAAACTCGGAGGGAGCCCACACCTGCCAGCAGAAACATTTTGCAAAGCGCCAGCGGTAACACTGGAGAAGGCCATCGTGTGTGGTGAAGTGGAGGGCAAACAGGAATAAGCCCACCTCCCTCACAAAGATATACATATGAATGGAGGTGCTGGAGAAGACTACTGAAAGTACCACGCACTGTTAAAAGAACAAACGAATCTGTGCGGATTAAAAGCAGGTCCAGAGTGCTTCTTAGAGACAAGGATGGCCAGACTGTCTCAGATAACTCTGGAACCATGTCAGGAGAGACCAGTCCTCGGAGAAGGTCATCATGCTTGGGGCAGCGAAAAATAGGAAGGCCCTCAAGGAGATGGGTTGACCTTGAGTCTGCAGCAACAATGTGCTCTGGGCATGGAAACAATTGTCAGGACTTTGCTATGGGTTGGAATCAACTCGATGGCACCTAACAACGACACCAGCTATCTAGCCGAGGACACCCTATGATGGCGTTGAGTCAGCGGCATGGAGTCAGGCTCCGGGCGGTGCCTGGGCAGCACCCTGTGAAATACAGGGCACCTTTCAAGGAACTAGGTCCCAGGCTCGCCACACGACCCTCAGCGCGCAGGCGCAGTCGGGCCTCACTGCGCGGGCGGGGCGGGGAGGGGCGAAGGCGCGGCCTCACTCAAAGGTTCCGGAGGGCTTTTTGCTCCCCAAATCCCTTCTCCTCCCCCTCC
>NW_022111317.1:669989-672318 GCF_000313985.2 Echinops telfairi | reverse complement strand
GCCGGGCGGGCGGGCGGGTGGGGTGCAGCCTGGAGGGGCGGGACCTGACGCACTACTCCAAGGGCCCGCTGGGCAGGGCGCCTCCTGACGCACAGCGCAGCGGGCCCGCTTGAGGGGTGGAGCCTGAAGGGGGCGTGGCCTAAGCGCAGGTCCGCTCGCTGGGTGGAGTAGGACGAGCCGGAAGGGCCGGCGCTGGCTCCGCCTCCAAGCTCGGAGGACAGCCTGGCTGACCTGTGGTACCTGTACTACTGAGGGAGGCCAACATGGGCCGGAAGGTGACCCTGGCCACCTGTGCACTCAACCAGTGGGCCCTGGACTTTGAGGGCAATTTGCAAAGGATTCTGAAGAGTGAGTCGGGGGCTGAGCTGGGGGGCGGACGTCCACCCTGGCGGCCCCGCTACCCACCGAGACCTCCCCCTGCGGGCCTGGAGGGCCTGGCAGCCCCAGTGGGGACAGTTTCGAGAAGGCTAGTGGACAGCCCACGGGGCAAGTTTGCAGGCTGCCCTCCTAGTGGCACTGTAGGGGCTGAGCTGCCCGCCCTCCGGCGTGTGTAAGGGGCAGGGCCCCGCGGGCTACGGGTGTCTGCACAGAGGCCTGCAGTGAACTGCCTGTGGCCCCACGGGCCCTCTCTGGTGGGTGGTCCCTAGGAGGTGCACCCAAAGAAGGGGAGGGAAGGGTCTCACTTTTGCAATGGTAGCGGGCCAGCCAGGGCACACCAGTGGGTGTGGCCACTAGCTCTAGCACTGAGGGTTAGATCAGAGCCCAGGATCTTCTCCGCCACTGGCTGGAATCTTGTTCTTTTCTTTCGAAAATCAACCTGCCTGTCTTTCATCATTGCCTGCGCACCCTCATTGGGGTGAAGGAAGCCGGGGTCTCCAGCAGCTCAAGGTAATTTCCAGGTGGCCTGGCCCCTGGCATTAGAGAGCTGCTCCCTCAACCCACCTTGGCGGTCCTGCCTGCATGGGTCCCAGGTGCTGGGCTGGATGCCCCTTCCAGTCCTGTACTCTGCATCAGAGGTCCAGCATCTGCTTATTAATAAACCTCAATGTGCTTGCCTTCTTCATTTCCACCCTCCGCCTCTTCGGGGAAGCAGCAATCGAGGGATCAAGAATGTGTTGAAAAACTAAGGCGTTACCTTGAGGACTCAGGTGCACCTGGTAGTTGCAGGTGCAGGATATCCATGCATGTTTCATGCGCATGTGATATCAATCCACGATAGTTTCGATCTCCTCGCATGCATGTGGAAGCTGGACATTGAATAAGGAAGACCGCAGAAGAATCGATGAAATGGACAGTACGTACCACGGACTGCCCAAAGAACCAACAAGATCTGCCTTGGATGAAAGACAGGCAGACTGCTCCTGAGAGGCAAGGCTGGTGAGACTCTGTCTCACGTCCTTTGGACAGGTTGTCAGCAGAGACCAGTCCCTGGAGAAGGACATCCTGTTTGGTCCAGTGGAGGGGCAATGCAAAAGAGGGAGGCCCTCGACGAGATGGCTGGACCCAGTGGCTGCAACAATGGGCTCAAGGGTCAGAACAATGGTGAGGGTGGCCTGGGACGGGCAGTTCTGTTGTGAACAGGGTCGCCGTGAGTCAGAACCGACTCAGCCCGCCCTAACAACACAACAACAACGTCTGCCCTAGTTCACTTCTCAACAGGCTCCGTCGGAAAGCACGGCTATTTCAGCTTCAGCCTCGGGAAGGAGCCGGGGGTTAAAGCACTCCACCAACCGCCCCACAAGAGATAGATGAGGCAGGCTGCTTCTATAAACACGCCCCGGCCTTAGAGACCCGATGGGCCGGTTCTAGGCCGTCACCCAGGGTCTCTGGGAGGTGGCATCAGCCCGATGTGCAGTGGTTTTCACCACAGCGTGGGGGCAATGACTCACAAAAAGGTTGGTCCTTCAGACCCGCCCAACACAGTGCCTGTGAAGTAAAGCCTGGCCTCTGTGTGGACGGAGTCACTGCCTGGAAAGCCCTATGGAGTGGGTAGCAGACCCAAGCAGGGTGCTGTAGACCTCCCTGGTGGTGTAGTGGGTTCAACATTGGGCCGCTAACTGCAGCATGGGGTGTCGTAGCTGTGTCTGGCGGTGCCGTAGGTGCTAAAATCGCTCTCCTTTCTCTGTGTGTCTGTGAAGGTATTGAAATTGCCAAGAGCAGAGGAGCGAGGTACAGGCTTGGACCAGAACTGGAAATATGGTGAGAGTAACCCCACACCCACCCTGGGGTGACCTGAGCACACAGTCCAGGCTGGGGAAGGTGGTAGGGTCCAGGGATACCAGGGGAGGCAGAAAGATGCCTGGTCCTTCAAGAGGCCATCAACGAGCTG
>NW_022111317.1:666345-668678 GCF_000313985.2 Echinops telfairi | reverse complement strand
CTGCATCCACTCCTGATCGCTTGGCTCGACCCTCCCATCCTGGAGGGTTTAGGTGGCCGCCCAGGTCTCCTGGCCTCTTAGCTGCCCAGCTAGCCCCTGCTGGCTCTCTCTGGTCCCTGAGGGTGCAGATGGCTCTCGTTCCGGGGCTGCAAACAGAAAGGTGGGAGGGTCAAGGCCTCCCAGAAGTCCCTCAGAAGAAAGGCCTGGCAACCCACGTCTGGGACCTCAGCCAGCAGAAACCCTCTGGAGGGAGCCCTGCACAGGCGCCCGGGGGTGGGGGTAGGGGACGGGGGGTTCCAAGTCGCCTTGAAGACAGCTGGTTTGGGTTAGAAACATTCTGTGGTGGCGGTTGTTTACATACTGAAATACCAGGGGGCTGCAGCAGGTTAGAGGATGGAATCCATTCTCCCTGGATGCCACTTTTCCATGAACTTTTCGAAGCTCCCTTGTGTTGATAGTCTAATGAGCTACATCGGAGGAAGCCATGGTATCTCAGCGGCTCAGCACTGGACTCCTAACAGAACCCATGAGCCTCTAAGTGCGAGGAAGACACACCTCTCTGGGTCTCTGCCTCGTTGGTAGCAGGGGGCCTGTGACTAGAGCCAGCTCCCACCCCACTCATCCATCTCAAGAAAGACCCCAACTCACCCCAGTGGCTCGACTTTCAGCCCCAAGATGGAGAAGCCTAGATGAGGAGCCAATGAGGGGGTGTTGTGGTTAGGCATTAGGCTGCAAACCACAAGGTCAGCAGTTCAAAACCACCAGCCACTCCCAGGGAGAACAATGAGACTTTCTACCCCTGTAAAGAGTGGCAGTCTGGGAAACTCACAGGGGCAGTTCTACCCTCTCCTATAGGGTCACTGTGAGTCCGTTTTGACTCGCTGGCTGTCAGTTTGGGTTTTGAGTTGATATGGTGAACGGTCAACCAGGGAGCCTGTGCCCCTTGGAATAATCAACCTCTGGAGATCGAGGGGCAGCCTTTGCCCAGGGGTAAAGTTTAAAGGCCGGAAGTGGGTAGGAAAGGAGGAGGAAGGGAAACAGCAGCATTCTTTCACACTGTACCTTTTTCTGTAGTAGAGACATTGGGAGAAGCTGGCCCCACCCCTGCCTGCCCTACCTTTGGGCTATGATTCAGCTCACCTGTGACCCGCCTGTCCCTGCAGTGGCTACGGTTGCTGGGATCACTACTACGAGTCAGACACACTCTTGCATTCGTTCCAAGTCTTGGCAGCCCTGCTGGCCTCTCCTGTCACTCAGGATATCATCTGTGACGTGGGCATGTAAGTGTCAGGGTATGGGACGAAGGGGGAGGCCAGCTGCTCGGAGGGAGGAACATGAAGCTGGTGGGTTTCAACCACCAACGTTTTGGTTAGCAGGGCACTGCCTACCCAGCAGCAGCAGCAGTAGCAGCAATACACCCACACACATTATTTTGTTTTTTAAAATACAGTGTGTCTTTTAGAATAGCCTGGGGTTTCCAAATTGTACAGAGAGCACAGTGTTCCCTGAACTTCCAGTATCCTGTTGATACATGTGTTACAATTGATGGACCTGTCTTAATACATAAAGGTCTTGGTTAATATAAGGCCTCTAGTTAATAACAATGTAACCTGGCCTTCTGTTAATTTTTATAGCTAATATGATATTATTAACAGAAGGCCATAGTTCCATTGTTATTAACAGAAGATCATGATTGCATTATTAACAGATGGACATGGTTTCATTGTTATTAACAAAAGGCCACGGCTTTATTGTGATTAGCAGAAGGCCATGGTTGCATGGCTATTGATAGACGGCCACGCTACATTGTTATTACTAAGGTCCCTGTTTCAGGGGAGAGTACACACTCTGTGCTGAATGGAACTTCACAGGCACACCATGTCCGGTGGTCTCCATGACAGCGTCCTGCAGACAGTCACTGCTCCAACCATGCCCTGTGCCCACCTCTCCGCCCCTCCCTCCCTGCATGCTGGCAGCCACTGGCATGCCCCCTGCTCTGGAGTGGGTCGCTTTCCCAAGCCTGCTCCTTTCGCCGGCAGCAGGTCTGGCCTGCTCGGCTACCTTTGTGACGGGATCACAATCCACTGTGTGGGTTGTGCTTTCCAACGAGGAAGCAGTGTGGGTTTCCAACGCCACCCCCTTTCCCTCTCCCCCGCAGGCCCGTGATGCACAGGAACGTCCGATACAACTGTAGGGTCATCTTTCTCAACAGGTGAGTCACACCCCCCATCCCCCCACACACATCCACCCTGCTCCAGAGAGGCCAGTGGGAGCGTCTCTCGGCTGCCTCCACTCACCAGGGTCTCTGCTGGAGGCCTGTGGGAGCTTGTACT
>NW_022111317.1:661573-665173 GCF_000313985.2 Echinops telfairi | reverse complement strand
TCATCCGCCCCAAAATGGCCTTGGCCAATGAGGGCAACTATCGGGAGCTGCGCTGGTTCAGCCCTTGGTCCAGGAGCCGGTGAGTGAAGTCCCGGGGGCCAGGGTGCCGAGGGGCCACTGTTGGGACACTGGTCCTGCAGGTCGGTCACATCTGGGAAGGCCCCATGCAGGACCTGGGGGTGGGTCCCTGCCCAGTTACTGGTTCTGTAGCTCTCCCGAGGGTCTGGTCTGGGCAGACGTCCAAGCACGACGGGCAAGATGCCTGCCTCCCCTGCTCCCTGCCCCTCCTCAGCACCTGCCCCTGGTCTGTTTGCGTGCTGCTGTGTCAATCACCGGAGTTTGTTACCACGTAAACGCTGGGCCTCCAAGTGAGCACACGATGCTGAATGAAAGGAGGCCGGCCCAGGCGCAGGCGCAGGCCTGCGTGAGCCCAGACCTGGGGCGTGCTTGGGCCTGGCAGGTGGATACAGCTCAAAGCTTACTAGGGGCTCCCAGGGGCTGGGGGAGGGAACCGCGGGGGCCTTCACAGGAAAGACTGGAATCAGGGGTACAAACCAGCTCACCACCACCACCACCACCACCACCTTGTCACTCCGACTCTCGGCGCCCGTCTCAGGCAGCATAAACTGTTCTTAGGGTTTCTGAGGCAGTCAGTCTCTGCAGGGGCAACCTGCCTCATCTTTCTCCGTCGGAGTGGACGGCAGATTTGAACCCCAGACCTTGTGGTTAGTGGCTCATCGAGGAGGAACCCATGGCCCCAAGGCACCCTGAGTGCCCATCCTCTAAGGAGTAGAGGGGGGCCGGCCACACAGTGGCTCTGGGCTGTGAGCAGACATGCCGCCACAGCCATGCCTTCCAACACATGATGCTGGGCTCGCCTTGGCCGCTCTTCCACGAGCAGCAGCCGGACCAGGGAGGCACGCAAGGACCCAAGGTCACAGTGGCCTGGGGGCGGGGGGATGGGGATGGAGGGAGGGTAGAACTGCCTGTGAGTTTCCAAGGCTGTAGCTGCTTAGAGGAGTAGAAGCCCTGTCTTTCTCCACAACAGTGACTGGGCTTTGGAGCTGCTGAACTGTCGGATTGCAGCCCAGTAACCACTGTGTCACCGGCTCCTCGAGTCCTGGCATACCCCGTGTGGGAAAGAACACAGCAGGGCAGCGGTGCCCAGCCCATCGCCGTGATGTTTAGGGAGCTCCCATCCATCCCCTAGGCTAGTGGTGAGGAGGGCAGGGGGAGGGGGGAGGACGTTGGGGCTGGGTAGTGGAGATGGCTGCAGAGCGTGGAGACAGTACTGACCACCACTGACCCGGACAAGTGAACAATGGGGAAACGGTCAATGTGGTTAGATGTCTTTGTGCCACACATCCGCCCGCAGGTGCACACGCACACACATACATACACATGCACCTCTCTCATCCAGCAATAACCATCAGTCCTTTTAAGTCAAGCACCACTGTATCTCAGATGCCCCTCCACAGTCACGTGTCTTCCCTTTGGCCCCAGTGGCATACGGGGGACCATCCTGGGCATCCGAGAATGTCTGCCAGCACCCCGGGCTCTACTCCCTCCGACAGACTTGGGCTAATCCCTTTCTGTGGACTCCCCATCTGTAAAGGACCTCAGGATCGGCAGAATGGAGAGTCGGTAGGTCTCCATGAGACAGGCCACCCCAGAAGCCACCCTAGTGGACAGGAGGTCACGAAGGGGCATGATGAGGGTGCCAATACAGCAGTGCCAACATAACTGTCCCACACAGGGCTGCCAGGACTCGTAGCCCATCAGCAGCCCCTAGCAGCTGTGCATCGGAGCCCTGGCAGCAAAGTCATGCGTTGGGCTTCAATCCAAAAGGTCAGCGGTTCAAATCCCCCAGCCCCTCTTGCAGCCCCCAGGGCTTTCTACTCCCATAAACAGTGACAGCCCTGGAGACGCACCGGGGCGGTCCTACGCTGTCCTGTAGGGTTGCCGTGAGTCGGCATCCACTCCCTCGCAGTGAGGGGTTTGGGGGTTTTTTTTGGAGTTCAGTAGCAGCCACAACTTGGATCAAGGATGCTACTTGGATCCCCCATGGGCAAAGGTGGCCTGTTTCCACATCATCCCCTCGGGAGGGGCACAATGCTGCCCGGAAGGACTCCGCACCAAAGAGAGGGGCGCCCGAGACAGCGGGCACATGGAGCTTGGGCACATGTCCTCTGGGTCTGCCTTACATGGTAGCGTGAGCACGCAGCCACTAGGCAGGCCCTTGACAGCAGCCCCAGTGGCTCAGTAGGTTAAGCACCAGGCTAACCTTGACATTGGCGGTTCGAACCCACCAGCCACCCAATGGGAGAGGGAAGAGGATGTCTCCTTTCACAGATTCACAGCCTAGGGTCCCATGGAACAGTTCTACTCCATCCCCAAGGGCCTCTGGGAGCCAGGATGCCCTCATCACTGGCCATCAGTGGGAGCACTAGGAAGCCCCCTCCCCCAGCCAGCACCGGTTTGGGTCTTTCTCTTGCTGCCCCTGTCACTGCCCTTCACCTGTGGTGGTCTCCCCCGCCAGGCACGTGGAAGAGTATTTTCTCCCTCGCATGATCCAGGACCTGACCAAGCAGGTGAGTGCCAGGTGGGGGCTTGCCTTCAGACCACAGGTCATAATCTGACCAATGGTGGGCATGAGGGGCAAGCCATCCTGGGACTAGGGTCACAGAAACCGCAGCTGCTGACCCTGCTGCTGAGGGGACGTGCATCACAACACCCTACGGCACCTGACAGTGGCAGGCCAGTCTGCGCCCTCTCCACAGTCCTGCGCCACCTTCGTCTCCACGGCTGTCAGTGTGTGGGAGGTACGGCCGTGGCTTCTCGTGGGGGTCCTTCTCCCTGAGCCCTCCCCTCCTCGCTGGCACGCATGCACGCCGCTCCACCACTTGGCTCGGTGCACACGGGGTGGCTTCCACAAACAGAAAATGATTCCATCACCATGTCCCTCCCTAGCTCACTCACTGACTCCTGTCCACCCTCGAGGACAGGATAGCACTGCCCCTGTGGGTTTCTGAGACCGTGGTTCTTGATGGAAGTAGGAGAGCCTCATTGCTTCTCCTGCAGAGCAGCTAGTGGTTTTGAACTGCCGACCTCGAGGCTGGCAGCCCAACCTGTAAGTTCATGCTCAGGGCAGCAGATTTAGGGGAAGGCATTCTCTCTCTGCCGGCTCTTGGCAAAGGTCCTTGTTGCTTCAGCTTCTGTGTCCTGGTTCCTTGGAGACCTCTACGTGCCTTGGCATCCCTCAGCCCCTGGATCTAGGAGGTTCTCAGCTTGGGGACCCTGGCTCTTCTTACTTGTGGTACCGAGATCCCTCTGATCTCTGCTTATGTGTTTAATCTCGTTTATGTCTCCAAAGAGATTGGCTCCGGATATATCCCAATCCTGTGGGCTGCACCCTTCCTCATTAGCCTAAGTGCTGATGACCCTCATTCGGGTCACAGAGGGAGGATTTTCAGCATGGAAAGTAATTAGGTCAGGTCACAAAATGGAAAATGATTACAGCAGATCACAGCATGAGGGTGATTACATAAGATCACAGCATGAGAGTGATTACATAAGATCACAACATGAGGGTGTTTACAG
>NW_022111317.1:659363-661473 GCF_000313985.2 Echinops telfairi | reverse complement strand
GCAGATCACAACTGTGAGGGTGTTTACAGCAGATCACAACTGTGAGGGTGTTTACAGCAGATCACAACATGAGGGTGTTTACAGCAGATCACAACAGGGTGTTTACAGTAGATCACAACATGAGGGTGTTTACAGCAGATCACAGCATGAGGGTGATTACATAAGATCACAACATGAGGGTGATTACAGCAGATCACAACTGTGAGGGTGTTTACAGAAGATCACAACATGAGGGTGTTTACAGCAGATCACAACAGGGTGTTTACAGCAGATCACAGCATGAGCGTGCTTACATAAGATCACAGCATTGAGGGTGATTACATAAGATCACAACATGAGGGTGATTACATAAGATCACAACATGAGGGTGATTACATAAGATCACAACATGAGGGTGATTACATAAGATCACAACATGAGGGTGATTAGATAAGATCACAGTATGAGGGTGATTACAGCAGCTCACAACATGAGGGTGCGTACATCAGATAACAATCGATTACATAGATTGCACACAGAGGAGGATTACACCGTCACTAAAGAGAGGATGGTTTCGTAATTCTAAGGTCATGCTGCAGCCAGGCAGACACCTTTTTGGAGGGGAACACAATTCAACCTGATCATCCTTTTTGGGTGATTTTGGTCTTTCCTGATAACCTACCTGGAGGAATCGAACTCAGGCTCCCTGCCCTGGCCTCTGGGGAGCCTTCTGGTTGTAGTTCTACTACGGAGTCCCGGTTGACTCCTGGCAGCCTCCCCTGCTCTCGGCGCTCTTCACCAGCACCGCGGTTCAAACTCACTTGGTGAGGGTTCTCCACGCTGGGCTTTTGGGAAGCAGGTCACCAGGCCTTTCTTCCGGGCACCTTTGGGTCAGCAGCCAAGCTCACCCCTGGGGAACTCTGCTATGGCAACCGGCGACCGCATGCATGTCAGAAGGCCTGTGCTCTGCGGGGTTTCCATGGCCGTGTGTTTACCCGGCGACGGCCAGGTCTCTCTTCTGAGGCACCTCTGGGTGCACTCGGACCAGGGGCATTCACTCTTGGCACTGGGCAGGGCCTCCTGTCCTCAATTCAGTTTCCTTCCTGACTCACGCCTGCCCCTGTGGGCCTCACCTTAGCACACACCTTTGCGCCTGCCTCCCTCAACCGCATGACGTGGCCCAGAGTCCAATGGCTTGGTTGTGATTGCCGCCGTTCTGTATGGACCTCCGTAGGGTGAGGTGGGCGTGGGCAAGTGAGTGAGTGAGGCCGGAGGGGAGCAGGCTCTGTGGACCGGAGCACATCCACCACCCAGCTCTGGAAAGGATGCTGTGGAGGCTTGAGTTTCATGCTCTGGGGAGGGGTCTACAGTGGGGCCTGCGCCTGGGTCTCCTGCACACCTATCTGAGACCCTTTTCCCTGATGCAGGAGACTGTCCCCTTTGGGGATGCTGTGCTGGCCACACGGGACACGTGCATCGGGAGTGAGATCTGTGAGGAGCTCTGGACGCCCCACAGGTCAGCCCCAGCCTCTTTGCTCCCCTCCCGTACCCCACTCTCACCTGTATCACCGTGGGCAGTGGGCTTGGGAAGCAGCTGGGTGTGACCTGGGTGACGTGCAGGGTCCTCTGCCCACAGCCCACATGTGGACATGGGCCTGGATGGCATCGAGATCTTCACCAATGCCTCTGGCAGCCACCACGTGCTGCGCAAAGCCCACGCCAGGGTGGACCTGGTGTCCATGGCCACCACCAAGGTAGGTGGGCTGGGGGTGGGGGGTGCACTGTGGGGACAGAGTGGGCCACCGCTGCTTACAGCTGGCATCATGGAGCGAGTGCTGTGGGGCTCCTAACCCCCAGTGCTGCTGCAGGGGGCAAGCACTGGGCCGCTAATGGCAAGGCTAGAGGTTTGAACCCACTGGATTCCACACCCCGCTTTCCAGACAGGTGGCATCTACCTGCTGGCCAACCAGAAAGGCTGCGATGGGGACCGCCTGTACTACGACGGCTGCGCCACCATCGCCATGAACGGCAGCTTCTTTGCCCAGGGTGCCCAGTTCTCCCTGGACGATGTGGTACGTGCCAGTGAGCGCACTCGGGAAGCAGTGTGTCCCCTGCCCTTGTCGGCCAAGCC
>NW_022111317.1:640143-658918 GCF_000313985.2 Echinops telfairi | reverse complement strand
ATCTCCTAAAGATACACAGTAACATATCCCCTCATCTCCTAAAGATACACAGTAATATATCTGACCCCATCTCCTAAAGATACACAGTAACATATCCCCCATCTCCTACAGATACACAGTAACATATCTGCCCCATCTCCTAAAGATACACAGTAACATACCTGCCCCCATCTCCTAAAGATACACAGTAGTATATCTGCCCCCATCTCCTACAGATACATAGTAACATATCCCCCCATCTCCTAAAGATACACAGTAACATATCCTCCCCCCCAGTCTCCTAAAGATACACAGTAACATATCTGCCCTTACATCTCCTAAAGATACACAGTAACATACTTGCCCCCACATCTCCTAAAGATACACAGTAACATATCTGCCCCCCTAGCTCCTAAAGATACACAGTAACATATCCTCCCCCCCCCCAGTCTCCTAAAGATACACGGTAACATATCCCCTCATCTCCTAAAGATACACAGTATCATATCCTGCTGCATCTCTTAACGATGCACAATAAGATACCCTCTGTGCACATAACCTACTGCCATGCATGGGCTCCGACTCCCAGCTCTGCCAAGTGTGTCTGAGCAGATCTGTGCTTGAAACCGGCTTTCCCCAGCTGCTTTTCCGGAAGTCAATCTCTCGGCCTTTCTTCTGAAGATGCCTGGGTGCACTGAGATCTCCATCCTTCTAGTCAGGAGCCAAGTGCGGAAGGATTGCCTTCTTGGACAGACACTGCATGTCACTGCTTCTCCTGAAGTCTAGCCTTTGGCTCCACAGTTAGCCCGTGCCCTGTGGGTCCCAGGCTGCCGCAGGCTCCGCTGCAGGACCGTGGATCGGCAGGTGGCTGGGGGAGAGCTTGCAGTGGGAAGGCTGGCTACTGCAGACTGCCTGAACCCTGCAAGCTAACTGGGCCAGTCCTACAGGAGCTCAGGCTGCCCTGGGCTTCCTGGGCACCTGGAGATTCAGGGACTGTCACTTGTCAACCCCTTGGGGCAGCTTCCCAAACTTCTAGTCACTGTTGAGTGTCATTGCACCGGCGCCAGCTCTCAGGGCCCCCACATCTGCCAGAAGGAAGCGTTGCTCCTGGTGGCATAGTGGTTACGAGTTTGGCTGCTCACCACAAAGTCAGCAGTTCAAAACCACCAGCCACTCTGTGGAAGAGAGACGAGGCTGTCAACTCCCGGAAACCCGCAGGGGCAGTTCCTTTCACCCTGTCTTGTAGAGTCGCGCTGTGAATTGGCACTGACTCTGTAGCAGTGATGTTTTGAGTGAGTGGGTGCCTCTTCATGAGTGAGCAGGGGTCGCTCCCAGTTGGGATGGGACCTGTGGGTGCTGAGGGCCTCCCAGCCCAGGGGGCCTACCTCCCAGCGCTCTCAGACCCTGTCTCTGTTGTACTCTAGAGTTTTCATGAGCCGATTTTCAGAAATGGGTCGCCAGGCCTTTCTTCCTAATCTGGCTTAGTCTGGAAGCTCCGCTGAAACCTGCCCACACTGGGGGACCCTGCAAATATTGGGGGTCCCCGTGGGGCAGCTCCTAGCACCACAGACGCACAGGCAGTGGGCTGGGGGCTCTGGGCACTGGTCATGCTAAAAACTGGTGTAACCACTAGGGAGGTGGCATTGGTGACGGGGGTGATTCCTGCCCTGCCAGGCCCCATCTGTCTTCCTGACAAGCTGAGACACTGAGTGAGCATGGAGACCTTTCAGAATGCCCTCCTTGCCCACCCCTAACCCCATGCCCGGCGGCCCATGAACTACAGCCTCTTGGCTGGGAGGGGAAGGGGGTCTCCGTCGTGTGTGTAGGGGGGAGCGGCTAGTGGCCCTTCTTTCTAATGCGAAGGCCAGCAGCATCTACGTTTTCTCGTGTGTCTTTGCCACGCGGGAGGCTCGTGGCTTTGAGAAGCGACAGGAGAGTCACAAGGGGTATGACATCCTTGTCTTCTTTGTCCGATGTAAGCTGGGCACATCCACCCACAGATGCTCACGTGTGCAGTGTGTCCGGGGGAGCAGGTGACTACTGTCATCCCTCTCAGCCCACGGGGCAGGGCAGTGCTTGCTGTCCCTCACCGGCCTGTGTGTGCTCCATGGAGCAGTGTCCTCTGGCACACTGTCCCCAAACCGTGAACCTACGCACAACCCACAGTGACGAGCCAGCCAAATAGAGCCAGAACCAGGTATGTTACAAATCCCAGGGTACGGTCAACGGTCCACACCCAACCCCTCACAGCTGAGCCAAGCAGTGACATCACAATCAACAAAGCAAAGGTCAACGTGGCCAAGGGCCCTGGTCTCCCGTGGGTCCACAATCAAAGCGCACGGAAGCCATAGTCAGGAGACCAAAGGACACGTCGCATGGGGCAAACCTGCTGCACAAACCTCTTTACTTTGAAGAGCAAGGAGGGGACTTGGAGGGCTGAGAGGAGCCTGACCGGAGCCACGGTCTTGTCAGTCAAGGAACCTCCTGTCCGTGTGAACACTGGGCTCTGAATGAGGAAGGGCCCAGAAGAAGGGATGCAGTTGAATGGTGGGGCTGGAGGAGAAAACCGAAGGACCCCGGACAGCCTGAAGGACAGACTGGGCTGTCTTGGAGGAAGGACGACCAGAGCGCTCCTTAGAGGTAAAGATGGCGAGACTTGGTCTCACATACTTAGGACATGTGGTCAGGAGAGACCCGTCCCTGGAGAAGGGCACCGTGCTTGGTGAAGCGGAGGGGCAGCGAGAGAGAGAGGAAGGCTCTCGAGGAGGTGGACGATGGGCTCAGACAGAGGGACAGTTGTGAGGACGCTGCAGGAGTGGGCGGGGTTTCGTTCTGGGTGCACATGGTCGATTCAGTGGGCGCTCACTTGGTGGCACCTAACACCACCTCCACGGTGGTTCATAACCGCCAGTGGGTGCTGCTTTGAGGTGGCGTGGACACTATTATTGCTGGCTCAGGGTATTGGAGATGCTGAAGGAGTCCCTTCACACTGTTTAATGCCTGGAAGCCCAACAAGCCCAGCCCCCTGCCATAGAATCCAAATGGTCTTCACCAAAACCCACTGCCACCAGGGTGATTCTGACGCACAGCGACCCCTATAAGGGGTTCCCAAGACTGTGCCTCTTGAACGGAGCAGCAGCCAGCCTCACCTCTCTCCCTCAGCTCAGGGCATGAGTTTGAACTGCCGACCTTGAGGTCAGCGGTCCAGCGCCAAGCCTGCAGCAGCACCAGCTCTCTGGCTTAAGCATAAGACACCGGGCTCACTGCCACAGAGTCGGTGCCAACTCAGACAGACCCAGCAGGACAGGGTAGAAGCGCCACTCTTAGGTTTCTGAGACTGTAACTCGATGGGAGTAGAGAGCCTCGTCTTTCTCCCACCGAGCGGCCGGTGGTTTCAAACTGCTGCCCTGCAGGGACTGGATTCCAACGCGGAGGACAGAGAAGCACCACCCCCTGGGGTTCCGAAGGCTGTCAGCCTTCCTGCTGTGGATTCCAACCTCAGCCCTTTCAGTTCGTAGTCGAGCGCTTTAACCCCTGAGCCACCAGGGATGCTGTAGGAAGGCGCACCACGTACTCTCCATACGGAGACAGCACCTGACTGACGACGGACATTTGAGAGGAGCCCCTGCCCTGTTCTGACTTCCGCATAGATTCAACTTACAGGGAGACGGGGGGGGGGGATGAAGCTCCCTCATCTCGGGGGACCTGCCTGTCACAGGGCTTGGTGGAGCCCTTTGTTCACACAGAAACCCTCTTGTGACATATCCTTCTGAGGTCCCCTGCCTGGCTTTCCTCTGTGCCAGCCCCTTCTCGGGTTGCCTGCTCTCACGCCCGCCCGCCCAGTGGCTGCAGCTGCGCCTGCTGTCTCATCTGCACACAGATCACATTGCTCCAAGAACCACCCTGACCCTTGGCCAGGTTACCAGCAAGGGTCTGACAACCAGAGCTCCCAATGGCTTCATCAGGGCTGTGGCCGGCTAGCCCTGGCCCTGGGCCCGGAGCCCCTGCCCCTGCCCCTGCCCCTGCCCCTGCTCTGGTGGGCGGGCTCCCTGTGTGCTGCGGGTGGTGGAATCACAGGTGCAGGTCGAACCCCAGCGTTTCTCTGACTGGCCCCACCCCCACCCCCAGGAAGTCCTCACGGCCACTCTGGACCTGGAGGATGTGCGCAGCTACCGGGCAGAGATCTCCTCACGGAGCCTGGCGGTATGTTCTCTCCTGGCCCTGCGTGGCCTTAGAGACCCGGCGCCTGTCCACCGGCTCTGCAGGGGCCGGGAATGTGGGGGAAGGGGAGGTAGTGAGACACCTTGCTGGCTGCAGCCACCTCTGGGTAGGCAGGCCCCGCACTCTTGGGGTTCAGGATAAGACCCAGTCTCCCCTGCCTCCCCCAGAAGCCCAGAGGGTGGAGGGGTTCAGGCTCCCAGGTGGCCAACACAACACGGACAGGGCAGAAACCACCAGGACAGCAGAGACAGACCCGGGAGGACTGCACCCAGCATGCCAGCGTGAACATTTCTGAGCTGTGGCTCGGGGTCCAGGACTGTGCATTCTGATAGAGGTGGCCCAGGGCGGGAGAGGGAGTGGGGTGGTCTCTGCAGTGCAGCAGGGTGGAAGCAGGACACCGTTTGAGAACCCTGGGCTGCCCTCCATGGCGTTTCCATCACTAGTCTCAGGGGTTCCGGTTCCTCCGCATCCCCACCAACACTTGCTGTTATCAGGTTTCACCTTCCTAGCCATCCTTGATGGGTGGGGAGGGCTGCCTCGCTGCGGTCTGGGCTCATGCACCCCCATGGCTGGTTGAGTCTGTTCCCTGAGGGGACCCAGGGGCTCTGCCAGGCCTCGGGAATGACAAGGACATGCTGTGGCATTTTTACTGCCATCGCGTGGATGCCAACTCACAGCGACCCCACAGGACATGGTAGATCTGCTCCTGCGGGTGTCCAAAACTGTGGCTCTTTATGGGAGTCAAAAGCCTCTTTCTCCTGAGGAGCGGCTGGTGGTTTTGAACTGCTCACCTTGAGGTGCCACAGTGGGTATCAGTTGGGTTGTAGACCCCAAGTTCAGCCATTTGAAACCCCCGGCCGCTCCTCGGGAGAAAGACGGGGCTTTCTACTCCAGTAAAGAAGCGCAGTCTTGGAAACCCACAGGGCCAGTTCTCCCCTGTCCTGTGGGGTCGCTGTGAGCTGGCATCGCCTCGATGGCAGTGAGAGTGAGTGGCATCCTCGTCACCAGGCCAGCCGAGTGGAGCCCTTCCCCCGAGTGAAGGTGGACTTTGCCCTCTCAAGCCGGGATGACCTGCTGCTGCCGCTGTCAGAGCCCAGCCAGTGGAAGCACCACAGTCCTGCTGAGGAGATAAGGTAGCCAGCCTGCCCATCTGCCAGCCCAGGGCCCTGCCAGGGTCTGCATCCTGCCAGGGGCAGGTGGGGAGGGGAGGGCGGCATGGAGCATCAAGAGGACTGAAGAACCAGTTCAGATGGGGGCGGGGTTCCTCAGCCAGGGGGGGCCCTGCCTTGTTAGTGGTTGAGTTCACCTCCCTGCTGGGCCCCTTCCTTGCTGTATAGCCTCGGCCAAAGCGCCTGCCCTCTCTGAGTCTCAGACTCTCCCTTCAGGGCCCTGGCGATTGGACGCACCTGCCCCAGGGTTTCGGTGGGAACTGAGACAGCTCATTCAGAGGCAGGAGGAGACAGAGCCTGGAGGAGCTCAGAGCTCGGGCAGCATTAGCTACTCCTCGGGGCTCCCCTGTGCTCTTTGGGGCCCGCAGCCGCTAGGTGAACTGACCAGATGTGGCCCGGGAGGTCCCAGGCAACCTGCTGTGGTGCAGCTGTGGGGGGAGCAGGCTGTCACTCCCCAGAGGAAAGCAGTGCAGGCAGACCTCGCTTTACAGCCCTTGCTGAGCGAGTGGCCACAGGGCCATGGCCAGCCTGCATCCAGAGAGGCTAGGAACACCGTTTCCCCAGGGACACGTACTCACTTCCTATCCCCGGCCACCCTCGGGTCCCCGCCACCCCCAGCTCCAGCTTCACAGAGCTGCCTGGCACTACGCAGACGGCAGTGGCGTGTAGATGGAGCCCTGACACGCAGGCCACAAAACCGACTCACGGCCGGCTCCCAGTGACCGGACGGGCCCAAGTAGAACAGCCCCTGCGTGTTCCTAAGACTGTGACTCTGTACTGGAGTAGACAGCCCCGTCTTTCTCCCAAGGAGCAGCTGGTGGCTTTGAACCACTGACCTTGTGGTTATCAGCCCAGTGAGTAGCCCACCGTGCCACAAAACCCTGATCAAACTCACTGCCTCTGATTCAATGCCGATTCACAGCCACGCTACAGGACACAGTAGAACAGCCAGCCCCTGTGTGCTCCCGAGACTGACTCTGACCTTGCCGTTAGCAGCCCAAGCAGGGCTCCTTGCAAACACACAGGGACAAAGGCTGCGTGACTCACATTTTCCAGGCGGTGTGGAACCGAGGTCTGCCCAGACCAGGCACCGGTCCCCCAGGGCCAGAGGGCCAGTCCCTGCAGCCTCAGGGCAGGTGGTCCGCTCTCGCCCTTCCTGCCTAGAACAAGTGCAGAAGTGAGGCTGGCTGGGGTGACGTGACATGCACACAGGAGCAGCACAGAGGGGGCGGTTTGGCCAGAAGCAGGACCGGTGCCCCGATATGGGAGGGAATGAGGTGGCAGGGAGGCTGGGTTCCTGGTCGGCAGCCTGGCTGCCTTCCACACCTAACGCCCTGACTGCTTGCTTTCCAGCCTGGGGCCCGCGTGCTGGCTCTGGGACTTCCTACGGCGCAGCCAGCAGGTGAGAACCCAGATTCCCTGCAGCCTTCTCTCCCACCCGGGCCGTGGTTCTGTTCCTGCCGCCCCCTTCTCTTCTCCTCTTCGTTTGGGACTAATTGTTAGCTTTTGGGTCTTGTAAACCGGACCCTCACCCACTGACCCACAGAGACCCAGTCGAGGATTCCCCAGGCTGTACATCTTTATGGCGGAGAAGCCTCCTCTCTCTCCCTCAGAGTGGCTGGTGGGTTTGAACTGCCGACCTTGCAGTTTGCAGCTCCGTGCCTAACCCACAGTGCCACCGGGCCATGGGTCCTCACAGGGAGGTGGTTCTGGGAGAGCAGAGAGCAAAAGGAAGGGGTACCCCTTTCTGTTGATTTGTGAGCCACTCCACGATTCTGCTACCAGGGGGTCTTGGGGTCCCCTGGTCTCTGGGGAAATAAAGAATTTGGGTTTTACTCAGCATTTTTCTCCCAGGCTACCTGGGGCCCCACTCTCGTGACGCCGTGGTCAGCAACAGTTTCTTTCTAGAGCAAGCCCACCTAGACGCCCATCTGCCTTGAGCTGGGGGGGGGGGGGCTCACCGAAGTGGGGCCAGGCTCTGGCATGTGATGCCCGTTCCTCCTGGGACAAGGTGACCATGCGCATCTGAGACTCAATCAGTGGGGTGTCAGTGGGCGCCCCTTCCCAAAGACACCCCCTCCCGCCATTTTCCTTGAGAATACCTGTTGAGGAAAGTGGGGGGCAGGGCTGTCCCTCTCCATGGGTGTCCTAGAGGCTGGCTGGGTGGCCTGGTGGAGCAGAAGGTGACTGGTAGCTGCTCCTAGGCTCAGCTCACATACCCTACCCTCTGCTGCCTCTGGTTGCCCCCTTGCAGGGGGGGTTCCTCCTGCCCCTAAGCGGCGGGCTGGACAGCGCGGCCACCGCCTGCATCGCCTTCTCCATGTGTCACCTGGTCTGCGAGGCCGTCAGGAATGGAAGTAGGTGTCATAGCAGCTGGCCCGAGGGTGGTCCCTGGAATCTGCTCTTGGCTGCCTGGCCGAGGAGCTAGAGTGGGCAAGCCAGGTGCCCTGTCCGGGCCTCGGGACCCTTGCAGACGCCCTCAGATGTGACAGTGCCAGGGCTGAGCCCCAAGCCTGTGGACAGTAAGGCTGAGGAACCACCGCCCCGCCCCTCAGCCTTGGGCCTGCTCAGCAGGGGGCCCCTGTCACACCTGCTGTCCACTGCCTTCGGCTGGCTCAGCTGTTCCCACCCTGTGCTCTGACGACCCAGCCTATGAACGCACAGGGAACGGGTGATGGCACTTAGCTCAGGGTGAGCAGCCTGCACGGCCACCACCCGATGGTCCGAGGAGGCTGGCTTGTGGCTGTGATGACAGGCACTTCAGTAGAGCTCAGAGACTCAGGCAGACCAGGAAGAAAGGCCTGGCATTCTACTTCCAAAACTTAGCCTCTGAAAACTATGGATCACAAAGGTCCTGCCTCCCCAAGACCGTGGGGCGGAGTGGGACGGGGCACTGCTTCCCGCTGAGTGCGTGGGGTCGCCAGCTCTAGGGACGGACTCCGGAGCAGGGCAGCAGACTGAGGGGTCGGATGCGCACAGGCCAGACGGAGCTTCTGTGCTTTCAGACCAGCAGGTCCTGGCTGACGTCCGGACCATCGTGGACGAGGCTACCTACACCCCCCAGGACCCCCGAGAGCTCTGTGGACGGTTGCTGACCACCTGCTACATGGCCAGTGAGAATTCTTCCCGGGACACGTGCCAGAGGGCTAGGGAGTTGGCCCAGCAGATTGGGAGGTAAAACAGGGACACTCTTGGGGGACAGGGATACTCAATGGGGGTGGGGGACACCCAGTGAGGGATGGGGACACTCAGTGGGGGCAGGGATGCCCAGTGGGAAAAGGGACATTCAGTGGGGAAGGGACACCCAGTGGGGGGTGGGGACACTCAGTGGGGGATGGGGACACTCAGTGGGGGCAGGGATGCCCAGTGGGGAAAGGGACATTCAGTGGGGAAGGGACACCCAGTGGGGGGTGGGGACACTCAGTGGGGGATGGGGACACTCAGTGGGGGAAGGGACACCCAGTAGGGGGCAGGGACACTCGGTGGGGTCAGGGACATTCAGTGGGGACAGTGGCCGACAAAGGCCAGAGCCACCAATAGGCTTGTCTGCAACCACACTGTTGGTTGTGCGAGGTGCCACCGAGTCAGTCTCCACCCAGAGTGACTCTCCTGCAGCCACCACGTGGGTGTCAGCATCGAGCCCGCCGTGAAGGCCATCGTGGGCATCTTCAGCCTGGTGACCGGGAAGTTCCCTCTGTTTGCAGCGCATGGGGGCAGCAGCAGGGAGAACCTGGCTCTTCAGAACGTCCAGGTGTGTCAGTTGGGGGCACACCTGGGTACTGTCACTTAGGGGTCTTCACCTGAAGGCTGTCTGTCACCTGGGGTCACTCACCTGGGAGTCATTCATACTGCCAGGTTCTGGGCAGCAGCCCAGTGCCTCCTGAGAGACATGGGCCAGACAGCCTAGGACACACTTTAAGGTGTGTGTCTGTGTGGTTGTGAGTGTGTGTGGTCACACATGTGCATGCACAGATGTGTGAGTGCGTGAATGTGAGTGTGTGTGTGAGCGGGTGAAATAGCATGAGTGTGTGTGTGAACACGAGCGCAAGAGTGTGAGTGTGTGCGGGAGACCATGTGTATGTATGCATGCATGTGTGTTTGAACATGTGAGCATGTGCACATGGGGGTACGTTTTCAGCTGCCAGTTGCGGCACTTGGACTCCCTCTTGGCTGTGGCTGCAGGTTGGCAGTGGGTGGAGAGAGAAGAATGGGGACCCAGAGCCTGTGCCTCCCTCTGTCTGTCCCTTCCTCCTGCCCTGTGCCCTCCCTCTGTTGCCCCTCTCCCTGCTGCCCACAGAAATGCCACAGGAGTGACTTCGGTGGCCCAGGTGGCTTTGGGCCTGGGCTGTCATCCGCCCCAGGGCCCGGCCTCCCACCCTTAAAGAGCAGGGTCCTTCTGAGCCTGCAAGGGCTCTCTGGGGCTTCAAGACCCTCCCTCCTTCCCCTAAGGTTGCTGGCGAGACTTCTACCCAAGAGCCTCCCAACATGTCACTCCTCCTTCGTCCAGGCCCGGGTCCGAATGGTGCTCACCTACCTGTTTGCTCAGCTGAGTCTCTGGTCTCGGGGTGCCCGCGGGGGCCTGCTTGTGCTCGGATCTGCCAACGTGGACGAGAGGTGTGTGGCCCAGTGGTGCGTGGTGACAGGCTCCTTGTGTGGATGTCACATTCACAGGTGGCCAGGCCTTTCCTCCATGATGCCACCAGGTGGGGTGGGGGGTGGGGTCGCTCCTCCAGTCTTCAGGTGAGCAGCCGAGGCAAACCCTGTCCACACCAGGGGGCAGATTTCTCCCAACCAGCACACCCTCGGGGCATCAAGAAGGCCACCATCAACCCATCGCACGGGTGGGGAGGCCGAGGCCCAGCCTGGAACTCCTTCAGGGTACAGACAGCAGAGATTGGCCTGGCTCCTGAAGCAGTGTGGGAGGGGCTTCTGGCCCAGGTGTGCTTTCTGGCAGGCCAGGAGGAGGGGTGGGATGTGCTGTTCTGGGCGTGAGGCATCGAGCTGACCAAGCAGGCCTGTGAGTATGAGTGGGCGGGTTAGGAAGCCCCCAGGAGGTGCGGAGGGGCTGCTGCGGGGTCTGCAGCATGGTCAGGAACCGCCGTGGGTCCTGGACAGAGTGGGAGCCAAAGGTGGAGCTAACCTCACAGTCTCAGGGCACCGACTGGCTTGGGAGTTGCTGAAACCATCGCTGTGCAGCCAGGACCACTGGGCCCGCAGTGGCTGCCTTGCCTGCGTGTACATCGCGCCTGGAACGGTGGACAGTGTTAGTGTCATCGTCGTCGCCCTCAGCGCCATCGCGGGCAAGCGCTCTTCAGACGCTGCCTCCTTGGCCTGTGAGCACACATCCCAGAGGAGACCCGGCCCTGCGGCTCCAGTTCCGAGGCCCTTAGGAACAGGTGTCAGGACGTGGGCGGCAAAGATGCAGAATGTGTCCTGTGTGGGAGAACGGAAAGCCTGAGGCAGGCCCTCTCCCGAGTCAGAAGCGTGCGCCTGGAACCACTTTTGGATCAGGCCTCAAGATGGGAGAATCTTTGGGGGTCAGATTAGTGACTCAGCATGTCCAGCTCCCCTGTGGGAATTACCGCAGAGAATCTTGCTGCAGAACACACAACACACGATAAGCCCAGAAGAAGGGGACCCCCACAGTCCCTGATGCTAATGATGCCCAAGTCCACACGATTTTCACTGGCTGGGATTTGGAAGTCAATCACCGGGCCTTTCTTCCTAGTCTGTCTTCATGTGGAAGCTCCAGCGGGCCCCGTTCAGCACCCTGGCAGCAAGCACTCTCCCAGTGCCAGGGGAGCCGAGCATGGACCCGAATCTCTCTCCCACAGCCTCCTCGGCTACCTGACCAAGTACGACTGCTCCAGTGCCGACATCAACCCCATTGGGGGCATCAGCAAGACCGACCTGCGGGAGTTTGTACTGCTGTGCACGGAGCGCCTCCAGCTGCCTGCCCTGGCCAGGTGAGCACCCACCCCTGCGCAGCCACCCCCAGCTGACCCCCTGCCCAGGTGAGTACCACCCCTGCTCAGCTGCCCCCAGAGCTCCCTGTTGTCAGCCCAGATCAATCCTGCCAGCTTTGAGGCTCCACAATTTGCCCTCCTCCTTCGCTTGGCAGGAGCCCTGGTGGCTCAGTGGTTAAGGCATTGAGTTGGCTAACCATCAGGTGGGGGATACCCCCCCCACCGCCCCCCACCACCCAGCTGCTCCTGCGGAGAAAGACAGGGCTCCCGCTCCCATAAAGACCGACAACCTTGGACATGCCCGGGGGCTAGCCTCTGCTGTCCTACAGGGAGGCTGTGACTTGATAGCGTGGGGGTGGGGCAGCATCTTGTGTGTGCCTCTGCCCCCTGCACACTGGCCTGACCCTCTTCCCTTCAGCCCCCTGCTCCTCAGCCCTAGACCCCCACAGCACACTGAGCTGGGAGCTCCAGGCCTTTTCCAAAGCTGGTTGGGCTTATAACTGCCCTGCGCTGCCCGGGGTCCCGACAGCCTCTGGGCCCGTCCCCCACTGGCCATCCTCTCTCTGCCCTGCTGCCTCAGCCCGGGCTCCAGATGGGGCTCTCTGTGCCCCCCAGAATCACTGGCTGTCACTAGGGCAGGGGTGCTGGTCTGGTGGGTGGAGGCTCAGGCGCCTGCCCCACACCCTGCAGCCCCACCTCAGAGCAGGACGCTGGGGGAGCGTGTCTGCAGCCCGGCGACTGACCCACTCTCTCTCACAGCATCCTCGCCGCCCCAGCCACTGCCGAGCTGGAGCCCCTGGCTGACGGACGCGTGGCCCAGACCGACGAGGTATGCCTCTCCACCTGCCCCCGTGGTCCGTGCTGGCTGCCCTCACAGTCCCCGCCCATGGGGGAGCCTGCTCCACCCTGGTGCTTCTTCAACCCTGGCTTTGACCTGAGGCCAAACCAGTAAGCATGAGGTGACCCAAAACCCCCAGGCCCCCAGATGCCGGGTGGGTTCTAACTCCGAGTGGCCCGTGAGCCCAGGTGGAACTGCCCGTGGAGCTGCCGAGACTGTAAACCCCACAGACGGTCTCATCTTTCTCCTGAAGAGTGGCCGGTGGGTTTGAACCGCCGACCCTTGGACCTGCAGCCCAGCGGTTAACTCACCGCACCACCAGGGCCCGGCACTAAGTGCGGGCTCAGCCAAGAGGTTTCTGTAGATGCCCCTCAGCATGGCTCTGGGCCCTTCGCGCCGGGCTGACGGAAAGGGCACCGGGTTTTATCACACGCCTTCTCTGCCATTTCTAGACCAGGGTCCGCGCTCTTTCCTGGGATGAACCCCACTCAGTCAAGGTGTAGACCCTTCTTGATGTGTACCCAGGTCTGCTCTCTGTTGAGAATTGGGGAAATGGGGGGGAGGGGGTGTCTTCAGAAGGAGCCCTGGTGGTTCAGTGCTTACGTGCTCCCTTCGCAATCTAATGGTTGGTGGTTTGAATCTCCTCACCCCCACCCCCCAGCGCAGTGGCGACTCCTCCCATTCTGACTTGTGGTGTTAGATGCTGTTGGGTTGCTTGTGAGGCTCAGCCACCCTACGTACCGCAGAGCGGTACTGCCCGGCCCTGCACCAGCCTCACACTCGGTGCTGGGTCGGAGCCCGTGGTGGCAGCCACTGGATCCAGACATCTCCTGGGGGGCTTCCTCTTTGAGGCTGACCCTCTACTTTGCTTTCCCCAGGGACAGGCCCCTGATTAGATGTCCAGAGTCAGGGAGGTGGTGTCTTCTCTGTTCCCGAGGGGCCTCTTTCTGGACTTCTCCCACAAGGGCTGCTGTGCTTCTGTAGCCCCCACCACAGCCGGCGGCCCTCCAGGGCGGGCGCAGGCCTCTGCTCTGCTCCGCCTTCCTTACGCACTGCACTGTCCGCCTCTCGCATATAGATGAGGCGTTGGAAATGCCCTGGCTTGGGTCAGGTGGACCTTCATCCCAGAGTGACATTTTGACTTTGGCACACTTGACAGAAATCTTTGGCAGCAGCTGCACCCAATGTAAATAGGCTCTTTGTTTCTGCCACGGCGGCGCCCACGGGTGCTGGTTGCGAAAGGAAACTCCCGCTGACAACTGCAGCATCTTCTCTCCGTTCCTTGGGACGCGGCTGGAATGGTCCAGCCGTGAGGATTAGTTGTGGGCGCTTTTATGTTGAGGTGTCAGCCAACGGAAGGTTGAAACCTTCGATCTTCATCTGGGAGGGCTTTGAGCCCCCCTCGCTTCCAGCGGGTGAGGCTGTGTATCTGCATGACCCAGGCTGTTCATGCGGCCCCCCTCCCCTCCCAACTGCACCCTTTGTGGAGTCCCGATCCTGGGAAGACTGGCACAGTAACACACAGCTTGTTTAACCATGGAGGGAGGGAACCACCCTGGTGCACCCCTTTCCGGATCGTGATTCCCATGCTGTCCCCTCGATCTGTTCTTGGCCTGTGTGCAGAGAGACAACAGCCCCCGAAACCCTGGGGGCTATTGAGGGGCTATTGGACTGCCCTCCAGACGTCTGGGGTTGGGTTGGGTTGGGTTTGATTTCATGAGATACCTGTCCGTACATTTCCCCCCTCTTTTGCGCTCAGTGCCTTGACAGGACTCTGGCTTAACGTGATCTGTGGCCAGAATAAACATTCCATCCCTGACAGAGCCTGTCCCCTCTTCTCTGAGTCCCCCACCCTGGGGAAGCTGGGTCTGCGGGGGGAGAGGGCAGGGCCAGTGTCCTCTGGGTCTTATGTGGAGCAGTCCTTGCACGAACTTCCTGGGGTGGCTGCAATAAGGGACCCCACACTGGGGGGAGGGGGGGCGGAGGCAACGGAGGGCTTCAGGCCTTCAGGATGATTTCCTTCACAGCTCCAGAGGCCAGGAGCCTGGGCGCTTGCTGCAGTCAGCAAGGCTCCCCGCCCTATGAAGGCTCCAGGGGAGGAGCCAACCAGCCTCTCCAGGGGGTTGCCTTTGATCCTTGGCCTGTGGCTGCCCCCACCCCACCTCTGCCTCCATCATGGTCACATGCCCATCCCCCTCTGCCTGTGTCTCCACGTCCTTCACTCAGAAGGACCCCACCCACTGGGTGAGGGCCCTCCCTCCCCACTCCAGGGTGACCTCTTCTCACCCGCTCTTTCTACTGAGACACTGTTGCAGAAGAAGGCTCTGTAGGGACATGAATTTAGAGGTCATTATTGGCCCCATCCACTTCCACGGCCTCTTCCGGGGCATGGTGGCCCTGCGTGTCCTTGACCTGTAGCTGCCGCACCCCCACCTCTGCCTCCACCATCGTCACATGACCGGCTCCCCTCTGTCTGCATCCTCATGTCCTCTCTCAGGACCCCACCCACTGGGTGAGGGACCTCCCAACCCACTCAGAGCAACCTCATCTTCACCCTTTGCTTCTGCTAAGACCCTCTTTCCGAAGAAGAACACCTTCGACGGTCCATGGGGACGTGAATTTAGAGGTCAGTATTGACCCACTCCACCTTCCTGGCCTCTTCCACCTCCCAGTGGCCCCAGGAGTCCTGGGCTGTGGCTGCCCCGCCCCAACCTGGGCCTTTGTCTTCACTGGTGTCTCACTGTGTGTCTCGGACACACACATGCACACACACTGATAGACACACCCAGACACGTGCATGTGCACCCTCCCTCCTCTGGTAGAATGCTGGTCACTGACTCTCCACTGTCCATCCTGCAAGCTCTCCCCTCGAGAGCCTGAATCACATCTGGGGAGATGCTTCTGGCGACTAGAGTCACAGCCACAGGTTTCGGGGTGAGGGCTCACCTCTGCCCTCGTGGGGACCTCGGTCGCACGCCTCCCATCAACACGCAAAGCAACACAGGTGTCCGAGTCCTGGCCTTCCCAGCACTGCCCTTGTTAGGTGGACGTCACGCACGACAGAGCGAAACCCCGCCCGGCCCCGCGCTGTCCCCCAACTCTTCTTACCCCGCCCGGCCCTGTGCTGTCCCCCAACTCTTCTCACGTGTGAGCCCACTGTGGCCGCCATGGTGCCCGTCCTCTTCCTCACTGCCCCTCACAGTACCAAGCACGAGGTCCTGCCCCAGGGCCTGGCCTCTCCGGATCACGTATCCAAAGTACATGTGGTGAAGTCTGGCCATGCCGGCTTCTAAGGGGCATTCTGGCTTCTTCCAAGACAGACCTGTCAGCGGTCCTTTCAGCCACCCATGTGATGCCCAGTGCCCCTCACCAGGCCATCGTTCAGAGGCACTGGGTCTGCCGGCCTTCCTTGTCAGGGTGCGGCTCCCACGCAGAAGGGAGGCGGCAGAAAAGACCGTGGCACAGGGCGGGCGCACCACTGTCCTCAGAGCAGCGCCCCTGCCCTGAAACACTCTAAGGCAGCGGTTCTCAACCTGTGGGTCATGACCCCTTTGGGGGTCAAACGACCCTTTCACAGGGGTCGCCCGATTCATAACAGTAGCAAAATGACAGTGATGAAGTAGCAACGAAAATAGTTTTATGGTTGGGGGTCACCACAACACCAGGAACTGCATGATGGTCTTGGCATGAGGAAGGTTGAGAACCACTGCTATAAGGGGTCTTGGGCAGCAGATCTGCCCATTGCCACGTGCCGCACGCTCTGACTGCCGCCGCCGGGCACCTCGCTTGCGGGTCTCAGCCCACGAGGCCCGTGGCTTGTTTCTCGGCCATCAGGAGGTGGTCAGCCGTCCTGTCTCGAGGGTGTCTATGTGCTGGCAGGGCGGAGTCACCCACCCTGCAGGCGGCAGTCTTGGGTCTGCACCAGCGAGTGCTTCCAGCCCTCTGCGAACAGCACCTTCTCCCCCGCCGGCCCCTTTTCGGGAACCCCCCACCCGCCCCCAGCATCCGCTCCGCTCTCAGATCCTGTCCCCAGGCTGGGCCCTGCCCAGGTTCTCCCCCCCAGCCTTGGCCGGCAGGACCTCCATGACGTGATCTTCCCTCCGCAGGAGGACATGGGGATGACGTACTCAGAACTGTCCGTCTACGGCCGGCTCCGGAAGGTGGCCAAGATGGGGCCCTACAGTATGTTCTGCAGGCTGGTGACCCTGTGGCGAGAGCAGTGCAGCCCCCGGCAGGTGAGGCTCTCCGTGATGTGGCCGAGGGAGGAAGCGGCCGTGCACTGGTAGACTCCACCCAGCCCCACCCCCACCCACCCCCCACCCCCGCCGAGTTGACTCCCAGCAATTGGCCCAGGGCAGAGTGGTCCTTGGCGGATTCCTTCTTCCCGGAAGCCCACGGCCTCATCTTTCTCCCACGCAAGGCGGCTGGTGGGGGGAACTTGACCCCGACGTTACTGGGGCTCCTTTTGCAGAAGCGCAGCGTGGTCTTGGACCCATGTGACTCTGTCTCACCTTCTGCAGCCCCCAGTCCCCACACGTCTTCATCTTCCCAGGGAGGTTTAACCCCACCCAGGTCCCAAACCAACCAAGCCAGCCGCCCTCGGGTGGGCTCCATCTGTACCCGCTGCGGGTCAGGGCGGCGGCGGAGTTCTCAGAAGGGGATCACCAGGCATTTCTCCTAGGGCACCTCTGCTGCTCTTGTCGGGTGCTGCCAGTCCGTGCCAACTCACAGCCACCTGGTGCCCAACAGAACGAGGCACTGCACCATCCTCACCCTGAGCTTAGGTTTGAGCCCGTTGCTGCAGCCCCGGTCCCCATCTGTCTTGTTGAAGGCGTTTCTCTGGGGGCTGCCCCTCCTCTTGACTGGGCAGGAAGTCCTTCTTCGGGACTGGTTCTCGCCTGAGCACGTGACCGAGGTACCTGAGACCAGGTCTCACCGTCTTTGCCTCTCAGCGGCACTGTGGCCATACTTCTTTCCACCGGGATGTGTTCATTCTGCTGTGGCCGTCCAGGGTCATCCAAATGCCACCGACGCTGCTTCAGGCTTCCTCGTTCGTCCGACTTGCGCCTGTACAGGCGGTGACGAGAAGTACCCTGGCCCGGTCAGCCTTCGTGCTCACAGCCATACCCTGGCTCTCCCACTCCCACGGAGGTCTTGTGCTGTGGATTTACCCGGCGCAATGAGCCCCCTCGTCTCCTGACTGCTGCTTCCAGGAGCATGGACGATGGCAGCTCTGGGCAGACTCAAACCTCCCAACCTTGGAGCTCCTGTCGGGGAGTTCTCATCCAGGTGTAGGAGTTCATTAGGAATGTGATCACCGCTGTTTTTCAGCCTTCTGTTCGCTCCCGTCTGGCAGCGCCATCCCTCCTTATGGAAACAGCCTTTGCGTACAGCAGCGGAGACCCCCTTTCCCAAATGTGGGTGGAGCATTTCCCATCTCCGTCCTGCGTTAGCACAGCCTAGCGCCACCTTTCCCCGCCTCCCCTGCAAGAAGGGAGTGCAAGCGAGCCGCGGCACCCAGGTGTGCGTCAGCGTAGGTCGGTGCTCTGGAGGGTCCTGTGGCTGGTTGTTCCAAAGTTGGTCTGCAGGCCTTTCTTCTGAGGTTCCCCTGAATCCCTGGGTGGAGCAAGTGGTGCCCCGAAAGGCTGGGGGTTTGAATCCACCCAGAGGTGCCTTGGAAGCAAGGCCCAGTGGGCTCTTCTGAAAAGTCGGCCTTTTAAAGCACTGGGAGGGCGATTCTGTTCCGACACTTGGGAGGGGAGGCACCTGAGTGGATCTTCTTATTCCCTGCAATCGCATTGGGCAAGGCGTGTCTTTTATGCAGAGAGAGGTGGACGTCCCAGGTGGCCGCCATCCCACACCTTTTGTGGGAAGTCAGGTTCTAGCTGCCAGTCTGCTTTCTGTCCATCTTGTTAGGACTGGAACCCACGGGCAGGCTGCTCCCATGGGAAGTTCCTGGGACCTCCCCGTTTGGGCCCTTGAAGGTGGATCCAGGGCTTAGATCGGGGAGCCTAAGGTGGTGTCCCTCAGCCCTCAGGTCTGTGGAGGGCTACTGACTGAAACCCCCTCCCGTCTGCCCACCCACCAGGTAGCAGAAAAGGTGCAGCGGTTTTTCTCAAAGTACTCGGCAAACAGACACAAAATGACCACGCTCACGCCCGCCTACCATGCGGAGAGCTACAGTCCTGATGACAACAGGTTTGACCTGCGGCCCTTCCTGTACAACACCAGCTGGCCCTGGCAGTTCCGCTGCATCCAGAGGGAGGTGAGGAAGCCTGTCCTGGCACCAGGGCCGCCTGTGGGGCAGGGGAGAACTGTCCATGGGGTTTCCAAAACTGCCCGTCGCTGTGGGACCAGGCAGTCTCACCTCACCTCGCTCTTTCAGGGCGCCTAGGTTCAAACCGGCAGCCTTGCAGTTAGAAACCCAAACCCTTAGGCCATTGCCCCCACCCCTTGTTTTTTTGTTTTGTTCATTTGAACATT
Organism: Echinops telfairi; assembly: GCF_000313985.2. Lineage (NCBI taxonomy): Eukaryota > Metazoa > Chordata > Mammalia > Afrosoricida > Tenrecidae > Echinops > Echinops telfairi. The sequence goes on along the minus strand of NW_022111317.1, from coordinate 640,262 downwards.
TTTTGGTGAGTGTTTGGGGGGTGACAATCTCCTGTGTAAATCCTTCTCTGGTCACCATTTACACACTGTGACCGTCTCCTGTGTAAATCCTTCTCTGGTCACCATTTACACACTGTGAC
>NW_022111317.1:637752-638934 GCF_000313985.2 Echinops telfairi | reverse complement strand
AAATCCTTCTCTGGTCACCATTTATACACTGTGACCATCTCCTGTGCACACTGTGGCTGTGATGATCATTGCAGTCCCCAACTCCATGTGGCAGTGCTCTTACCCCTACTCCTCCCCGGCTTCCTGTTTCTTTTTGCCCCCCTTCCATCGGTTTTAGTTAAATGCTAGCCACCTCCCACAGCCCTCATAGCGAAATCTAATGTGCCCCACCCCACCCTCCGAAATCCAGGGGTGATTAGCTTGAAGGGGGGGTGGGGGGTCCTGATCCTGTTGATAACCTGATTTTGTCCTCTGAGCGTGGGACCCCCCAGGGGCACCAGCAGGTTCATCTCAGCGGTGGGCTCCGGTGCTCATGATGCCCCTCCCCATGGGCTTGCCCTCCAGGTCCAGCAGCTGGAGGGGTGTGGGCAGCAGGACCTGGACAGCGTGGACTGAGGCCAGGCTCTTCGGAGGCCCCTTGCCCCATGGGGGCTGAGCTGGATGCTGTGCCACCGTTGTGGCGGCCAAGGGCGCCGGCTCCCTGCCCTGCCAGCTCCACTCTTCACGCCAGCCCGCCCTCCGGCCTCTTCTTTCAGAGGGGCTGAAATAAACAAGAGTGAGACTTGTCACTGATCTTGCCTTCCCTCTGCCTTCCACCCTGCTCCACCCATGGCCCCCCAGGCTGCAGAGGGAGCAAAGGGTCTGCAGAGCTGGTTTATACTCGTTGACCACACCCATAGCAACCCAGCCACGTGAGGTCAGAACCCGTCCCGGGACAAGAAGACCTGGTGGATGGGGGAGGAGGCTGCTCTCCAGTCTGCTTCCTGATCAGCCCCACCCTGGACTCTGCCCCCCCCCCCCACGGAGGGTCCCTCTCCCCATGATTACACTCAACCCTCCCCAATAGGGATCCTAGCCTCCAGTATGCCCTCCCATGGTTACAACCAGCCCCCCGAGGGTCCCTAGCTCCCTACACCCTCTCCCTATATTTAGATCCAACCCCCTCACAAGATCCCTAACTCCCCACGCCCTCTCTCCAGAGTTAAAAGCAGCACCTTATGAGGTCCCTAGTTCCAGTACCCTCTCCCCGTGGTTACACACACAGAGACACACAGATACACACACAGAGAGACACACAGATACACACAGTCCCTAGCTCCAGTTCCCTCTCCCCATGGTTACACACACACACACACACACACA
>NW_022111317.1:617010-637652 GCF_000313985.2 Echinops telfairi | reverse complement strand
ACACACACACACACACACACACACACACAGTCCCTAGCTCCAGTACCCTCTCCCCATGGTTACACACACACACAGTCCCTAGCTCCAGTACTCTCTTCCCATGATTACACATACACACACACAGTCCCTAGCTCCAGTTCCCTCTCCCCATGGTCACACACACACACAACCCCCAGCTCCTGGGACTCCCACCACATTACACGAGCGGAGTCAGTACGCCTTGGAGGGTGATGACGTCATCGTTGGGATGGAAGGCCATTGCATACCATTGTGGAGGGCGGGGACACCATGTTCCCTGGTGGAAGTTCATTGCCTTACATAATGGAGGAGAGTGGTTACATCGTCCCAGGAGGCATGGGCCTTACATCGCCTATGGAGGGTGACCACTGCCTTGCACCACGCTGTTCCGCGCGCACTGCTGCTTCACAGGAGGCCTGGGCTCAGACACCCCGTGGTCATGAGGGTGAGACACTGTTTCCTCCGATTGAACATAGAACCGCCATGAGGCTCAGCCAGCGTGACAGCCATTAACGACCGTCGTCACTATGCCGTGACACCACCCAGGCTGGTGCTCGGCCAGACAGGTGGGACACAGACAGAGCAGTAGCCATCACCCCTGGGGGAGGTATCGAGGGAAACCTGCGCTGAACGCCACACCGAAGCCCTTATACAACCGACCGTTCAGCAGGGTGGGTTGGGGTCCCCCGCCCTCAGAGCACTCCCCCTTTCCCGCATCCCGGCTCAGCTCTATAAAGCCCATGGCTGGCAAGTAGACTCCGACTCATGATGACCCTGTGGCCAGCCTGGAGGGGGCGCCGGAGGGTTTTCAATGACCGTGATCCGTCGGGACCAGAGAGCCTCTGGGTGGGTCTGGAGTAGGTGTTCTTAGTGGGTGTTCCACCCTTTGTGACTCCCCTCTGGAGTCTGTCCCCAGAGTCACAGGGTCACCAAGCCTTTGTCTTCCCAGGGCAATCCAAGACAGCCGAGGTTGGCCCGCCTCATGGACCAGTTCCCCAGCAGCCCGCCCTGGGACCTGGATTCAACCCCTGACCCCGGGGCTCCCGTGAACGCCACAGCAGGCGATGAGGGGAGCGAGTGGTCCCCATACTGAGTGTCATGTTCCTCATCATGGTGGGGGTCTCCCTCTGCGTGATGGTGGGCAATGGCGTCGTCTCCGGGCTCCTCTGCCTCCTTCCCGCCAGCAGCCCCTCCACCACCTACATGCTGAACCTGGTGGCCACCAACCTCCTCAACCTCTGCTGCACCACGCCGATCCTGCTGGAGCAGGTGCTGGAGCGGTACCACCAGGTGGCCCTGGGTGCCTCCGAGCTCCTGGAGCCCATATCCTGCTTCCTAGACATGGCGGGCCTGTGTCTCCTCGCCGCCCTGAGCGCCGAGAAAGCATTGCGTTCTCTCTGCCCTGCCTGGTTTGGGCGCCGGTGCCCCAGGCGGGCCTCGGCAGCGGGTGTGCCCTGACCTGGGCCCTGGCCCTCGGCCTACCCACAGGGTTGAACATCTGCAGTGACTTCAAGATGCACTCGGGGTGCCAGCAGTTTCTCAAAGCCTTCCTGGCCTGCCACTTGCTCCTGTGCCTGGTGATGTGTGTGTCCGGCCTGGTGCTGGGTACCCGGGACCTTCATGGGTGCCGGCTCTGCTGCCCCTCCCGAATCTACCACATGGTCCGTGCAGTGCTTACCACCGTCTTCCTGTGGAGCCTGCCCCTGGTCATCGTCGTAGTGTACCTGCCGTGGGGCGAGTACCTGACCCTCACCTTCGACCTCCTGCTGCTCCTGTCTGCTCTGGCCAGCACGACACACCCCCTTGTGTACTTCCTGGTGGGGTGCCTGCCCACATGTGGGCGCAGGGAGCCCCTGGGGGTGGGCCTCCAGAAGACGCTGAGGAGTGAGCTGGAAGTGGAGCCCAAGAGAGCACTGTGGACCTGAGAACCCCTGCGGATGCCGCCCACCGCCCCTCCCAGCTGACCCTCTGCAGCTGGCTCATCACAGAGCCCGTCAGCTCCCAAGACAGGGGCAGTGGGGGGCTTCTGGCAGCAAGAGGCCGCGCCAGGATTGCATCTCAGACACACATACACACACACACACACACACACACATGCCTGCTACGCTGTGAGAGACTGAGCAGCAAAGCGTGTGTCCACTTGGCTCCATGGTTCTGCAATGACACAGTGATGTCATTCATCCTCCCCAGCCCACTGCGGTCGGATGTGACCCGCCTGTCAGGGGTGTGATGGTGTCCACCAGACGTTTCCGGGCAAGGATACCAATCAGGTTCCAGCCTATCGACACCTACTTGCTGTCATAAGCCTTTTTGTGTCGGGGAGAGAGGCCGCATGGAGTCACATCCCTAAGGCCCTCCACCTTCGGCCAGAGCTGCCTGTTTCTGCATCTAGTTCCTCCATTTCTTGTGACGTCAGCTTCCGATCCCAGGTGTCAGTGGTGGACTACCGACCGTGCGTTTGTTCGGCCAGCTCGGGACCTCTGCTTCCACAGCCTGTGCCCCCACGTCCGCGCCATCATCCTTCTCCCTGCTGGTCTGATTCCATGAGTCAGGAGAGGTGCAACTTCGGCTGGACGGGACTCACCTGTTTCAACAACTCGCGTGGGCCATTTCTAGATGTTCTCACTACACAAACACGTACGCACAACATGTACGCACATCACTGGTTTTGCTTCTCCAGAGAAGCCGACCTGACACGGGTGGTAAGGGGAGTCGGCAGAGATGCATCACTCTATTGCGGTCACAGCCCTGATCTGACATAAGGGGAGCATCTCTGGGTTGTGCCATCTATCGCCTATCACTTTTTATAAAGGAATTTTGGGGAGGGGAGGGGATACATTGGGGGTGGCGCGAGGTTGTGTGAGGCCAGGTTGACTAGAGAAACAAATCCAGCGACCCTTGTATATGTGTCCGAAAGAGCTTTATATCAAGAAGTAATTGTATATCAGGAAAACATCCCAGCCCAGTCCAACTCAAGTCCATAAGGCCAGTCCTAGCCTATGAGTCCCTCTGCAGACTCACGCAGCTGCGTGCAGTGATGCAGAACACAGGAAGGCCACAGGCTGGTGGTGCAAGGTCTTGTGGATCCAATGGCGGAGGACGCAGCTCTAGAACTCTCACAGGTATCAGCATGGCCTGCCAGCAGGAAGGTGAAGGGAGGGGGGAGAGAGAGGCCCGCCTCCAGAGAGCCATTTATCTCAGCCACGCCCCCAAATGAGGTCATCAAGCTGCGACCTGGTTGACAGGCTGAACTCCACCCCGATCTTCTTTTTTTTGTTGTTTAATCGTTTTATTAGGGGCTCATACAACTCTTATCACAATCCATACATACATCAATTGTGCAAAGCACATTGGTACATTCATTGCCCTCATCCTTCTCAAAACATTTGCTTTCCACTTAGGCCCCTGGCATCAGGTCCTCATTTTCCCCCCTCTCCCTCCCCGCTCCCCCCTCCTTCATGAACCCTTGATAATTTATAAATGATTATTTTGACATTTCTTGCCCTATCTGACGTCTCCCTTCACCCACTTTTCAGTTGTCCATCCCCCAGGGAGGGGGGTCACATGTAGATCCTTGTAATCGGTTCCCTCTTTCCAACCCACCCTCCCTCTACCCTCCCAGTATCACCACTCACACCACTGGTCCTGAAGGGATCATCCACCCTGGATTCCATGTTTCCAGTTCCTATCTGTACCAGTGTACATCCTCTGGTCTAGCCAGACTTGCAAGGTAGAATTGGGATCATGATAGTGGAGTGGGGAGCATTTAGGAACTAGAGGAAAGTTGTATTTTTCATCGTTGCTACATCGCACCCTGACTGGCTCATCTCCTCCCTGAGACCCCTCTGCAAGGTCCACCCCTATCTTCTTGGAGGTACCATTGTTGCGGGTTCAAATAAATGACAGCCACTATAATGTCTTAAAATTTAGAAGAGTCGAGAGAGAAAAGGGGGTGGAGGGAGGATGAGGAAGTTAACCATTCCTTGCCCAACCCCTGCCCCACGCCCCAAACAACCAACAGAGAAGCCGGTTTTAAAAGACTGCTCAGAGGGAGTCCTGTGACGAGCAGCACGCAGGTCTGAGCGGGGGAGGGCGTCAAGGGGAAGTCAAAGATGGAAGTCTGGTTGGGGCCGGCTCCCGCTCCCACTCTGGCCCTCATTTCGGCTGCAGCCTCGATCTCCTCCGGCCCTCGGCTCACCAGGTTGCATCCTCCCGTCCTGTCCCTGCCCTGCGCCCACATCCTTTTCCCCCGGGAACCCCTGTCCTCCAATCCTCCAGGCATGGCTGGTCCCTTCTCCCGCCTGCTGCCTGCCCGCCCAGGGCTCAAGTTCGTGGCTGTAGCCGGAGCTGGATCTCTAGCCGCTGGGTTTCTGCTGCGCCCCGAACCTGTGTGACCGCCGGTGAACGACGGAAGCTCTATCCTCCGAGCGCTGAGTACCCAGACCTTCAAAAGCACAACAACGGCATGGCCAGTCACCTGACCCCAGCAGTCTATGCCCGACTCTGTGACAAGACCACCCCCACTGGTTGGACGCCAGATCAGTGTATCCAGACTGGCGTGGACAACCCTGGGCACCCCTTCATCAAGACTGTGGGCGTGGAGGCAGGAGATGAGGAGACCTATGAGCTATTTGCTGAGCAGTTTGACCCTGTAATCGAAGAAGGACACAATGGATATGACACCCGGACAATGAAGTACCCTGCAGACCTGGATGCCAACAAGATTCGTTCTGGCAACTTTGATGAGAGGCACGTCTTGCCCTCGAGACTCAGAACGGGCCGGAGTATCCGAGGACTTGGCCTGCCTCCAGCCTGGACGTGGGCCGAGCGGCCAGAAGTGGAACGTGTCGTGGTGGACGCACTGAGCGGCCTGAAGGGAGATCTGACTGGACGTGACTGTCGGCTCAGTGAGGTGACAGAGGCTGAGCAGCAGCAGCTCACTGATGACCATGTTCTGTTTGCTAAGCCCGTGTCCCCCTTGCTGACCACAGCAGGAATGGCTTGAGACTGGCCAGATGCTTGTGGAATCTGGCCCAACAACGAGCAGAGCTCTCTGATCTGGGTGCGTGGAGAGGATCCCACGCGGGTCATCTCCATGGAGAAGGGGGCAACGTGAAGAGCGTGTTTGAGAGATTCTGCCCAGGCCTCAAGGAGGTGGAGCGGCTGGTCCAGGAGCGTGGCTGGGCGTTCCTGGGGAGCGAGCATTTGGGATGCATCGTGACTTGTCCCTCTAACCTGGGCGCCGGACTTGGGGCTGGAGTGCACATCAAACTGCCCTTGCCAAGCAAAGATACCCACTTCCCAAAGATCCCGGAGAACCCAAGACTCCAAAAGGGTGGGACTGGGAGTGGACACATCTCTAACTCGGATCAACTGGGAGAGTCAGAGGTGGAGCTGGTGCAGCTGGTCACTGATGGAGTAAACTATTTGATCGACTGTGAGCGACGTCTGGAGAGGGGCCAGGATAGCCGCATCCCTCCACCTCTCGTGCACAGCAAGCATGAACTCCTCCTTGCTAACAGATCACTCATGATCCCTGGGACTTCTGCACATTATAATGGTGGCCCATCCTATTTGTCTCAGACTTGCTTCTATCCTAGTAAAGACTCTGTGCTACCAAAACAAATTTAGAAGAGGCTTTATTCCGCCAGCTGGGTTCCCGAGAAACTAAAGTTGTTTCCCCTCAGAGCAGCCCCGAGTAGACTTCTCGGTCCAGCTTAAAAGCCAGAGAACTCATTTAGCATCTGTCTAAGACTCAAGCAAACATGCGCAGAAGCAGAACACAAAACAAATGGGCTAATTGTAACTTCAAAAGAGCAAGTGAGTATTGCAAGGTACATCTATTATCAGAAAAGAAACAATTATAAAATTGATTATAACGTCCTGGTTAACATCAGAAGGTTAATAACACCATTCAGATGACAACATCCAAAGGAACAATATTGAAAAATAATGAAAAGGAACAATATATCGGAGAATCATCTAAACTAAATAATTACAACGCCCTGCAGCTGGGAACCTAAGAGTACATTCTAAAATCAATCACCAGCAGAGACTTTTCCATAAGGGGAGGGGAGCGAGCAGGTCAACTAGCAGTTAGCTTTCTGAGATAGGAGGGGGCAGTAGGCAAGTCATCTAACTGACAAAAACAGAGTTTCTTTTGCTCGTGTGCTCACCAGGTGGACACCAAAACTCCTAACCATCAACTCCAGCCGGTCAACCCTGCAGCCACTTCCCAAGCCCACGCCTGTATTCTGCCCCACCCCTCCTTCCTCATCGCCCCTTATGTGCCTCTGGCCTCCCTCTCACCCAGGCCAATACCTTCCGGCCTCTCCTTCCCTCCCTCCCTCTCTCACCAACCCCCAAAGCCCATTCCCTTTTATCTCACAAGTCGGGAGAGGAGGGGTCAGACAGAAAGAGAAGCTTCCACACCACGAAGCTAGAAGAGCCGGGAGCAAAGGCTACCAGGCCTTTCTTCCTCTCTCCTCTGTCTGAGTGTGGAAGCGGCCCTGAAACTTGCTCAGCACCACAGCACAAGCACACCTCCACGGACACGGGCGTGGCTACGCCTCAGGTGCACTGGTGGGAATCGAACCCTGTGCTCTTGCGTGACAGTGAGAACTCCACCCCGCACCCCGCCACGTCTCCCCTGTGATAGTAATTATGACCAAGGAGCTCTGGAGATACTTTGTTCTGATTCTCTTATCACTTCCCTTCTTCAACCACTAGAGGGCGCTGGAGCCTTTGTTTCTCCCCCACCCCCATCCCCAACCCACAGCTGTAGGTAGACAGGCACCTGCCTGCTTCCAGACCCGGTAGAACAGAGCAGAATTGCTCTGTACGATTCCCGAGTCAGCACCAGCCTTACCTTCCTCCCTCAGAGCCTGAAATGGGTGAGAAGACAGCGGGAACCACATCAACATACATGCAATGAACTGCTGCCGAGCGGACCCCAATTCGTGGCCGTGTGTGTGGGTCAGAGTAGAAACTGCCCCACAGGACCCCAGGGGCTGGGTTTTCGAGGCAACCCTGGGTGAAAAGCCATAGGGTCTCCTATGCCAGGAACGACAAACTAAAGAGAAACGGCCCCTCGTTCGCCATCCAAAGGCTAGTTCAAGCTTCATCCTGATGTACAACGTTGTCAATGAGAGGACACTGCCGCGTGCACAGCCAGAACCACCCACTCCCATGGAACAGGGTCTCACTCACGGTGACCAGACACAGGGCTTCTGAGACTGAATCTTTAGGGGAGCAGACAGCCTCCTCTTTCTTTAGCGGATCAGCTGGTGGGTTTGAACCGCTGACCTTACAGTTAACCACAGCACCACCAGGGCTGTGAGGCTGTAATGTGTAGCAAAAACCAGAAGTGGGCTTCACGTATCCCTTGTCACTTGCAAAGCCAAATCAAAAACCCAGACTCACTACTATTGAGTCCCTTCTGACTCATGGCGACCCTGTAGGACAGGGTAGAGCCGCCCCCGTGGGACTGCAGGAGTGTAACACTTTATGGGAGCAGACCGCCTCCTCTCTCTCCTGAGGAGCACCCGGGGGTTTCAAACTACTGATCTTGTATTCAAGCGGCCCACCACGTAACCAAGGCACACCCAAACCAAACTCACTGCCGCTGAGTCTCAAAAGATACAAATTTCAGACTCTCCCGATGCAAATACTTGGGCCTTCTGGGGGCAGTGGGGTAGGTGATGGGCTGCTAACCATGAGGTCAGCAGTTTGAGACCACCAGCTGCCAGAGGAGGCTGGCTGCTCCAGTAAAGACTTACAGCCTTGGAAACTCACCTGCCCTATAGGCTCCCTGTGAGCTGGAATGAACTTGATGACAGAGGTTTGGGGGACACTAACAGAGCCTCTAACAAGGAAAACCCTAGTCCCAAGTGCAAGGGTAGCCACATGTGTCCCTCTACTTTCTAGTACATTCTGACAAGGACCGCCCCTTAGCATTTCCTAGACAGCTGTCTTTACTGGGGCACAGAGCCAGGGCTTGTCTCCCACAGAGTGACCACTGGGGCCAAACCACAAACCTGTGGTTTAGCAGCTGGGTGTCAAACCACTGTGCCACCAGGGTCCCTATCCACAGGGGTCAGGGTTAGGACTCACAGCCCAGTCTCCATTAAAACAAAAATACCCTGTCTTCCTGAGATCGCTCCTTGGTATTGGCTGCCTTGTTTGTTGCAAGCACCTCGCGTTGCCAAGCATTGTTGGTGCCCTGCTATGTTGATGGGCTTTGGGGGGCAGGTGGGGTGGGGAGGAGTGACATGCTACAACAAACGAGCCCTGGTAGTGTAGTGGTTACGCGAATGGTTGGCAGTTCAAAACCACCAGCAGCTCTGAGCGAGAAAGACTGGGCTTTCTACGCCCGTATACCATTCCAGTCTCGGAGCCCCCCAGTGGGTTGCTGTGAGTCAGCACTTGTCCCATGGCACTGAGTTTTTGAGGGGGCTGCAAAGACCAGAAACCTGCTCTTTCTGGAGGGAAAAACACCAACAAAGCCAAGCCTGGAGCAACCGAGTGGATTCCAGCACTTGATGGCCATCCGGGTGCAGAGAAGAACAGTTGCACCCGGTGCCCAGGATCTGCAGACTTATGGGGGCTGGAGACTCCTCTTTCTCCCTCGTGAGCAGCCCGATGCTTAACCCACAGCACCACCAGGGAGATTCCATGTCTGAAATGAAGCTGCCACCCCGTGGGTTCTGCGGGGAGGACTTTTCCTCAGAGTTGTCCGAGGCTCTGGTCTTTCGGAAGCCGCTCACCAGCTCTGTCTCCTGAGGCACCTCGGGGCGGCTCAAATTGCCCACTTTCATGCCAGTGGCCCAAGGCTTGGCCATCTGAGTCACCCGGAGATTGTGGACTGTTCCCCGGCTTGCCGAAGCATCCATCTGCATCTGCCCCTGTCTCCACACAGGCTTCTCCTCTGGGCATCTTGGCGTCTTCTTTCCGTTTCTAACTGGGACACAGAGATGGTGGCTTTAGGGCTTCCCTCAACCAACAGGACCTCACAGGAACTACTGACACCTGTACAGGCCATCTTTCTAAAGAAGCCCACATTTGGAAGTTCTAGGTGAACCTGGAACCTTAGGGCATTCCTGGCTCACCGTCTGACGGCAAGGATTCGCCGCTGCTCCTGGTTATCGATCAGAGAGCGAGCAACCGCCAGACCAAGAGTAAGAGAGAAGCTCCGTTGCTAAATGTGATGGGTTGGCACATGCTTGGCTCTGTCCGTCTGTCTTTCTCGGAATGTGGTGCCAGCACCTCTCTAGCTCCACAAGGGCCCTTCCGATGGACGTGGCACTGATGGATGGAAGGCTGGAGAAGCAGTTGGCCACATCCGCATGGTGGAGACTCCGCAAGGCTAAAGGCTACTGGTGGGCCTGCCCAGCGCCTCTACGCATGAGCGGTTGGGGGGATAATCCTCTGAGTGAAGTTCGTTGGTCCCAGGGAGGCAGATAGCTTATCCAACCACTCGGTAAAATGGGTGGTGCGGGGGGAGTGTGAAGCAAAAAGGTTTTCATATCAAAAGAAATGGGGGTCAGTGGTTAGGGAGGAAGTGGGGGGCAGAGTGGAGAGAAAAAAGCAAAATGTGAAAACGAAAAATCCCACCTAACAGGGAAGACAAGGAGAACCCGGATGCTCCCTAAGGAAACCGAGGAAAACCCCTGGGGACTGCACACGCTGGTGGAACCCACCCCGGACCGCAGGCAGGGCAAGAGCAAGCGGGAGGACCCCGTGAGGTGGATTGACACAGTGGCTTCACCTATGGGCTCAAACCTCGCTGTGACTGCAGGACGGGTGGGGCAGGTTCCTCCTGCCATTTCTGGTCACATGCGGATGGCAGCAGGACCGGCCGGCCGTTGGATCCCCTCTCAGATGGGCTAACTTGAAATGCTCCTCTTGAGGAAGGCAGGTCTATGTGTCAGAAGACCTGCAGGCTAAATTGCTGGCTGAGGACTGATGATGCTCCTCCTCTTCGATTGCTGGTTGGTTCTTCACACTGAGGTGGCCCAATCCGGGGGCAGAGGAAGGCGCTCCTGGGTTGCCAGTACTTGGGGGGTGAGCGGCGGGCGGCAGCTGGTGCGTCTTCTTGTCTCTTTGAGGGAGCCTTGACCGCTCCTCTCTCACCCCGTGTGCCCCCCACCCCCATCCTTCAACATGGTGTACCTGTGGCTTCCTGGGGACACCTGGGTGACAGCTCTGGTGCTGACGCTGATGCTGCCGAGACCTCCCCTGGCATTGTCCAGGGGCGCCCAACGATGTAAGTGGCATCTTGGTGATGGCTGGTATGGAGTGCGTCACAGTCAAGAAAGAACGAACTCTATCCCAAGCCCAGTGGGGTCCTAGCCTTACACTTTTAAAAAGCATTCTCTTCTGGGAGTCTATCTTTTCTGTCTGGACCCCGGGCATTTTCTACAACAAGAGAGGCAAGGGTGCACGCCCCACCCACGAGACCGGGTGAGGGGTGCTAAGACGGGGTGCTTCTCCTCGGCATGCGAGCATCTCAGCCCATTCCTCCCCATGGTCTTGAGAGGATGTGGTAATACGGTGATGTGGAAATGATCCCCCACCCAACGGTTCCCCTTCTCATGTCAAGGAAGCTAGCTAAAGAGTTCTCTGATTATTTTGGGGGGTGGGAGTGGGGGGAGGGGGTGAGAAGGTGATATTTTGTTCTCAAGGAGAGAGGGGAGCTGGGTTCGGATCCCTAGTTTGTAAGGGGCCTATCGGGACATCGCCTCCACCATCCCCTCTCCTTTTGGTGGTGCTATTGGGTAAGCGTTGAACCACCAACTGCAAGGTCGATGGTTCAAACCCACCCGCTGCTCTGCGGAAGAAAGATGGAGCTGCCTACTCCACAGACAAGATAGCTGCATGAAACGAAGCCTGGGCAGCCTCGTCCAGGGCACCGTGCACTGTAGTCGACTCAGTGACAGCGAGCCTGGTTTCCGTGTGTGAGTGTGTGTGTGTGTGTGTGTGTGTGTGTGTGTGTGTGTTTCCCTCCGTGGAGCATCGTAGACTTCTGCCCATGGAATCAAGTTTCTCTCACAGAAATTGGGTTTTGTGTTCCCCCCACTCCCTGTGGGAAATGCCTGTGGCTGGAAGCAGGGCAGATTCGTGCTCAGAATGACCACGGACATGGCCCGGCTGTGGGGTGTTTGTTGGTGGCCTGGAGACCTAAAGGCATTGTCCGCAGACCTGCCGTGGGCCCGGATCTTCATTAGGAATCACTCTTGCACCTCCCGGTGCTATCAGCTTCTCCTGCCCCTTCGCATTCTGCGGTCTAAGCCCCAAAGCAGGTGCTGCGCTAGTCCGTGACCCCTCATATAAAATCCTGATTTTGTGGGTAGCAAGGGATGAAATACCAGTCGTTTCTTAGGGTTCAGTCGATTTGCCTTGAGCGGAGCCAGCCCCATAGAAGACAGTAATCAAGTCTAAGGGGCGGTCTAGGGGCGCCTTGGCGCCAAGCTCAGGAGCTTGTTCACCCAAGTCTTGTGGGTTCACGTCTGCTCACCCCTCCTCCCACGGGTGTTGCTGTTCATTCCGACTCCCAGGGACCCTTCGGACCACAGAAGCTCCTGGGCAGATCCCCCCGGTCCTGTCAGGCCACCGGGAGTTGGCATCCACTCAATGGCAGTGAGTGCGGCTTCTGGCTGCTCTCTGTTTTTTCCTGACCCCACGCCTTCACCAGTCATGTCCAGAGCTTCCGTTGACACACCGCACTGTAAGAGACCCATCGCAATCCATAGAACAGAATGGGACATCTTCCCAGGAGGAGGAGGAGGAAGATGAAGGTTCTCTGCATTGGTCATTGGGAGTGGACGGGACAGAGTATATTATCTGGGTAACGGGAGACTGACGTTTGTGCCCCGTCTTGCTTGCCACACAACAATCAGCTCTCACCTGCACGTGCTCACACCTTTCTCTCTGGGGCAACGACTCCTTCCTGGGTTCGGTCGCAGGAAGAAGAGAAAAGACGCCCTCTCAGGAAACATCTCTAGTCCGGGAGAGGACACCAACACTCCCACCATCTGCAGCGGAGGAGAAAATCCCCCGTGTGATAAGTCCTGGCGATGAGGCAGAGTCCTGGGCTCACGGCGCTGCCCTTCCGGCGATGAGGGCGCGCTCCCTGAGCACGGGACTCTTCGCTGAGACAGAAGCCGAGGGGCCCAAACCGGTCACGGGCAGAGCTAGGGGACAGCCGCCCGGGAGAAAGGTCTGGCGGTGAGGGGATGCTGGCTGTGCGAGGGCAGCATGAACGAGGGGAAGAGCCAAGTCAGACGGGGCTGGAGCGACGTCGGAGCTGGCTCATTCAAGGTCCTGAAGGCCCAGGTAAGAAAGCGGAAATGCACTGAAAGACCCAGGTGAGGCCGCTGGAGGGCCATGTGAAGAGGTCATTCGTGTTGCTGTGTAAGAATAATTCTAAGTACCACACAGAGGTGAAGTGCAGAGGGACAGCAAAAGAGCAACCAAGGAAGGGTCTCAAGGGGATGCATGGACCCAGTGCCACGGCCATCGGCTTGGGCATGGGGCCACGGTGAGGACGGCGCGGGGCTGGGCAGGGCTTCCTTCTGCTGGGCACGGGGTTGCGATGGGTTGGCACTGACTCAGTGGCACCCCAAAGCTCCACTGGCACATCGAGGGCAGGTTGGTTGCAGCGGGTGCCCAGCGAAGGCCTTGCAAGGGACCCTCAAGGAAGCCCGTAGAACACTCCAGGGAAGACACGCCTGTGGCGCCGTTGAGTGTTGACACAATCAAGACAGAGAGAAGCAGACAAGTTGGGGGCAGATTTGGGATGATGTCGTGGGGGGTGGGGGTAAAATGTGAGTGGTGAGGAGACGATGCAGAAAACCAAGCTTGTCTCCTGATTCTCTAACTGGGTGATGCTGCTGCTGCCGCCAGGGCCAGGGGGGCCAAGGGGAGCCACCGCGTGAAGTGGGGGGCTGGGCTACAGATGCCAACCTGACGCCCGTGTGCAGTTGTCAGGGCGTCCGTTGAAGGCAAGAGGCTTGAGCTGAAGAAGAGTCCAGGGCCGGCGATGCAGGGTCCGCGGTTACACGGATGGCATTCCACGCTGGGAAGTAGAGTGGGTTACGTGGGGAGAGACGGAAAACAAGAAGAGGATCAAGCCCCCACTGCGGCAGAAATCTTCGTAGGAAAAGTTGATCCAAGAAGAATGAGTCAGCCAAGGATTCTGAGAAGGCGTTCCGGCCACACTGGAGGAGAGGCGAGAGCGTGAGATAAGACACAGAAGCCCAAGGCAGCCGGGGTTGTCCCCAGAAGGAGGGAGGGGCGGGATGTGGCGAGCGGTGGGTGGTGAGAAGGGGCTGAGGTCAGAACATGAGCACTGGGTGTGGTGGATTTGACCTTGGGGCCTCCGTGGGACATCCAGCATGCGGATGAACTGCCGGCAGAGCGGCCGGGAGGTAAGGAAGTCTGTTCAGGACAACAGTGAAGTTTTCCACAGAGCTTCCTCAGAGTCCAAGGGGGTGACTTCCGCGGGGTTCTGGGGTGACGTGTGTGTGCTGGACTGCCCCGTGGTTTGGGAGCACGTGGGAGGAGAAGAGGGGAGCGGGGGAGAGAGAGTAACATAACCACGTATCCGTCCATGGTGGCCCGTGTGGTGCGTATTGCAGACCACAAGCCCCATCAGAGTGAGGATGGAAGCCTTCATCTCTGGACCATGGCCCACCTCAGCAGGGCCCTGGGAAACCACAATCGTATCCAGGGAACCGTCCGAGAGGCAATTGCTTCCAAATGACCTTCTCAACCTCGGTTCCAGGTGTCGATGGGATCTGTTGGGTGTTAAGGGGCACAGGGTAGGGAGGTGACCATGCAGTTCACCATGAAGCACAGAGCCACCCGGTGCAGTTCCATGTCTTGTGTCCGCAGGTAGACTCGCCGGCTCTCTAGCGCTTACCTCAAATGGAATCCAAACGGCACCGCCTCCTCCCCCCACCGCTCTCGGACCACAAACCAACGGCAGAGGACCCAAGGGAACACTCCCAGGGCCCACGTCCAGCCCCAGAAACGCCACCCACAGCAGGGTGCTGGCCAGGTTCACCTTCCCCCTCACGATCGCCATCAGTCTCCTGGGATTGTTCTGGACCGGGACCATCCTCTGGCTCCTGGGCTTCCGGATCCCGAGGATCGCCTTCTCCATCTACCTCCTCCACCTGGCGGCCGCGGATTTCACCTTCCTGGCCTGCCAGCTCTTCTCCGTCTTGACTGACATGCTGACCGGTTGCTACGATGTGTCCTCGTCCACCCTTCACTTGAAAGTCCAGGGGCACTTTTACTCCACCTCCCCCACCGCCAAGCGCGTGGCCCCGCTCGCGTTTACCTCCTACACCGTGGGCATGAGTCTCCTGGCCGCTATCAGCACAGAGCGCTGCCTCTCGGTGCTCTGTCCAGTCTGGTACCGCTTCCACCGCCCAAAGCACCTGTCCACCACTGCGTGCGTCCTGCTCTGGACCAAGTCCCTGGTGGTGTGCACCCTGAGGAGAGACAGCTGTGGCTTCCTGTTCAGAGGCTACAGCGAGCGGCTATGCTACAGCCTCACCCTGGCCAGTGTGGTGCTGATCCTCCTGGTCTCTGTGATGTGTGTGTCCAGCCTGACCTTGCTTCTCAGGGTCCAGTGTTCATCTGCGCGGCATCACCCCACAAAGATCTACCTCGTTGTCATGCTCGCCGTCCTCGCCTTCCTGGTCTGCGGCCTCCTCTTTGGGATGTACAGGCTACTTCTTGCCTGGTGGCATGAAACTCACTCCAAACCATGCCCCTGCCCTACTACCTCATCGACATCCTGTCCTGCGTCAACGGCAGCCTCAACCCCATCATCTACTTCTTCGTCGGGAGCTTCAGGCAGTGGCGGAGACGGGAGCCTCTCAGGGTGGTCCTGCAGAGGGCTCTCAGGGAGGAGGTGGAGTGGGACGGAGAGAGGGAGCCCCCCACACTGCCGCCGTGGTGTTGTCTGTCTGAAAGCCGGCGAGGGTCTCCTCATGGACCTGCTGCTCAGCCTCCTATTCATGTTGCGACATACCCTTCCCCACCCCTTCGACCCCCAGATGCCACTTTCTGACCACCATGAAAGGGAGGCCAAGGACAAGGGCCACAGAGGACGATGTGATGTGCAGGCTGTCACCCCACACCGAGGTGTGCTTCTAAGAGCTTCCTACACAAGTCTCCCTGGGGACACTAGAGCGTCACCCACCTCCATCTCACGTCGAACACCTGGACACGACGCGGCCCCTCCGTGCTTTCTTGGAATGGCCTTTGCCCTGGTTCTTGGTGCCGCCAAGATGGCTCCTGCTCACGGGGACGCGATCGGCCACGGAAGGAGACACCACCCCGTCCAGCGCCTTCCTCGCCAGGGTGAAGCTTGAGCCCGTGGCTGCAGCCTTGAACTCTGTGCTGGGCTGCTTCTCCTCTGCTGACCCTGCTCTTCATCGAGCGTGATGTTCTCCACGGGGAGGGGTCCCTCCTGCTAATAGAGCCAACGTGGGGGGGACGAGGTCTCACCACCCTTGCCTCTAAGGAGCCTGCTGGCTGTAATGCTTCTTCTTTGACTTATGATGGCTTGACCGTAATCATGATAAATGTAGATGCACCAAATGAAAGGCCACCAAAATGCATTAATCAAATTTGTTTTTATTTTACTTTATTTTAGTTGGGGCTCCCCCAGCTCTTCTCGCAATCCATATATATATCCATTGTGTCAAACACATTGTACATATGTTATCATCTTTCAAAACATCGTCTTTCTACTTGAGCCCCTGGCATCAGCTCCTCATTCCCCCCACCCCCATGTCCTCTTGATAATTTATAAATTATTCTTTCTTTTTTTCCATGTCTTACACCAACCGTTGTCTCCTCCCACCCACTTTTCTGCTGTCCATCCCCCTGGGGTGGGGGAGTGGGGCATATGTCAATCATTGTGATCGGTTCCCCCTTAATCAAATTCGTATAGAGTCGAAGAGACAAATAGATCATTATACAGTAATACCAGGAGACTTCAACACATCGCTTTCCACTACAGATCAATCAACCTGAAAGAAAATCAACGCAGATTAGAAATGAGGACTTCCTGGCCTTTCTTGGTCCCTTAGTGGCTACAGAAGTGTGTGTGGCGGGCTTGGGAGGTGGGGCACCCGCCCTGGCTTGTTCCCCTTCAGGGGCCACCACTGCTGGTTTCTGAGAATCTTCCCAGTGCCCATCGTCAGCAGCTGCAAGGGATCACTCAGGAGGTGCACGTAAATGCTCTCATCTCTGAGCGCCTCCGCGGGCCTGGTCAACCTCACCACCTGCCCTGCCGAGTGCAGAGAGAGAGAACTCCCCCAAAATCACTGCTCCGGAGTCAATCCCAACTCCGAGTGACCCCACAGGGCAGGGTAGAACTGCCCCCGTGGGTTTCCAAGACTCATGCTTTATGGGAGTAGAACGCCTTGACTTTCTCCCGTGGGCAGCGGGCAGCAGGCGGCTTCAAACCGGCCCCACGGGGAATGCCGCTGTGACTCGCTGAGAGAGAGTTCCCGGTGGCCACCACGCCCTTGAGCTTTCCTCCGTGAGAGCCAGGGCCTGGCCGTGGCCATCGCCGTCGCCGTCGGACATAACAGATAGGCGGGCTGGACGTGCTGCGGTGGGTCTGCAGGTGTTGTCAGAGAGCATTCAGGAAGAGGATGCCGTGCTTGGTGAAGCCGAGGCGCATGACGGAGCGAGGCCCCGGAGGAGCAGGGCTGCAGCAGGGCGCTCATGAAGGACGGCAACTGGGAGGGTGGGTGGGGCGGGGCCGGGCGGTGTCTCCCTCTGTTGTGCGTGGGGTCACTACTAATTGGAGCAGACTCCATGGCCCCTCACCACCACAGAGGATGGTGGAATTGCCCAAAAGACCTGTGTCGGAGGTCTGGGCAGTGGAGCAAGTTTAACACTCGTCACAGGTGCTGTTCTTCCTGCGAGATGCACCCCTGGTATCCTGTTCCACCTTTGCCCTTCCACCTTCTGTAAGATCACAATCACCTGCATGAAATCTCTCTGCTCGAGACACCTGCAGCGGTTTGTTTTCCCCTCAGTAATTCTGATGGGAGGCAGACAGCAGATCCACGTTGCACGCTCCTTACGGTCTGATCTTACTTTCCAAATCTCTCCATGCCCCCGCTGTCTCCGTCTCAAGGGGGCCAAGAGTGGGTGGCTATGATTTATACAGCTAACTGGCTGCCACCAACACCTCTGCATGGACGGCTTGCCCTGCAGCCACCCGACGCCCTGGGTCAAGTCTCACAAGAAGCACGTTTTCACTGTGACGGAGTGCAGACGTGCTGTGGCTAAGGGATTGTGCACTGGGTCATAGCCAGCCTTCCCCCTGGGTGTGCAGACTCCCCGTAACCTTGGGGCCCAGTCCCGAGTGGATGTCCCAGGGCAAGAACATCCGAATTTGATGGCTGGTGCAGCTGTGGCCGGACAAAGCCAGGGGGATGTAGTTTTCCATGGGCTGCCCTTAGCGGACAGACGGGAGACTCAGGGCACGTGCGGCCTGTCAGAGGGGGAAGCCCAGACACAAACCACTACAGCCCAGGGCAGAGTGTAGGGTGCCCAGTCACTTCTCCACCGTGAGTGAGCTGCAGCCAAGGGGGCTCCTCAGAGTTGCTTCTCGTTCCTGGGATCATAAAGAAGGTTCTAGAAATTAGGTCCGTTAGCACAAATAAGCGTGTGTGTGTGTGTGTGTGTGTGTGTGTGTGTGTAGACTGCATAACATACCCACAGTGTGACAGTTTTTTTGTGCCAACATGGCACCCATAAGAAGATATGGGTGGAGTTTAGCTGGGACCTGTCAATCAGGCCTCAGTTTGATGACCTCATTTGGAGCTGCCACGGAGATCAATGGCTCTCTGAAGCTGGGCCCCTCTCTCTGAGCCGCACAAGATCTGCGCCAGCCCTGGGATGCCAGCACACCCTTGGACCCACACAGCTCTGCACCCTGCATCACGGCGTGTGTCTGCGAGAGGGACTCGGAGAGACTTAGGGACTAGGATGGGCCCTATGGACTTGAGTTGGACTGGGCTGGCGTGTCTTATTGATGCACGATTACTGCCTTGGGGGTGGCAGGTTCTCCTCTCTCTGCTGGGCTCTCCCTTCCTTTGAGGTGCTGACAGACACACCCCAGGGAAACGGTCCTTCCAGTGGAGCAAGACGGTGACCCCGGTGAAAGATAGAGCTTTCCACTGAAGTTCCTTGACCTGGGGTCCGGGCTGATCACCTCCTGAGGATGGTCACAGCCCGACGTAACTGTCACCTTGCACCTGGACTTAACCCACAAACCCCTGAGAATCACGGCCAGCCAAGTTGACCCATATGTGGGGAGGAATCCACAACAGAGAGCCCCAGGAGAGAAACCCACCACGTGTCTCAGACTAAGGTCCTGATCCTGCCCCTGCGAATGTGGCTGTGATAGTTTTCAGTGCCCACATGGCTCCCGTAGGAACAAGTGGGCAGGGTTTAGCCTGTCAATCAGGTCACAGCTTAATTGGAGGGCAACGGAGGTAAACAGCTCTCCGAGCTGGCTTCTTCCTCTCTTTCCCCCTGGAGGAGGGTCACACACACTCGCTCTGCTTCACCTTCCTGTTAACGAGCCACTTTGAGCCACGTTGATGGCAGCCAGAGCCCTGGAGATGCTTCCACCACCACTGGATCTTCAAGACTTTGCACCCACCGGCCTGTGATCTTCCTGCATTCTGCATCATCACATGCTCTCAGTGAGTCTAAAGGGGGATGTGTAGACTAATATCAGACTTATGGACTTGACCTGGACTGGGATGGAATGTTTGCTTCATATATGATTACTCTTTGATATAAAGCTCATTCTTATATGTGGGATTATAAAGAGACTCCCCTCCCACCCTCCCTGCCTCCCCCAAAGACATGCCAAACACTAGAGGCTATTTGCCAGCATACGTGGGAGGTCAGATGCTTAGAGACATCCTCCCTGAAGGCAGTCAATTGCCAGACAACTGTCTGCGCCCACCACAGGTAGAGCCTGCTCCCTGATGTTAAGAACAATGGGCTACTTCTCCCTAAAATCTTGAGGCTCCGGTCCCTGTAGGTGGGGTTTACACCCTACTGATAATGGTTTCTATGGAGATCCAGAGAACAGGTCAAACCTGCTCAGTGACATCCACAGTTAGGCTGCCATCCTGAATGTAGGATCCGCCCATCTTGTCACATGTGTGCCCCCAATCTCTCCCCTTCCTATTGCGTGTATATCCCTAGATCACCCCCCTCTCATTGCTGTACTACCTATAGTGCAACCCCTTCCTGTGACGTGTGTCTTTACCTGTAATTAGCGGGCTTGCACGCCCCCCAAAGGTATATAAGCCTTCGTTAGCAAGGAAGAGTCCCCTTGGCCTCTCTCGGCTCTTCCCATCCCCTCTCCCCTGTTCCCTTTCCCCTTGTCCTCCTGCCCCTCCCCCACTCTCCTGCCCTCCGGCCTCCCAGCTCCATGTGGACCACCACCTGAGGCTGAGGTGAGCATGCTACCATGAAATGTGTCCGACTCCATTACTTCAATCTCTCTTCTATCTCTCATGCTCTCTATGACTACTATAACCTTTATATATACTCAACTGTGCAATTGTGCCTATCGAACCCACGATTAGTTGCGGGGGGCTGGCCTTTACCCCACACTTATACATGTATGAGTGTCCCTGGATTTGTTTCTCCAATCAAACCGATCTAATGCAGTGAACTTGTTTGGAAATGTGATTGTTCTTTTGCTAGAATTTAAAGGAAGTGAGGTGATACGAGGGTTGGACGGATGTGTGTGTGTGTGTGTAGTATGTGTTAGTGTGTGTGTGTGTGTAGTATGTGTGTATAGTGTGTGTGTGTAGTGTGTGTGTAATACAGTATGTGTGTAGTGTATGTGGGGTGTGCATGTAGTGTCTGTGGTGTGTATATATGTGTGTAGTGTGTGTAGTATGTGCGTGTAGTATGTGTGTAGTGTGTGTAGTATGTGTGTATAGTGTGTGTGTAGTATGTGTGCAGTGTGTGTAGTGTGTGTGTGGGGGGTGCATGTAGTGTGTGTGTATATGTATGTAGTGTGTGTGTAGTATGTGTGTAGTGTGTGTAGTATGTGTGTATAGTGTGTGTAGTATGTGTGTATAGTATGTGTGTAGTGTGTGTGTAGTATGTGTGTGTAGTATGTGTGTATAGTATGTGTGCAGTGTGTGTAGTGTGTGTGGTGTGCATGTAGTGTGTGTGTATATGTATGTAGTGTGTGTTGTGTGTGTAGTATGTGTGTAGTGTGTGTGTAGTATGTGTGCAGTGTGTGTAGTGTGTGGGGGGGATGTGCGTGTACTGTGTGTGGTGTGTGTATATGTATGTAGTGTGTGTGTAGTATGTGTGTAGTGTGTGTGTAGTGTGTGTGCGTAGTATGTGTATATAGTGTGTGTGTGTAGTATGTGTGCAGTGTGTGTGCAGTGTGTGTAGTGTGTGTGTGGTGTGCATGTAGTGTGTGTGTATATGTATGTAGTGTGTGTAGTGTGTGTGTAGTATGTGTGTAGTGTGTGTGGTGTGCATGTAGTGTGTATATGTATGTAGTGTGTGTGTGTAGTGCGTGTGTGTGTGTGTGTGTG
>NW_022111317.1:612738-616910 GCF_000313985.2 Echinops telfairi | reverse complement strand
TGTGTGTGTGTGTGTGTGTGTGTGTGTGTGTGTGTGTGTAATGAGCTTACATGTCACTAACGTCTCCAAGCCCCGTCAGACTCTCAGACCAATGTTTAGACACGAGCAGCGAGGAACCTGGAGGGTTTTTAAAGCTGTGACTTTACTCTCTCTCAGTGGATGCCATCCCGTGTTCGTAAGGAAGCATATCCTACATGGGTCCCAGCCCATCTCAATAAAGAAAGCCAGCAACAATGTCCGTTAACTGTCCCATAAATATGGTTCTCCCTCCCTCTCTCCTCCCCTCCCTCCCTTCCCCCTTCCCTCTTTGATTTCCTCTCTCCCCTCCCCTGCCCCACCCCAATCCTTTGCCTCCTCATAGTCTTCAGTCTTGTCTTTGGATGTAAAAACCACTTTTCTTCTCCTTCGTTTTTCCTTATAACGATGATGTCATGGAACACTGATCTCTACAGGACTGATTTGTGTCCTCTAGTCACCCCCACCCCATCCCGTGTCTCGCCGTGTTGAAGAGCATTGTCATTGTGATTGGTTCCCCCTCTCTTCCCTCACCTTCCCCTTCCCCTCCTGGTATGGCTAGTCTCGTTCTTGGTCCTGAGGGGTTGATCTGTCCTGGATTCCCTGTGTTTCTAGCTCTGATCTGTACCCATGTAAGTGCTCTGGTCTAGCTGGATTTGTAAAGTAGAATTGGGGTCATGATAGTGGGGGCGGGGGGGAGCATTGAAGAGCTAGAGGAAAGTTGTGTGTTTTGTGGGTGCTGTGCTGCACCCTGACTGACTCGTCTCTTGCTTCTCACAATTATTCTTATGTTTGAGCCCGTCGATGCAGCCACTGTGCCGGCCCGTGTCACCAAAGGTCATCCTCCGTTCACATGCCCCCTCTACATTATCAAGCATGACATCCTTCTCCAGGAACTGGCCTCTCCTGACAGCACGTCCAAAGTACGTGAGACGATGTCTCGCCGCGCTTGCCTCTGAAGAGCAGAAGTGATCACTATCCAAATTCCCAACATGTGGACCTCCGACTTCCAGAATTTGGGTTCTTAAAAATCACCCACTTGGTTACTTTGTTGTGGCAGCCCGGGGAAACAGAACCCACCCCGGAAGTCCGGGGCCAGCGCTCAGGACAGGGCACATAGAGTGACCAGCGGGCCCTTTGGAGCCCTGGCTGTGGAAGGAGACAGTGAGTGGGACTGAGGCAACACCCGTCCCCCTGCTAGCAGACATCAGGAAGTCAGCCCTCCGAGACGTGGGAGACCTTCTGCAAACTGGCCTGCGAGCAAGTCTTCCCACCACGTTTGAGAGGCTGGTCGATACAAGGGCCCTGCCAGGCAGGAAAGACAGAGGAAGTCCGTGCCTGACAAACTGAGGATGTAGATGTGGGAGCCGAGAAGCCAGAAGATGACCTCATGCTCCCCCAGTCCCCACGGGACCTGACTCAGCAGAAGGCTGTATGGTCGCCTCATCATCATGGGTGGTGTTGCAGGTGAGTTGGGGGGAAACGAGCCAGCTTTGCACTCCTGCTCAGCCCGGGCTAATGGCAGACTTACAGACTTGGTCTGGACTGGGCTGGGATGTTTTCTTCATGTACAACTGTGCTTTGCTATGAAGCTCTTTCTTGTACACCTCTGAGTGACCCGGATCCGTTTCTCTAGTCTACCCAGACTCGCACACGGACTCTCCTTTGTGTTTCTGAGGCTGCGCGTCTTTCTCTCTCACCTTGCTCCTGCAGAATCTACAAAGAGCTCTCTAAACTCAACAGGAAAGGGGAAAACAAACAAACAAAAACCAACTCCATCAGACCAGGGGGAAAATAGCAGGCAGACGCTTTGCTAAAGATGGCAGCCAAAAAATGAGGACCTAATGTCGGGGGTTTAAGTGGAGAGAAAATGTTTTGAGAATGATGTACAAAGGCGCTTTACACAATTGATGTGTGTATGGATTGTGATAACAGTTGTATGAGCCCCTAATAAAATGTTTAAAAAGAAAAAAAATAAAATAAAATAAAATAAAGATGGCAGCCAATACCTGAGAATCCGAGGGGACTGGGGATGTGAAGGAGCGCGTGGGCTTAAGAATGACTGAGTCCCAGGTGCTGGAATCAACGAGCTGGGGCATCGCAGGAGGTCTGTGGTCAGGGAGTGGGACCCCTGAGAGTAAAGTTTAGGAGCTGGTGGGCATCGTAAAAATGCACAGGATGCCCGTGGGGGCAAACAGCGCGGCTGGTCAGCAGAGCAGGTCCATGGACAAGGAGAGATGAAGGAACAGAGAGGCTGGAGCGTGGGATGGATTAGGGACCTGCATGTTGACATCATCAAAACCATAGCTGGAGCCAAGAGCGATGCCCACGACAACAGAGCGGCATCTAAGTCTTTCGCGGAAGAGGGAGAGGCTGCTGAGAGATCACACAGGGAACTGGGCTTTGAGGAAAGGGTGGGAGAAGTGGCCTGGCCTGCCAGTGGGATGTGAGACGGATGCTCACCCTTCCCCCCACTCCTAGCTTTGGCATCTTGGGGAAGAGCCACAGCCACTCGAGAGGGCTTGGTGCAGAGCAGGGCCATCAAGGATCGCCGGGCTCCGTGGGGACGGTAGAGGGAAGGAGAGCCTCTGGGAGGAGATGAGGACAAGGACAGGGACAAGAACCAGAGGTCCATGGACAGGGTTCAGGGGACTGAGAGGCGTAGGGCAGGGGCCAGATTGGGGGATGCTTGGAGTCATGTGGGTACAAAAAAACTAGTGGTGGTGGCTCAGATGGTGCCCGAGTGCGGTCATTACATCATCTGCTGTCCATTTGAGACTACGGAGGGTGACGGGGTGGAGTTTACCTGTCCATCAGGTCGCAGCTTGTTTGCCTCATTTGGAGGCGCAATGGAGATAAATCGCTCCCTGGAGGTCAGACACACTCTCTCTTCCCTCCCTTACCTGCTGCTGAGATGCTCAGAGAGCTGGAGGAGACCCGTGGAGACCCGCGCCAGTGTTGAGATGCTTCCACTGCCACTGCATCCACAAGACGTTCCACTCACTGGCCTGTGATCTTCCTGCACTCGGCATCATTGCATGTGCTACCTGAGTCTGAAGAGGAATTTGTGGACATATGGACTAATATCCGACTTATGGGCTTGATCTGGACTGGGCTGGGATGTTTTCTCAATATACAATTGCTCTTGTATATAAAGCTCTTTCTTATACACCTATGAGTGTCTCTGGATTTGCTTCTCTAGTCCACCCAAACTAACACAGCCGTCGTGCTTGGTAAAGTGGAGGGTCAGGGAAGCAGGGAAAGCCTTCGATAAGCCAGATTGGCACCGTGGTGCCAACAAGGGTCTCAGACGTGGGGACCGTTGTGAGGATGGCACAGGACTGGGCCACATTTATTTCTATTGCACATGTTGTCTCTGCGAGTCAGACCTAGTTAGTGGCAGCTAACGGCAGCAGCAGCAGCATAGCGGTATAAGCAATCGTCCCTTGCAATCTGATCACCCAACCCCTTATAAGAAAACCGAGTGGGACACAACCCCCTTAACCCTGTCACGGCTCTGATCCCATGTAAGAGGGGTTTCTCTGGGGTGAGGTGTGCACCACCTGCTACCTTACAAGAGGTAGAGAAGCAAGCAGGAAGAACAGAGAGTTGGGAGCAGCGCACACACTTTGCTCCGGGCTTCTTCTGCAGGGAAGCTCCTAGACCAGCAGTTCTCAACCTGTGGGTCGCGACCCCTCTGGGGGTCGAACGACCCTTTCCCGCCCAACTCACGACAGTAGCAAAATGACAGTGATGAGGTAGCAATGAAAATAATTTCATGGTTGGGGGTCACCGCCACATGAGGAACCATCTTAAAGGGTCGCGGCATGAGGAAGGTGGAGAACCGCTGTCCTGGACCCAAAAGGAGATTGACGTGGACACACATGGAGCTCTCCAACCATCACAGATGCTGCGGGGAGACAGGGACTTCACCCAGAGCTGGCACCGAGAGAAAGCCTGTCCCTAGAGTTGTGCCCTGAATCCAGACTTCTAGGCGCCTACCCTGTGAGAGGATTGATTTCGGTTCCTTAAATCCACCCCGTGTGGCATTTCTGTAACAGAGCCCTAGACCACTACGGCGACTCCCCTAAGAGCTCTGGTTGTATGTTGCTCCCCTAAGAGCTCTGGTTGTATGTTGCTCCCCTAAGAGCTCTGGT
>NW_022111317.1:609609-612207 GCF_000313985.2 Echinops telfairi | reverse complement strand
TCTATTCTGACCCATACGACCCGGTGCACAACAGAAAGAAACACCGCTTGGTGCCATGCCACCTGGCGATTGTTCTTATGCCTCAGCCCACGGCTGCGGCCACTGTGTCCACCCATCGCCTGGAGGGCTGTCCCTTGTACTCTGACCCTCCACTTGGCCGCGCCTGACGTCCTTCTGCAGGGGCTGGACTCTCCTGACAACACGTCCACAGTATGTTTGATGAAGTCTCGCCCGCCTGACCTCTAAGGGGCATTCTGGCTGTACTTCTTCCAAGACAGGTCTGTTTGTTCCGTGGTACTTTGCATACACAGGTTGTACAGCACCCTGACAAGTGTGAGAAGTCGCATCCAAACCCTTTGCCCACGTGTGAGTGGTGTGTGGCTGCACCAGCGCCCACACCCAGTCCTCCCAGTCACTCGGGGTCCAACTCTCCACCAGGTTTTACCTATAGCTCTTCTCACAGGAGGGCCTGCACCTCGCCTTCCTCTTTTGTAGGCTGCATCCTTAATCCCACAGGGTTCTCGGTTCCTGGAATTGGCAAGCTCCACCAGGAGACACCCAGCTTCATCCTCTTTCCTCTCTCGGCCCCTTAGAAGGTCCCCAACTTTTCAGGAAGTGTGACCGGTACTTAGAAGGATGATTGTTGATTTTTTTTACTGAGAATACCCCAACGTTTAGAAACCAGAAGCTGATTCAGTCTATCCGGTCCAGCATGTGTTTCCAGAAGTGAAAATTCATCCCGGGGTTTTAGGGTGACTTTGGGAAATGTCAGGTGGGGGTGTCTGTCCTCACTGACAAAATTCCCCCTTGTGTTGACAACAGTGTGTGCCCTCTGTGCTGTGAGGAGGGACAAGCCTTGAGCAGTGTCCCACAGGGGTTGGACCAGAGCTAGGAGCACCTACTGGTCACCTTATCTCCTTAAGCACACCCTCATCCCTCGGGCCCTTGGTCTGCAGTAGACCTATGAAGCCTACTCTCAGTACCTTAGACAATCGCTGACCCGCAGACGGTGGTACTGATGGAGACCCTGACGGCGAGGTCAGTCTGCATCTCGAGCCAGTGTCCGTTGCAGTATGGACAAATGCAGCCCTCTCCAAGCTGGTAAGGGTTTGATATAGTCGACCTGCCATCTGAGAGCTGCTGGCCTTCTCCAGGGATGGTACCAAACTGAGAATTCAGAGCTGGCCATGTCCACCCTCCGACTGGGCATTCGTCGGTGGCAGTGGCTGGATTGGCCTTAGTAAGAAAGAAGTCATTGGTGAAGTCCCTGTTGGACCTCAACTGACCCTAATACCTCTGTGTGTGAGTCCTAGATTTTTTTTCTGTCATTTTGAAATATTTCTATTTAGAAATTATTTGATGCTTCTTTTTTTTACTGTGTTAGACCAGGTTGACTAGACCAGGGACACTCACATAGGGGTGTACGAGGGAACTTTATATCAAGAAGTAATCATGCATCAATAAAACATCCCAGACCAGTCCAGATCAAGTCCAGACATTCAAAATTACTCCATAAGTCTGATAGTGGCCCACGAATTCCTCTTCAGACTCTCGCAGCTCATGCAGTGATGCTGAATGCAGGACCATCACAGGCCGGTGGGTGGAAAGTCCTGTGGATCCAGTGGCGGTGGAAGCATCTCCGTGTGGCTTGTCGACAGGAGGGCGAAACAGACAGAGAGAGTGTTTCCTGGCCCCAGTCTGTGGCCTGATTGACAGGCTAGCCTCCACCCCTTCATTCTGTTTATCAAGTTGACCTGAAATTCTGTAACTGTCACATTGACTATGAATTACTTCAAGCTTCATCACTTCCATGCTCATGAAGGCAGAAGTCAAGTGATCAAAAGATGAATTGCATTAGGTAAATCAACTGCACAAGACCTATTTGGAGTTTCGAAGAGCAAGGATGTAACTTTGAGGACTAAGGTGTTGCTGCCCCAAACCATGGTCTTCTGCATTGCATCACACGCATGTGAACGCTGGACATTGGATAACGAAGACCTTAGAAGAAGCAATGCCTTTGGATTGTGGAGCTGGAGAAGAACACTGGAAGTCCGTGGACTGATAGAAAGACAAACCGATCTGTCTGGGAAGGAGTACGGCCCGAGTGCTCCTTAGAGGCAAGGATGGCGAGACTTGGTTTCACATAACTTGGACGTGTTGTCAGGAGAGACCGTCCCTGGACGAGGACACCACGCTTGGTGAAGCGGAGGGTTGGTGCAAAAGGGGGAGGCTCTCGATGTGACGGAAGGACGCAGTGGCTGCCTCCGTGGGCCAGGCTTCGGAGCAGCTGTGAGGATGGTGCAGGAGGCCTTGAAGGCCTTCCTGATGAAGCTCAAGGACCATGGCCTCCAGCGTGGATGACAACGCGCTGCCCAGCCGCCCAGCAGCCTCGCGCTGGGCCAGCAAGTAGCAGCATGAAACATGGAGACAAGATTGAAGCTGTCGAGACGAAACCCAAGTTTCCTCTTACTTGGGTCATAATCAGTGCTCATGGGAGCAGCAGTCAAGAGATCAAACAACATCTTTGTGGTCCTTAGATCAAACATACTATGTCAATTGATGCTCCTGGCCAGGAGACCTGTCAATCAGGGCACAGCC
>NW_022111317.1:603842-608675 GCF_000313985.2 Echinops telfairi | reverse complement strand
AGGTGGGGGGCAAAGGGGGAACCGATTACAAGGATCTACATATAACCTTCTCCCTGGGGGACGGACAACAGAAAAGTGGATGAAGGGAGACGGTGGACAGTGTAAGATATGACAAAATAATCATAATTTATAAATTATCAAGGGTTCCTGAGGGAGCGGGGAGGGAGGGGGGAAATGAGGAGCTGATATTAAGGGCTCAAGTAGAAAGCAAATGTTTTGAGAATGATGATGTCAACAGATGTACAAATGTACTTGACACCGTGGATGTATGGATGGATTGTAATAAGAATTGTACGAGCCCCCAGTGAAATGATTTAAGACAAATAAGGCTGACTACAGAAGAAAGACTGATGCATTTGAATATGGTGTTGGTGAAAAATACCGGACGTGCCGGGGATGGTCAGAAGAACAAACAGACGTCTTGGAAGAGCGCGGCCAGAACGCTCCTTGGAAGCAAGGGTGGGGAGACTGTCTCGTGTGCTTTGGGCGTGTTGTCAGGGGAGACCGGACCCTGGAGAAGGACCACGTGAAACTCAGACTCGCCGCCATCGAGCCAACATGGCCTCCTGGGGAGCCTGCAGGAGAGGGCAGGACGGCCCTCGTGAGGTTCTGAGACTCTCATTCTTCCTGGGATTTGAAAGCCCTATCTTTCTCCCGGGCAGCTGCTGGTGGTTTTGAACTGCTGACCTTGCAATTAGCAGCCCAACATAACAGCAACAAACCCTTCATGGAGGGATGGGCACAGTGGCTGCAGCCATGGGCTCCGACAGAACAACGGTGAGGGTGGTGCAGGACTGGGTATAAGGTGGCTCTCTGTTGGCACCTAACAACAAGGGCTTTGTCCCACAGGGACCGAGGACCCAAGAGAGGCCTGTCCATTGGTCGGCATGTCTAGGAAGAGGCTGCCCTGTCCGACCCAAGCACCATAGCCTGAGAGCTCTTGATCCTGCACGGTGACGCGTCATTCTTGCCGGCTCCTGCCCTGAGTGGCCCCGTGCACAACAAAGCAAAGCACCGACCAGTCCTGCACCAGCCTCACGACTGTCCCGAGCCCGAGCCCTGGCTGCAGCCGCTGAGTCCCCCAACCTGGTCGAGGGTCTTCCTCTCCCTCTCCGCCCCTCCACTCTACCCAGCACAGGGTCCTTCTCCAGGGACGGGCCTCTTCTGACACCACATCCAAAGTATGCAAGAGCAACTCTCGCCAACCTGGCCTCTCTTCCAGGATGGACGTGTTCGCCCCTTGGCGTCCGTGGTGTTTTGAATATTCTTTTCCAGCACCGTCATTAACCATGACCTTCCCTAAACCCCGTGACCGTAAGCATGGCCCGTGAGTTCTGTGTGGCCCTGGCCGTGAGCTCAGCACACTCGCTGAGCAGTGGAGTGTGCGATTGGAAGGGACAGCGGGTGTCGAGTTGACGAAGGAGCCCTGAGGGTGGAGGCCTGTCTGACCTCAGCTTCATAGGAATTGGCTTTGGGTTGATTCTGCTTTGCCCTTGAGAAGTCAGGCGAGGTCAAACACCACCCTCCCTCCACGCTTTACACACCCTGTGACACGGGGGGACAATTAAAGCTGAGGAGCTGTGACACACACACCAACACACACAGAGACACACCTAAACATATACAGACACACACACAAACGCACATACAGACACACACACACAAACACAAAACCCTGCTGCTGTTGGTTCCACTGGCAGTCAAAGTCACCCTCTAAGACAGAGCAGAATTGCTTGCAAGCGTTTCTGGCTGAGTTTTCGCTAAGGCACGACATCCTTCTGCAGGATTGGCCCTGCCCCAGGGATTGCACATCCTAAGAAAGGGAGATGAATCTCACCAGCCTCACTTCTAAGGAGCAGGGTGCTGTGCCTCTCCCCAGACAGGTGTCTTTGTCCGTCTGCACGTCCACGATCTTCCCCACACTCTTCTTTAGTCGTCCTGGTCCATGGTCAAGCTCTGGCACCCAAGGCTGGCGAGAAGACCACCGTGGCCCAGACCACACACACCTCGGGCATCCACGTGACAGCTTGGCAGTCTCTCTGCTGACCACATCCCCTGCATTCTTTGAAAACCTCACACCCGTCCTGCTGAGCACCCAGGGCCATCTGCTGAGCATGGGGATGCACGGAGGACTTGCATGGAGTGACTAAGGAGCGGCAACAGGGACTAGCAGGTGGCCAGCCAGTGCCCGGGCCCCTCCATGCAGGTCTGTCTGCCTGGCTCTGCGTCCGGAGATGGAGATGGGTAGGGTGGGCCAGAGCTTCAAGCCCTCACCTGGCCCTATCACCCACCAAGCCCAGTGAGTGCGCAGCTGACTGGGACATCCAGCCTGACCCCTCCAGCCCCACTAGCCCATCACAGGCCCGTGAGAGGGAGCTCACTGCCCAGTCACAGAGGTCGGACTGCGACCACCACTGCCCGGGTCCCCTCAGGGCTCTCTGGATTCTGGGGTGCCTATCCACCTCCGGGCTCACTGTTCAACTGGAGCGACATTTGGGTAAGGGGGCGTCCTTGTACTCTCCCAGTCCTGGACAGGGGTGGCGGGTGCAGCTAGGGGGGCAGGCCAGCATTGGAGGGAGCTTTCCCTCTGTGCTTCTCTGTCCTGGGGTTCCAGGGAGACTCTCCCCTTGTGGGGGTACCAAGAGCAGCTTCAGGGCCTCGCCCCCAGTGAAGGGAGCCCCCCTTACTCCCGAGGAAGTGGAAAGCACTGCTCTGAGCCCCGAGTCTTGGGGAGGTGCTTCTAAAGCCCCTTTTGTGGCTGGGCTTAGCCTCTGTGTCCTCCCACCCCTGAGTCCCTCCCACCAAGCTTGGTTTCCAGGGCCTGCAGGCTCAGTAGAGACCCCCCTCGCTGGGAACACCCCGGGGCTGGCTGACCTCAGGTGAAGGGACAAGGCCAGTGCATCTGAGAGGATGAGTTTGCTGCCCCCTTGCCCATCACCCTAAGGCTAAGCTGATCTGGCTGTCACCTGCCCCCCTGCCTGACCAAAGTGTCCCTGGCCTCCCCCCTTCTGCCCCCTGGACCCCACTCAGCACACACTCAACCCCCTCTGCCTCTCCATGAACCCTGGCCAGCCCTAAGCAGCCCCTTCCTGAGGCCCCAGACAAAGCAGACCCCAGCCCATAACACAAAGTGGTCAGAGGGAAGACCACTCTGGTCAGTAGGGCCAGAGCCAGCGTCCACTCAGGCCAACCCCCGGCTCTCCCCTCCCAGGCTGCCCTGGCCGGGCTGGTGTTCCCGGGAACAGACCCGTCACTGCATTCCTGGGAAGTGGACATCACCCTCCCTCCCACCCTGTGGGGGGGGTGGGGGGAACACCTGGGCCCCAGAGACACACACCAGATGCAGGGCCATCAGCCAGGGGCCAGGGTACACACTGACCCCCCACCTCCCAGACCACCTGGTTTGGACAAGCCGCATGAGGTGCCATCTTCCTGGGGCTTTTGTGGGGGCCACCCCACCCTGTCTCCTGGACATGCCCAGCAGGTGACCTTTGTGACAGTCCACTTCTTTCAGAGCCTACACCCCTGAAGCCCCCACCCCCTGTGCCGGTACATAGCACCAGAGCTCGAGGCCATGGCCTGGGGGCATGGGGGGTGGGGGCAGGGACTGCTGTGTGCGTGGTCATCTCTGGTGTCTGGATCCAGCTGGCTGATTTCAGGGTGGGATGTTTTCAGAAAGAGACACCCGGTTCTGCAGAACTGGGGCGTGCTCTGTTGGAGCCAGATCATGTTGGACCTTTGGCCGGCACTGGTCACACACCACACCAGTCAACCGTCAGCACCTCCCCCTGAGTCTTCCATCCATCCCGCCCCCCACCGGCCCCCAAAACACGCCCTGCCCCCCAAAGCAGTTGTGTCCTCCGTCCCCTCCCCCCCAGCCCCTGGGGTTGTCAGGCGCCATCAAGCTGATCAGGACTCACCTTGACCGTCTACACCAGCGGTTCTCAACCTGTGGGTCGAGACCCCTTTGGGGGTCAAACGACCCTTTCACAGGGGTCGCCTAAGACCAGCAGAAAACACATATTTCCGATGGTCCTAGGAAGGGAGACACCGCTTGGTTCCTATCTGTCTCCAGGCGGGTCCGCCCACATGCAGATACGCCCACATATGCGTACCCAGTGTGAAGACTGTTACCCACACTCCATCATGTTTCAAGACAAAATTCAGTTATTTGTCCTTCGAAATAAATATTTCACAATATAGAATTACCCATTGTTTTTGTGGTGAATCACTATGCTTTAATTATGTTCCATTTGTAACAATGAAAATACATCCGCATATCAGATATTGACATGACGATTCATCACAGGAGCAACATGACAGTGAGGAAGTAGCAACGAGAATAATGTTTTGGTTGGGGATCACCACCACATGAGGTCCTGGCACGAGGAGGTGGAAAACCACTGTTCTGCGTACAATGTTCTGTTATACCCTGAACAAAACACCACCGGGTCCACGCCTCTGAGCCCATGGTGTAGCCACTGTGTCTGTCCATTTCCACTGCCCCTCTACTTCAACAAGCATGACGTCCTTCTCCAGGACTGGTCCCTCCTGACAATACGTCCAAAGTGTGAGACCGAGTCTTGTCATCTTGCTCCTAAGGAACTCTCACTGTGCTTCTTCCCAGACCCATGGAATGGTTCTTTGAGCGGTCCCCGGCACCTCCAATACCCTCCTCCAGCACCCTCATGCAAACGCATGGATTCTTCTTGGGTCTTGCTTACTGAATAAGGGGGGCCCCCGGCCCTTGGTCACCACCCCTCAACTCTGCCAGTGCATGGTATCCAGTGGGGACACTTTCTCCCTGGGGACCACATAGCATCTGCTCTGGAT
>NW_022111317.1:599310-603742 GCF_000313985.2 Echinops telfairi | reverse complement strand
TTGCTGTGCCTGGGCGTCAACGACAGAACTGTTATCAACAATCAAAGTTAGATCTCTTTGAGCGGTCCCCGGCACCTTCCATACCCTTCTCCAGCACCCTTATGCAAACGCATGGATTCTTCTTGGGTCTTGCTTACTGAATAAGGGGGGCCCCGGCCCTTGGTCACCACCCCTCAACTCTGCCAGTGCATGGTATCCAGTGGGGACACTTTCTCCCTGGGGACCACATAGCATCTGCTCTGGATGTCTGGCCGATTTCTCTCGCAGGATGTCACCAAGGTCCAAGACCCTGGGGTATGCACCAGAATCCATGCCCCCTTGTAGTGGGCGGGGAGCGTGCTACTGCATGCAAGGACCAGACTGTGTGGGTCCATTTCTCTACTGGTGGACACTTGGGTCGTGTCCACCTTTGGGCCATTGAGAACAATGTCACTGAAAGCTGTTTTCACAGCGACTGGGCTCACTCTTGATAAGAGCCCCCACACTGGGGTCCCCTGCCCGGCCTGTTCCGTCGCACGGTCTGGGGGCCCCGTGGGCCACAGCACAGAGACCCGCTGTGTGAGGCTTCCCAGTCAGGCACAGAGCCCGACACTCTGACCAGCAGCTGGTCTCAGGAGCTGCCTCTGGGCCCACCTCCCCCGGCCCCTGATGGCAGCGGTGGGGGGCTGGGGGGGACAGCAGCCTCCCAAACACCTGCTATTGGAGATGGAGCAGCAGAGAGACCGGGAGAGTAGCAGCTTCACACCGGGACCCCGCACAGCTCGCTGTCCATCCCAGGACCCTCTGGCAGCTCTGGGGGCCAGACCTGGAAATATGGGGGTGTCAGCAGGGCCCCCCTCTCTCCCAAGGCTCCAGGGGTAGGTCCTTTCTGGTTTCTCCAGCACCTGGAGTCCTGGGCTTGTGGACTCATCACTCCAAGCTCTGTCTCTGTCCTCCAGTGGCATCTTCCTCGGTCTCCTGGGATTCTCGCTGCTCTCTCATAACCATTCTCACCAATGAATGGAGGGTCAGCTCAAGTGCTGGTGGCATGGTTGGGCTGCTGCTACCCACAAGGTTGACGGTTCAAACTCACCAGCTACTCTGAGGGAGGAAGATGAGACTGCTCCCATCAAGAGTTACGGTCTTGGAAACTCTAGCTGAGGTTGCCATGTGTCTTAAGGGGTCTGATGATGCAGTGGGTCACGTTTTGGGCTGCTAACCACAAGATCCGAAGTCCAAACCCACCAGGGGCTCAGAGGAAGGAGGAGGAGGCTTCCTGCCCCTACAAAGACTCACAACCTCGGAAACTCTGTGGGCAGTTCTACTCTGCTCTATGGAGGCCTGTGTGTGCACCGTAGTCAACCGGAAGGCAGTGGGTGTGCGGCTGTGTGGTTCTTGCTTTGGCAGTGGGTTTGATTTTGGGGGGTGTTTGGGGGTGATCAGGATGATAGCCTCATGTTACCAACCTTCATCCTGTCTGAAAAGCCCCTTTGTCCAAGGAGGCCTCGTGCATGGCCCCTGGGCATTCAGACAGGGACATGTCCTTCGGTGGGCACTGCTCAGCCTGTCCACGTTCCCCATGACACTGGAGCCACGCCCCCACCAGTCGGTGAACAGAGGGTTAGGGTATGTGATGATGGGAGGAAGGTCCCCGTGGACACAGAGGTCCTGGGCTGCGACCCCTGGAGGAGGTCCTGGGGTCTTGGAGGCCATCTAAACTGTTTGCACTGAAGGAGCACGCTGGCATGCTGGGGGCTGTGAAGTGGGGGTGAGGCTGGGGGGCTGGGGGCCGAGGGACTGTTGCTGTGCTGTCCCTCGCAACAACAAGCCCTCTTCCTCCTCCTTGAGGGTCTCGTATTCACCGCGGAGGCTCTCGGAACTCCCAGCCGGTGCTCGTGGGTCACGGGTTTACTGAGGAAGGTCACAGGTGGTCACATCAATGACTCATGCTCAGGGTACTGCTTGTGGTTCGGTCAGAACATGCTAGAAAGCACTCTCAGGGCTGCTGTTCGGTGGCCAAAGGCATCCCACCTGCTGTCTGCCCAACTGGAAGACGCTCAGCCCAAGCTCTGTGGGCCAGCAAACCCTGTGCTCCCAGCGAAGTGCCCAGAGGGCGGCCTCCAGCCCCAAAGAGCTGAGCTTGTCTTGCTCAAGGCCTGGGCAGCCGGTCTCATGCTCTGGCTCCCACTTCTGCAGGGGCTCCTGAAGTCACAGGCGTCTCCGGGGTGTCTGTGGGGGCGGAGTGATCCTGGTCAGTCCCGCTCACAAGTGCTCGTAGATGAACCCTATCAGTATCAACCCTATCAGTATCTTCCCGCGACTCCAGGTCAGGGAGGAAGTCATTTGGTGGGAGTGAGAGAGCTTGGCTACAAGAGCCACATTAAATAACTCACGGTCCCTGCAGGGAGCAGGATCTCTGTGGAGGACCAGTCCCCACAACCGAAGGGGTCCAAGGCGTGGTTATGAAACTGAAGGGTAAAATTAAAGAGGCATCAAGCAAGATAAGGCAGGCAAGGGCTCACCTCCGGGACTGCCATGGCTTCAGGAGCCAGGCCCGAGCAGAGAGAGAGCACATATTTCCAACAGAGGCTTATATACACTCTAGGGAGTGTGCAAGCCCTCTTAATTGCAGGTAGCTACATACATAACAAAGTGGGCCGTACCCTAACCCCAAAGGTCCCTGAGTTCATTGGAAGAGTGACCTAAGACCAGGGCTGGGCAGGTCAGGGGGAGTGGCTGTCCTCAGAGCCTAGGGAGCAAAGCACATGTCTGCTCCTATAGTTAAAGCTGCCCACTGGATGGATGGCAACCAGCCGCGTGCTTGTCAGGGGTAACTTTAAGGTAGCGCTACTATGGGAGGAGGATATAGTGAGGAATAATATTAATGATGAGATGTGATTGGGACTCACCTCCAACTCACAGGGTGAAGGCCTCCCTCCACCAGAACCCAGCCTGCCAGGCTCCTTCATATATGAGCATAAAGGTTCATCTGTATATACTCTCTCCCCCATCTCCGTTTCCCACAGGTCAACACCCGGTACTTCACAGGGCAGGAATGCTGGGGGTTGGGGGACTGGGAGTCGTAGGGGTCTAGGAGCCTGGGGATTGGGGGGTTGTGGAGTGAGATCTCCATCTAGAATTTTAGGCTGCAGGAATGACAGGGGGCTGGAAATAGAGTCCAGGGGGCCTGGGAGCAGGAGGACTAGGGGGCCAGACCTCCACCTGAAATGTAGGTACCATCTTCTGTGGAGCTCAGATCCGGGGCCCAATCATGAGCTGGACAAGATGAGAAATACCAAGAAGACAAACTTGGTGACTGGAGGGGAGTCGACCAATACAAGGAAGACACCCCCCGCCCCAACCCCAAGGAGACGGAGAGACAGAGTGGCTGCAACAATTGCTCATTCCTGCGGTGGGACTGGGAGGCTGGCAGGGGGCAGGCCAGGGGTCCCTTCTGCGGCGTGTGCTGAGGTTGCTACTAGCCATCTAACAGCAACAAACACAGAGAGCAACCCCCGGGTGCAGTGTCTGTGTGTGGGTGTCTGTGGTCTCCTTTCAAATGCAGTGCATTCCAGGGCAGGCAGATCTGCCAAGGCAGATAATTGAGAACAGGCACCGATGCCCAGGCCTGTGGGTAGCTGGGACC
The DNA here is from genome assembly GCF_000313985.2 of Echinops telfairi. NCBI lineage: Eukaryota > Metazoa > Chordata > Mammalia > Afrosoricida > Tenrecidae > Echinops > Echinops telfairi. The sequence continues at coordinate 600,117 of NW_022111317.1, read as the reverse complement.
TCAGAGATCTTTAGCAGGTGTAGGGGGGGGCGGGGACAGGGGTGCAGGCAGTGGAAGTTACCTGGGGAACAGGGAGGGGGTGTCGGCCTCCACTGACCACACACAGCACTGTGGTCTTGAGCAGCAGCAGCCTTGGGTCTGCTCACCCAAGCACCAGGCTGTCTGAGAACAGGAGAGAGGGGAAACTGAGGCACTGAGGTCAGGTCGGCTGCTGAAGGTCACACAGCCACCCCTGGGATGCAGGCCACAGACAACAGGGGGAGGTGTGCACCATGAGTCAGCCTAGAAAATCCTCCAGGACACAGAGAGTCCTGAGCTGGGGGAGGAGGGGACCCTGGTTTGTTTCTTGGTGAAGGGGTCACCAGAGTGCTTGTGCCTGTGGTCAGGAGGAGGAGGCCAGGCCCTGTCAAGGAGCCTGTCAGACTGAGCTCATCAGGGAGGCCCCGCCCATTTCCAGGGAACTGGCCACTGCCCTGTCCCTCCAGCAGGTCCCAAGGGGCAGGAGGGGATTTAGGGCTGGGAGCCCGGCTGGACCCTGAGCAGCTGGGCAGCGATTGGGCTGCAGCACAAATCTCACCGGGCCAGAGAGGAGTGTCAGCAGGTGAGAGGGCGCCCCCACCCTCTGCAGCCCCCTTCTCACCCCTGGCCCACTAAGATGCTCCCTCTGCCTTCCCCAAGGGGGAGGTTGGCAGTTCCTTGGGGACGGACTTTGGGGGGAAGGGAGTCAGGATTGGGGGGATGGAGACTGAGCACTTCTGTGCCCCCCACCCAACCCCCTCTGTCTTCTGTCCATCCTTCAGAACCCTG
>NW_022111317.1:586817-598981 GCF_000313985.2 Echinops telfairi | reverse complement strand
TTCCAGAAGCCCACAGTGGTAAGGGGGTGGAGGTGGGGGGCACCACAGAAGCAACAAGAGATGGTGGGCATGTGGGGCCATGTCCCTCTCACCCTCTGTCCCTGTGTCTCGTTCTGCATCTCCCTCTGTGCCTGAGTCTCTCTGTCTCTCACATCTCTTTCTCTGTGTCTCTCGGTCTGTCTCTCTTTCCCATTTCTGCCTTTCTCTGCCTCTGTCTCTCCTAATCTCTGTATCTCTCTCCTCATCGCTGTCTCTCCCGAGCTCTGTGTTTCTCTCTGTGCCTGTGTGCTCGCTCCATCTCCCTGTCTGTTGCTTCATCCCTCCGTCTCTCGGTGTCTCTCTGTCTCTCTCTCCCCATATCTCTGCTTCTGTCTCTCCAACTCTTTATTTCTAGGTCTCAGTCTCTTCTTCCCTATCTTTGTCTCCAGCTCCATCTCTGTCTCTCTCGCTCTTTCTGTCTCTGCTCTGGTTATCCAAACTTCACTCAGACCTGCCACACCCATCACCCATCTCCTGGTTCTGAGAGCAAAGACCACCTGGGATCCTGGGGGACCAGTGAGGAGCGGGGTCTTCCGTGTCTCTGTGCAGCCACTCGGAGAACACCATTTACACCACCCCCAAACCCAGCAAGCTTCTCCCCAGAGGCCAGCGCTGACCTCCCATGGCCCCAACCCCCTGAATCTTGGACCAGGGCACACTCACACTGCAGGGCAGAATGACAGTCAGGAGTTAGCCTGTCCATAGCAGACCATATAAGCTGTCCACTTCAGATCCCTCAGGTAGGAGTGGACAGGGCTCCTTGCAGCTCGGCAGCACTGCCCCTCACCCCCCAAAAAAACACCCCCCCAGGCCAGCCAGGTAGAGGGTGGAGTCTCCCCCCTGCTGGACACCACCAGTTTAACCCATCTCTTACCACGCAGCAGCAGGGCCCAAGGGCTGCAGAATTCAGCCTTGGTCTCTGCCGCAGGCTCTGGAACGGCAGTGACAAAGTACCGGAGTATGTGTGTGGGGGGGTGGCTTTAGAGAACTGAAATTCACAGCTTCAATATTCTGGAAATTAAGAGTCCTCATTCTGGGACTGTGTAGCCACGCCCCCACCCAGGGCCTGGTGTGGCCATGCCCCCAGCTCCAGGGGGGTGGTCCTTCCTCACATCCTTCAGTCCTATAGCCCTGGGCATGTTTACTCCCAGACTCAAAGTCTCACCCACACACACCCCACCCCCTGCCCCACCCTGCGTCCCTGCCTGTCCCTCTCTGTGATAAAACACTTCCCACAGAGGCAGGCTCAGCACCCCTCTGTAGCATCTTGCCAGGTTGCTCTGAGCAGAAGCTGGGCCCCGGCTCACTGTGGCTAGTGCTCACTGGGCAGAGATGATCACAGTCCGGGACCGTCCAGAGGCAGCTCTCTAGGCCTGGTTCGACTCCCTCTGGGGCAGTTCTAATCACCAACCTTCTGTCTTGTTGCAGGGGTGCCCCACAGATGGGGTCGCTCCCTCACCCAGTTAAGGATAGCGGAGGTCCAGGCTGACCACACAAAGCCAGGGGAGACATGCCCCTAAGGCAGCACAGAGCAGCATCACTCAGATCCAGGGAAAAGGAGAGGCTTGGGGGGAGGCGGGGGGCGGTCATTCAGGCAGGAAGGACATTAGGTTTCTTCATGGGCACAGGAGCTGGGACTCTGTGGGTTGGGCTATGGTGATTTGTTGCAGGAGCAATCGGGGTTCAAAAATAAAGTTGGAGGCAAAGGCTTCTGGGTAGGCTGCCATCACTCATGATGGGATGATGTGCATACACCGGGCAGCTGGTTCCTCAGGCTTGAGACTTCTGCCCAGGCATTCTCTGCTCCTGGGTTCAACTCGACGCATGGGCATCTTGTCAGCTCCAGCTCCCATGGCCAGTCCAGCCGGTCAGGCGGGTGCCCGCTACAGAGTGAGGGTGTGGAACTTAAGCAAGGTATTCTTACCCGGGAGGAAAACACTTTGTCCTTGAGAGATTGGAGATGGAGGCGCAGAACAGAGATAGAATTTAGCAGGAATGTGGAGTTGAGAAAGGTTTTATTGAGGCAGAGAAAGAATTCCCAGGAGGGAAGGGAGAGCAGAGAAAGGGCTGGGGGCATCTTGAGACCCAGGGCGATTCCAAGACCCAATGAATTAAGTCGGGGAAGTCGCCCTGGCAGTGAGGCAGTGTGGGACGTATATAGGGCCTGAGCCAAGAACGTGTGTGCTGATAAGGGGAAGGAAGGCCTTCTGGTGCTGCAGTGGCAGGGTCTGAGTCAGGATGTGGTCTGTGAGTAAATCATCCTGGAACGCTGAGGGAAGGGGCTGTACAGAGCTAGCTCCTTGGAATGCTGGAAGCAGGGACTGACTGCACAGTCCAGCTCTGGCCTTGAGAGGTCCCAAGGGGCCACACAGTCCAGCAGGCTATCTTTCTGAGAGGCTGGGGGAAGGGGCTGCATGCCCAAACATCCCAAACTCTTAATAGTGGTAATGGGCACCATGTTTTGTCTTAACTACTTCCTGCTGAGATAGGGCAAAGAAGGGGGGGATTAAGAGTTGGAAGGTTCGGGACGGGCCTGTTGGCTGCAGACTGTAAGAGTGGAGAGGAAGCTGACTAAAGGTCAGCTTGGAGATATCTTTCATTCGTTCCCAAGTCAGATGATGCCAATTGGGGTCTTCAAGGACTCTGATTGCTCTGGGAGTCATCAGGACGACGATGTGTGGTTTTCTTACTTGGGCTGCAGAGGTCGAGGATGGAGAGTTTTCAGCAGAACAGAGTCTTCTGGGTTGATTGCAGGCAGGTCAGGTTGCGCAGGATCAGGGGCAGGTAGACATCTGTCTGCGTGTTCTCAGAGAAAAGTTTTTAAGGGAGAGATCTAGGGTACGTAGTTTGCCAGTGGTGGTAGCACGACTGGTAAGGTATGGTTGATTAAGTCAGGCCTGCCATCAACGTGAAGGGGTATAGGAAAGAGGAGAGCGAGGAGTGGTGTGGATTCAAGTTAGGGCTAGTGGAAGCAGGTCGATTTATGACGGGTATAGTTTTAGAGTTAGTTTAGACAGATGACCTTGTATAATTTTATTCATCTTTTTAACTTTTCTAGAGGACTGATGCCTGTACAGGCTATGTAAGTGCCACTTAATGTCCAGTGCGAATGACACGTGTGTGATTTGAGACACAAGCATGGGTTGTAGGAGGATGGACTTGATGGAGCAGATCCTCGGCGTGGCTGGCAGGGAGAGCTATCCACTTACTGTTTATGATGGGGACACTTTAGTTGTTAGGAATCTTCTTTAGCTACGTGGAGCGCTCGTGTGAGAGCAACGAGTTCTGCTTTCTGAGAAGTGGTTCCATCTGGGAGACGTGCAGCTGCCCAGACCTGATCAAGTGAAACTACAGTGCAGGTGGCTCATTGCTGTGCCTGGGCGTCAACGACAGAACTGTTATCAACAATCAAAGTTAGATCTCTTTGAGCGGTCCCCGGCACCTTCCATACCCTTCTCCAGCACCCTTATGCAAACGCATGGATTCTTCTTGGGTCTTGCTTACTGAATAAGGGGGACCCCGGCCCTTGGTCACCACCCCTCAACTCTGCCAGTGCATGGTATCCAGTGGGGACACTTTCTCCCTGGGGACCACATAGCATCTGCTCTGGATGTCTAGCCGATTTCCCTCACAGGATGTCACCAAGGTCCAAGACCCTGGGGTATGCACCGGAATCCATGCCCCCTTGTAGTGGGCGATTCCAAGACCCAACGAGTTAGGTCGGGGAAGTCCCGCCTGGCAGTGAGGCAGTGGGACGTATATAGGGCTTGTGCTGATAAGGGGAAGGAAGGGTTTCTGGGGCCGCAGCGGCAGGGTCTGAGTCAGGAGTGGTCTGTGAGTCAGTCATCCCGGATCGCTGAGGGAGGGGCTGTGCAGATCTAGCTCCTTGGGACGCTGGAAGCAGGGACTTCACAGTCCAGCTCTGGCCTTGAGAGTCGGAGGGAAGGGGGTCGCACAGTCCAGCAGGCTATCTTTCGGGAGAGCTGGGGGAGGCGGCTGCATGGTCAGGACCCAGCCCAAACAGTCCTTGTGGTGACGAGGAAGGGAGGAGACAGACAAGAAAATTGAAAATGAGGAAGGCTATTGTACTGTGCCATGGGTTAAAAGATTGACCACTGGGCTGGGCGTGATTGGCTTGAGGAATTCCTTTAGAATCATATGAACTTGGGTTGTGGGGACGGAGGAAGGCAGCCTCTTTCCTAATCTGTCTCAGTCAAGCAGCTGAGCACTGGACCCTACACACACACACACCCTCCTCCCTGCAGCTTTCCTTTAGTAATGTGTCCAACACACAGAGACACACCTCGAACACAACCCAGACAGGGGTACACCTGAAACACAACTGGAAACATCTGAAACACACAGAGACATCTATATCGGAAACACGCAAACAAAATTCACTGCACTTCCTTCCCAGCAAGGTCACTGTCGCCCCCCAGGGTGAGGACCTGCACACACCCCGGTGCAGGTGGCCCCTCTGTCCCAGAGTGACAGGACCTTACACCTCCACCTCCTCAGGCTTCCCCAGGGCCAGCTCTGCAAAGGAGGACAGGCCTCCCGGCTACCAGCAGAGGCAGCATGTTCGGGCTGTGGAGAACCTTCCAGAATGTACTCTTCTACCTGACCCTGGGCCTCGGCCTGGCCGGGCTGCTGGGCAACGGGCTGCTGCTCTGGCACCTGGGCCTCCATGTGCACAAGGGCCCCTTCAACGTCTACGTGCTCCACCTGGCCGCAGCCGACTTCCTCTTCCTGGGCTGCCACCTGGCCTTCACCGCTGTGCAGGCCGCCCTGGGCTACGACTCCCTCTACCTCACGGTCACCTTCGTCTTCTTCGCCACTGGACTCTGGCTGCTGGCCGTGCTGGCTGCCGAGCAATGCCTCTCCCACATCTTCCCCGGCTGCTGGGGGCGCTTCCGTCCCAGGCACACCTCGGCCCTGCTCTGCGTTCTGGTCTGGGCACTGACGCTGCCCGCGGTGCTGCTGCCCGCCCGCGCCTGTGGCCTTCTGCGAGAGGGCAGGAGCCTGCTGGCCTGCCTGCGCTACCAGGTGCCCAGCCTCATCTGGCTGCTGGCCCTGGTGGGCGTGACCTGTGGCTCAGGCCTGGTCCTCTTCCTGTGGGTCAGTTGCTGCTCCCAGAGCCCCAGTCCCCGCTTCTACCGCCTGGTCTTGGCCTACACGCTGCTGCTGCTCCTGTGTGGGCTGCCCTTTGTCCTCTACTGGAGCCTGCTGTCCCTCGTCCACCTGCTGCTGCCCATGTTCCCGCCCATCGCCCTCCTGCTGGCCTGTGTCCACTGTGGCGCCAAGCCCCTGGTCTGCTACCTACTGGGCCGGCAGCGTGGGACCCGGGAGTCTCTCCGAGCTGTCTTCCAGAGGGCACTGGGCGAGGGGGGTGGGCAGGGGCCTGCCGGACTCTCCCTACCCATGGGGCCTGTATAGAGGTATCCTAAGATAGCTGCCCACCTGAGGTCTGGGACCCACCTCCCCTCAGACCCCAAGGAGACCAGCTGGTACCCATACCTTACAACCCTCACCCCGAGACCCTCTGGGACCACAGGACCTGTCCCCTGAAACCCTAGAACCCTGAGTCCCCCAAGGGATGCAGACAATGGAGACCCAGCGCCCCAGACCAAGACTGCAGAGGGGTCCTGGAGGGGCCTCAGGACATAGACCCCTACTCTGGTGCCTGCTTTGTCCCCTCTCCCTGTCCTAGCCCACTCACCCACAACCCCGCTGCCCCCAATTGAAGGTGTGAGGGGACAGCTGCCCCCAACCCCAAGGCTGAGATGAACCTCACTAGAGGGGGGTAGGGGAACCTGAAGACCGATAGCCCTGGGAGGACACCTACTCTTTTCTCTCCCCTTCCCCACAGAACCCCTCTCCCCTCATGACCCCCCACTCACCCCCAGAGACCCACCCAGCTCTGTCCCCTGCCACAGCAGCAGTACTCCCAGCGGACACCAGGGGGCAGTGCTCCCTCACCATCCAATCCCAGCCTGGTGGCTCAGAGGTTTCTGCTCTGAGCTGCAAAGTCAGCAGTTCAAACCTGCCACCCGCTCCCCAGGAGAAAGAGGAGACTTTCTGCCCCGGGGAAGGCTGACAGCCTCGCTCGGGGATCCGCAGGGGCAACGCTGCGGATGTTTGAGCCCATGTTTGAGCCCATGGTTGCAGCCACTGGGTCAACCCATCTGGCCCTGGACTTTACCAAGCATGATGCCACCCATGATTGGCTCTGGGACCTGCAGTGTCAGCAGAGGCCTATACTCAAGGTGACGCCCAGTTCCAGTTGACCTCAGGCCGAGGGACAAGTTCAAGTGCAGGGGGGAAGGTGGGCCTGCGACACTCCCCTGGCCTCCAGCCCCACCACACGCTAGTCCCTCGGCCTGTCTGTCCAGTGAGCCAGAGCCCGGTCTGTCAGGTAGTCAAACACCCTGCTCTTTCCCCGACCCCACAGGCACCGCTGGACCCAGGCTCAGAGCAGCCTGGACACCACTGACCCTAGTGTCCAAGATCCGGGCCTGGCAGGGGGGAGGGACATATGGCTGTCACCTGCCCCTGATTGGCGGAAGCATCTGTGACTGCCCCCTTCTGGCTGCACCTCCTCTTCTGCACCCTGGACCTCACCCAGCATCCCCGTGCCCCTGTCCTGTGAGCCCTGGGCAGCCCTGAGCAGTCCTTCCCTGGGGCTCCAGATAAAGCAGACCCCAGCCCATCACCCAAGGTGGTCAGAGGGCAGGCCACTGTGGTCAAAGGGGACCAGAGCCAGCATCCACTCAGGCCGTCCCCCCCAGCTCTCCCCTCCCAGGCTGCCCTGGCCGGGCTGGTGTTCCTGGGAACAGACCCGTCACTGCATTTCTGGGAAGTGGACATCACCCTCCCTCCCACCCTGGCGAGAGGGGGGGCGGCATCTGGGCCCCAGAGACACACACACCAGGTGCAGGGCCATCAGCCAGGGTCTAGGGTATACACTGACCCCCACCACCACCACCTCCCAGCCCACCTCGTTTGGACGAGCCGCATGAGGCACCATCTTCCTGGGACTTTCGTGGGGGCCACGCCAGTGTCTCCTCATCCACGTTCTGCCCAGGTGGTGCATGAGTGTGCGGCCGGGCTGCGGAGAGAAAGGGAAACCATGGCTCTCGTCCACGTGTGAGAAAGAGCTTCCCATCAAGGAGGCTCCCCAGCCCCGTCCACCTCAAGCCGCTCAGTCCGATGGGAGCCGGAGTCCTCTTCAGACTCTGGAAGCGCAAGGCCAATGAGGCAGAAAGGGGAAGCAGGAAGAGAGTGACCACAGGCTGCTGGGCTCGGTCCACGGGAGAGGGGGTTTAGGGGGGTGGATCCAGGGTTGGTGGGAATACGACAGGGCGACAGGGCGATGATGTGTGGGGGGAGGTCAGATGCGCAGGCATTCCCTCCCCTGAGGGAATCAGTTGCCAGACTGCGGTCTCATCCCTCCACAGGGGTGGGCCTGCTCCCTGCCTCTGGGGACAATGGACAGGCTCCTGTAGGAGGGGTTTGCACCCTACTGATAATGTTCCTATGGAGACCCAGAGACCACCCCCTAGACCACCCTCTCATTGCTGTGTAACCTATAGTGCAGCCCCTTCCTGTGACGTATGTCTTTACCTCTAATTAGTGGGCTGGATTGCCCCCAAAAGGTATATAGGTGTGAGTCAGCAAGACTTCTCTCTCTGACCCTGAGCTCCTTGCTGCTCACTCCCTGGTCACTCCCCTCTCCCTTGTTCCCTTCCCCTCCTTCCCTTCCCCCTTTCTCCACGTGGACCAAGCTGGGCTGAGGTGAGCAATGTTGCTATGTATTATGCCTGACTGTATTATTGTATTATCTCTCATGCTCTCGATGACTTTAATATAATACTTATATATTTCAACCGTACAATTGTGCATTACTGAACCCAGAGGTAGTATTACTGAGAGTACTAATAGTAGTAATCAGCGGATGGGGGCCGGCCCCCCACCTTCCCTCAGAGTCAATAAATTTTTTAAATTTAATACTACACGACAGGGCGATGATGACACCCCCCAGGGTTGGGCAGCTCATGGGCTCTGCGCCCCCCTCCCCACCCAGAGGCAGCACAGTCCCAGCAAAGCCCCAGACAGGAAGAAGGTGAAGGGGCAGAGAGAGAGAGGCCATTCCCAGGGTTGGTCACTCTTATACAACAGGCCACACCCCCAGGGAGGTGTCACTACCTGATTGACAACTTGGGCTCCACCCCTCCCTCCAACCCACAGTTGACATAAAATCAAAAGGCCACACACCCAACATAGCAGCCCTGTGACAGGGAGCAGGACGCCAGTCCCTTCCAGCTTTCCCGTCCTCCCGCCCACCTGCTGTGGGAGAGTGGGGGGCCCCTCAGCTGACTGATCGATCCACTTTGCTGGAGTATTGGCACAGGTGTGCGCCAGAGCAGGGAACCTCCTTTTTTCTCACAGTGGGAGTGTTAGATGGGGTGGTGGTGTTTCTGCACATGGGCAGCCCCCTCCCTCCCTAGCTTCCCAAGCTCACTACGCCCCAACATGCAGAGAAAATACAGCAGCGGCTTCCTATGGGGAAAGCACGTCAGATGCCCAGCTGCTGCGCTCCTAAGAACATGCTCCGCTGCCAAGACCGCAGCCTTGCCCTCAGCGGCGCCGGCTCGCAGCCCCAGAGAGGGTGTCTGAGCGTGTGCAGTGCCTCAGAGCACACAGCCTCGTCCGTCTCCCTTGGAGAGACTGGGGGATTTGAACCACCACCCTGTGGTCAGCAGCCTGACACCCGAGTCGCAGCGCCCCACCATTAAAAGAAACCAAGGAGTCAGACACGTGGGGGGTGCTGACATGAATGTGGGGCGTGGTGGGGGTGGGGCAAGGCAAGGCGGGTGGGGGTGCAGTTTGGAAAATGACCCCGCTGCATTGCAGTGTTAGTTACATCAGCTGTTGTCCATTTGAGACTATTGAGAGTGAAGGGGTGGGGTCTAGCCTGTCAATCAGGTCACAGCTTGATGACCTCATTTGGAGGTGCTAAGGAGATAAATAGCTCACTGGAGGCGGGACACACATGCTCACTCCCAGCAAGACATTACTGATGACGGGCCTGATGGAGCTAGGCTGATTAACCAGGGCCCTGGGAGCTGGAAGAGCCACATGGAGACCCGTGCCAGCACTGAGATGCTTCCACCACCACTGGATCCACAAGACTTTCCACCCACAGGACTGTGATCTTCCTGCATCCAGCGTGATTGCATGACTGTGAATCTAAAGAGGAATTTATAGACTAGTATCAACATATGGGGTAATATCAGACTGATGGATTTGATCTGGACTGGGCTGGGCTGTTTTCTCAATGTACAATTGCTCTTTGATAAAAACTCTCTCTTGAACACATATGAATGGCTCCGGGCTTGTTTCTCTAGTCAGCCCGGACGAAGACAATTGCACATGGGGAAATCTATGATGGTGTCAGCCCCGGTGTGTCCGGTCTCTACAGCAACAAGGAAGAGAAATAAAGGCTCCACACGGAGCGATCACCCCGTTGTCTGTCGGGGCCATCCAGTCCGTTCCGACTCACAGTGACCCTGTAGGACAGGGTACAACCGCCCCTGGGCATTTCTGAGGCTGTAGCTCTTCACAGGGGTAGAGAGCCTCGTCTTTCTCCCGAGGAGCTGGTGGGTGGTTTCAAACTGCTGACCTTGAGGTTGGCAGCCTGACATGTAACGACTACAGCACCAGGGCTCCTCAAAGGTATCACCACTTGCTCAAAATAGAGGGCGAGCAAGGTCCTGAGACTGGGAGGGGTGGGGCCCCTGGCTGTCAGCTGCAGCCCCCTTACTGCAGGGGGTGGGCGTGTGATGGGCAGGGGGCTGTGTTGAGTCTAGTGTGCAGCTGCAGGGGGTGAAGGGTGGGGGGAGGGTCTTCCTTGAGCCTCAGTTGTTACCTCAGGCCCCTCGGCAGGGGCTGTGTGGACAGCCACCTGACAGAGGTTACGGTGGGGTCCCAGGAAGGGGTGGTGGTGATGGGGTGCTCCTCGCCCCCAGCGGCGTGCCGCCTCTACTGCTCATGCTGCTGGAGCTCTGGCTGACAGCCTTGGCTCTGGCCCCGCCCAGCTGGGCCCTGGGGCTTTTCTCAGTGAGGTCACTGCTTGGCTGGCTGCAGCCACTGCCGGAACGCTGCAGAGGAGATTCCAGGTTTCCCAGTCTGCTTACGCTGGGGCCGGAGCGGCGTGGGACAGGGTCCTCCTGTGTGCTGCCCACGCTGACCAACGCACTCCAGTGGATGCCAGGTGAGCCCACGGAACCAGAGGCACTTACCACCAGGAGCATCTTCAGGACCATGGCCAGTACACACACCTCTGAGCTGATAGGAAGTGGGGGTGAGGGTCCTCGCCCCGTCAGATGAGAGGAGGGGGGGATGGAGCAGCCCAGGGCGCGAGTACACACACACCTTTCTCCGACTGGGGTAGGCAGCTGGCTGGCAGCCACCAGGGCGGATTCCAGAAAGGACACTCCCTGTTCTCCATCTCTGGATGGTTCTGTCCTTTCCCTGCTGCTGGGCCCCGAGGTCCCTGTGGAGAGGGAAGGCCTGGGCACAGCTGTCCAGTAGACCCTGGGGACACAGCCTTCTCCTGGCTCCACCCACACAGGTGGCAGGAGAAGCCCAGGCCCTGAGTCCTGGTGGCCAGCATCCAAGCAGCCGCCACCACCGCCTCCCCGACTGCCGCCCCCCCCCCACAATCACCCATCCTCAGAGCATGCTGGTTTCACCTTGTTCTCTGCGGCTTCCTCAGTCTCCGGCCCTCTCTCCTGGCCACCCCCCTCCCCTTGTCCCCTTCCTCCTGGGAATGACCGAGGATGATAGCGTGTCTCTCCGCCCCCAGGACCCCAGGTCTGGCATGAGTGCCCCACCACGTCATCCCCCGTGTTGGCACATGTGTGCAAGTGTGCGCACGTGTGCTTGTGAGCATGCAGGAGCCTGTGCATGTGCCTTGCTCCCATGCAGGCATGTGCATGTGTGAGCCTGGGTCCGTGTGCATCTAAAGAGAGACCCGTGTTTCCAGGAGCTGGCAAGTTCCGAGTCCTCGGGTCAGGTGCCGAGCTGGCAACCCCAGGAGGAGGTCCTCCTGAACCCCACTCAACCCCGGGGCCTGGGCATGCAGAGCCGCCAGCCTTGCCCCATGGAAGAAAGGGGAGGCTGGTGTCAGGTGGTGGACTGGGTGTGGGGGTGGAGCCCAAACCTCCAGAACCCCGGTGTCATGTGGTCACAGGTGCACGGAGAGTGAGGCCGAACCAGCCACCTGATCCTCCCCCGGGCTGTCTCTCTGACCAACAGACAGATGGATCCCTGGAGACTGACTGAGCTGCCCGGCTCTCCCTCGGACTCCGCCTTCAGCCTGACAGTCCTGGGCCTCATTGAGGCCCTCGGCCTGGGCGGGCTGCTGGGCAACGGGGCCGTCCTGGGTCCGCTGCGCTCCCGTCTGCGCCGGAACCCCAGCGCCGTCTACCTGCTGAGCTCAGCCTGCGCCGACCTCCTCTTTCTCAGCTTCCACATGGTGGTCATCGTCCCCGACCTGCTGCAGGGCCCCCCAGCCCTCTCCGAGACCCTGCAGGCCAGCCTGGCCTCCCTGCGCTGGTCTTGCTTCCTGGTGGGCCTGGGTCTCCTGGCTGCCCTCAGCGTGGACCACTGCCTGGCCGCCCTCCTCCAGGCCTGGCCTCCGCGACACCTGGCCGCTGGTGTGTGCATGCTGACCGGGTCCCTGGGCCTGCTGTTGCCCCCGGTGCTTGGCTGGGCCTGCACAGAGATGTCCAGGAGGCCCCGCGGACCCCTGTGCCAGGCACTGTGGCTGACCACAGCCGCACTGTTTGGTGTCCTGTGTGTGTGCGTGGCCGCCAGTGGCTGCAGCTTGATGCTGCTGCTCAGGAGGGGGCGGAGCAGCGGGCAGCTTCGGAGCTGCCAGACCCCCAGCCTGGTCCTGCTGCCCAGCCTCCTCTTCTTCCTCTGCAGCCTGCCCTTCGGCAGCATCTGCCTGGCCTGGAACCTAGGCTGGCCTGTCCCTGGACAGTGCTACCGGCTCAGCCTCCTCGCAGCCACTGCAGACAAGGCCGCCAAGCCCCTGATCTACTTCTGCCTCCTCAATC
>NW_022111317.1:570675-586478 GCF_000313985.2 Echinops telfairi | reverse complement strand
CCCCCAGATCCACCCCCAAGAGACCCTCCCCTACCAGACCCTGCCTTCCAAGACCCAGCCCCAAGAGACCCTCCCCTACCAGACCCTGCCTTCCATGACCCAACCCCATGAGACCCTCCCCCAAGAGACCCTGCCTTCCAAGACCCAACCCCATGAGACCCTCCCCCAAGAGACCCTCCCCTACCAGACCCTGCCTTCCATGACCCAACCCCATGAGACCCTCCCCCAAGAGACCCTCTGCTACCACACCCTACCTTCTAAGACCCAACCTCATGAGACCTTTCCCCAAGCGACCCTCCCCTACCAGACCCTGCCTTCCAAAATCCAACCCCATGAGACCCTTCCCCAAGAGACCCTCCCCTACCAGACCCTGCCTTCTGAGACCCTCCCACATAAGACCCTACCCCATGAAACCCTGCCTCAAGAGACCCTCCCCTACCTGACCCTGCCTTCTGAGACCCTCCCCCATAAGACCCTTCCCCATGAAACCCTGCCTCAAGAGACCCTCCCCTACCAGACCCTGCCTTCCAAGAACCTCCCCCATGATATCCTCCCCCAAGAGACCCTCCCCCATGAGATACTACCCCAAGAGACTTTCCCCTACCAGCCCCTCCCCCAAAAGATACTCCCTTACTTGACCCTCCCCCACCAGGACCTCCCCCTTGAGACCCTGCCCTGTAAAACCCTCCCTTTTTTGACCCTCTTCCACCAGCCCCTCCCCCATGAGATCCTCCCCCACCAGACCTTCCCTTACTTGCTCCTCCCCCACCAGGCCCTTCCCCATGAGGCCCTGCCCCGTGAGCCCCTCCCTGACCAGAAACTGCCCTGCAAGGCCCTCCTGTGGCAGTGAGACCCTTCCATCAACCTGAGTTTGGGAAAGTGTAGAGATGGAGTCTCACCTGCCAATCAAGTCAAAGCCTGCGGAAGCCACCTGGGGGCGTGGCCTCCTGCCCCATCTCTGACTTCTTCCTGCCTACCTGGTCTCTGCTGCCTCCAGGGGCCCCAAGTGGGTGTCCCCCCACCACCACACACCCCTGAAGCTGCTGGCACCCCGCCTGTTTCCACTGACCACCCTGGCCTGTGGGCCTGTGACCTCCCGGCTCCTCGCCACCGCAGCAGCTGCTGGGTCTGAAGAGGCTCGTGGACTAGCACCGGACGTAGGGACTTGAGTTGCACTGGCCTGGGACACCGTCCTGACGTGCAATTACATCTGGATATCAAGCTCTGAGCGTCCCCAGATTTGTTTCTCCAGTCAGCCCACTGGGGGAGGGAGGGAGGGCCCTAACACACCACCCTTACTTGATTCTCCTCCAGGAGACCCTCCCCCACCAGATTGTTCCCTAACTGGCCTTCCCCCAAAACACCTGCCCCTGCTGAAACCCTCCCCCCAGACCCTCTCCAGGCAGATCCTGCCCTACAAACCCTCCCTTACTGGATCTTCCCCCACAAGACCCTCCCCCGGAGACCCTTTGCCATCAGAACCTCCCCTAAGACCCCCCATTATACTCCCCCAACCCTCCCCCACCAGTCCCTCCCTCACAAGACCTCCCCAACAATACCCTCTCCCTTGAGTTGCCCACCACCACCACCACCACCACAGCGTCCTCATCGGCAGGCAGACCCTTCCAAAGAACAAAGGCAGCCGGGCTCCATCTCCCAGGTCCCCTCCCCAGCCCCACCCCCAGCAGTGAGTCGGCCTGCTGGGAGCTCCGTGGGCCCTAACTGGGGGGAGGGAGTGGTTGAGCAGCACAGCGGAGACCCTGGCAGGAGCCTCTGGTCCCTTGCTGTGTCACCGAGAGGGGTAAGCCCGGCCCCCTGGTCACCCTGGATGCAGGACTGGCCACCATGCAGGCTCCAAGGCCAGCTGGCCTCCCTCCCACTCACTGCTCGCCCTTCCGCTCAAGACCTAAGACAAGGCCATGCGTGCCGAGCGCCTGTGTGCAGGGTCCCCAGGCTCCCAGCCCCTCTGGCCCTCCCCTGGGTGACTGGTGGGTTTGAACCGCTGGCTTCACAACTAACAGCCAGCGCTCACCACCGCGACACCAGGGGGGCGCAGTGCTGTGGGATATCAAAAGGCCATTCCTCAGCTTGTCTCCCCAAATATATGTCAGACCCAGGACTCTGCCTACAACAAATGGTTGTCAAGTTGTCTCCCTGAAGGCATCAGCCATGCAGAGCAAGCAGACCCTATTGTGGGTCCCGCCACAGGCGGGGCTCACTCCCTGCTGTTAGGGACAGGGGACTGCTTTCCTGATGGAGAGCTCAGAAGAGGTCAAACCAGCCCAGGGACATCCAAGGTTAGGCTGCCATCGGGAATCCAGGATCCTCCCATCTTGTCACATGTGTGCCCTTAATCCCTCCTCTTCCTATAGCGTGTACACCCCTAGATCGCCCCCCCTCCCATTGCTGTATTGCCTGTGGTACTACCCCTTCCTGCGATGGAGGTCATTGCCTGTCATCAGGGGGCTTGCACGCCCCCAAAGATATAAAAGCCTTGGTTAGAAATAAACACTCTCAAGCTGATGGTGCCCGGCTATCAAAAGGTATAGCATCTGGGGTCTTAAAGGCTTGAAGGTAAACAAGCAGCCATCTAGCTCAGAAGCAACAAAGCCCACATGGAAGAAGCACACCAGCCTGTGCGATCACGAGGTGTCAAAGGGATCAGGTATCAGGCACCATCAGAACAAAAAAATCTTATCATAATGAATCAAGTGTGGCATGTGGGGTGGAGACTCAAAGCCCATTTGTAGGCCACTGGAGATCCCCTTACAGAGGAGTCTCGGGGAGGAGACGAGTCAGTCAGGGTGCGATGTAGCAATGATGAAAAATACAACTTTCCTCTAGTTCCTAAATGCTTCCTCCCCCCACCCCCCCCAACTTTCATGATCCCAATTCTACCTTGCAAGTCTGGCTAGACCGTAGAATGTACACTGGTACAGATAGGAACCAGAAACACAGGGAATCCAGGGAGGTTGATCCCTTCAGGATCGGTGGTGTGAGTGGTGATACTGGGAGGATAGAGGGAGGGTGGGTTGGAAAGGGGGAACCAATTACAAGGATCTACATGTGACGGACAACAGAAAAGTGGGTAAAGGGAGACGTCGGACAGGGAAAGATATGAAGAAATAATAATTTATAAATGATCAAGGGTTCATGAGGGAGGGGGGAAAATGAGGAGCTGATGCCAGGGGCTTCAGTGGAGAGCAAATGTTTTGAGAACGATGAGGGTAATGAATGTACAAATGTGCTTTACACAATTGATGTATGTATGGATTGTGATAAGAGTCGGATGAGCCCCTAATAAAATGATTTTAAAAAAAGAAACAAATCACTCTCTCCTTGGGGCTCCCTTCCTCCCCCCACCCTTCCCTCGTTCCCCGCTCCCTCTGTCTCTGCCCCACCCCCACCCCCGCACCTCCACATGGACGACCAAGAAGGGCTGGGGCGAGCAGCTACCGTGAAATGTGTCTGCCTCCATTATGTTACTCTCCCTCCTATCTCTCCTATCCTCTGTGACTTTACTATGTATAACCTTTATATATCATAATCGGACAGTTGCACCTACGGACCCATGATCGTGTGAGGGGCTGGTCTCCCTTGACTCAGTGCCACCCACAAACCCTGGGCAGTGGGGCACTGGCCCGCCTGTGACCAGCTCGGTGTTGGCAGTGGGAAAGCAGCTGAGCACACTGGGACACACTGAGCAAGGGCCCAGGATGCCGGATCCTTGGGACCAGACTTCCCTGGAGACTATCAGCCTAGGCAGGTGGGCTCACCCCAGGCTTCTGGAGTGTCCACCCCGCTGAAGGCCCCATGCTTCATCAGGTGGCCCAGGAACCCGCGCCCTGGACAGCTGAAGGGGCAGTAGCCTGTGTGTGCACAAAGAGGACTGAGCCGCCGTCCCACCCGCCGGCTGCTGCAGCCAGCTCCTGATCACACACCGCCCAGGCCGGCCACCTGTGGCCAGCTCTCCCCCACAAGACCTGCCAGCAGCCTCTGACAGTTGCGCCTACGGACCCATGATCATGTGAGGGGCTGGCCATTCTGGCCACCGCCGGTTGATGCCAGCCACCAGCAGAGGTGTACCTGACCCCGGGCACTGCCATGGGTGTCTGAGTACAGCCCTGCTCCCCCGACTTGTTGCTCTGAGGGGGATGGCCAGGCCTATTGCCTGAGGGTGTCTGGGTAGCCCCTTTGAGAAGCTCATGGACCTTCAGCCACCCAGAAGCCCCCCTGCTGCCCCGACTCCTTGTGGCACTGTGGGACGGGGTCTCCAGGGCTGTCAGCCTGGCTTGACAGAGAGCAGATCAGACCCCCGACCGTGCAGTGCTGAGGGCCATGCCTCATCCACAGCACCACCGCCGTGCAGGCCGCCCTGGGCTCCGACTCCCTCTACCTCACGGTCACCTTCGTCTTCTTCACCACTGGACTCTGGCTGCTGGCCATGCTGGCTGCCGAGCAATGCCTCTCCCACATCTTCCCCGGCTGCTGGGGGCGCTTCCGTCCCAGGCACACCTCGGCCCTGCTCTGCGTTCTGGTCTGGGCACTGACGCTGCCCGCGGTGCTGCTGCCCGCCCGCGCCTGTGGCCTTCTGCGAGAGGGCAGGAGCCTGCTGGCCTGCCTGCGCTACCAGGTGCCCAGCCTCATCTGGCTGCTGGCCCTGGTGGGCGTGACCTGTGGCTCAGGCCTGGTCCTCTTCCTGTGGGTCAGTTGCTGCTCCCAGAGCCCCAGTCCCCGCTTCTACCGCCTGGTCTTGGCCTACACGCTGCTGCTGCTCCTGTGTGGGCTGCCCTTTGTCCTCTACTGGAGCCTGCTGTCCCTCGTCCACCTGCTGCTGCCCATGTTCCCGCCCATCGCCCTCCTGCTGGCCTGTGTCCACTGTGGCGCCAAGCCCCTGGTCTGCTACCTACTGGGCCGGCAGCGTGGGACCCGGGAGTCTCTCCGAGCTGTCTTCCAGAGGGCACTGGGCGAGGGGGGTGGGCAGGGGCCTGCCGGACTCTCCCTACCCATGGGGCCTGTATAGAGGTAGGGCCTGGGAAGTATCCTGAGATAGCTGCCCACCTGGGGTCTGGGACCCACCTCCCCTCAGACCCCAAGGAGACCAGCTGGTACCCATACCTTACAACCCTCACCCCGAGACCCTCCGGGACCACAGGAACTGAAACGAAGACACCCAGAGACCCCACTAGCCCTCACCCCCCCCAGAGGGACACAAGCAATGGAGACCTCATACCAGCCCCCACACACACACACAATTTCACCCCAAGACTCTCTGGGACCACAGGAACTGTCCCCTGAAACCCTGGAGCCCTGAGTCTCCCAAGGGATGCAGACAATGGAGACCCTGCACCCCAGACCAAGACTGCAGAGGGGTCCTGGAGGGGCCTTAGGACATAGACCCCTACCCTGGTGCCTGCTTTGTCCCCTCTCCCTGTCCTAACCTGCTCACCCCACAACCCCACTGCCCCCAACTGAAAGTGTGAGGGGACAGCTGCCCCCAACCCCAAGGCTGAGATGAACCTCACTAGAGGGGGGTAGGGGAACCTCAAGACTAATAGCCTGTGAAGGATGCCTGCTCTTTTCTCTCCGCTTCCCCACAGCACCCCTCTCCCCTCATGACCCCCCACTCATCCCATCCCCAGAGACCCACCCAGCTCTGACCCCTGCCACAGCTGCAGTACTCCCAGCGGACACCAGGGGGCAGTGCTCCCTCACCAACCAGTCCCAAACCTGGTGGCTCAGAGTGTTCTGCTCTGAGCTGCAAAGTCAGCAGTTCAAACCTGCCACCAGCTCCCCAGGAGAAAGAGGGGGCTTTCTGCTCCGGAGAAGGCTGACAGCCTCGCTCGGGGATCCACAGGGGAAGCGCTACTGTGGCCCATGTTTGAGCCCATGGTTGCAGCCACTGGGCCAACCCATCTGGCCGGGGGTCTTCCTCTTTCTCTCTGCCCCTGGACTTTACCAAGCATGATGTCCTTCTCTGGGCACTGGTCTCTGCTGATGATGTGTGAAGGTTCATGAGAGAAACCCCCACGTCCTTCCTCCCAGAGGGGACCAGCCTGGGCGCGGGACTCCCCGCCATTGTCTAAACAGATGGGCGGCAGTGCTGTCCCTGTACCAGAATGAAGCCGCACTAGCCACCCAGGCAGCCTGTCGGAGCAGAGCATTCATTCTACAGCGACTCAGAAACGATGGGTTGTTGAGGGACAGCGTGGGGGCGAGACCCTCCCCCACTGGAAACGTGATAGGCTGCTCCTGGGGACCCCGGAGACCCCACAGTGTGGTGGGGAGTAGCTGCCTGTAGCACCTCCCCGCCTCCCAAGCCACAGAGGCCCCTTGGCAGGGTTTTCAACATCCTGGATGAGAAGTTTCCGACCTCATGGACCCTGGGCCCTGCCCTGACTCCCCGGGTCCCCGCTGTCCCCCCAGGGCTGGTCCAAGCACAGGTCACTCCACAGAGGGGCCCACAGTTCTGAGCGTGAGGTCTGGGAGGTAGACAGACTCCGGGAGGCAGGTGGGGTGCGTATTAGGGACAAGGACAAGGGAGGCCAGCAGTCCTGCTACGTGGGGGGTGTGGCTTCATCTGTGGAAGGCATGGAAATGGGTGAGGGGAGGGATCATTTCAGAGGCAGAGGACAGGGGATCAATCCAACCCTCCCAGACCAGCCCCGCCCCCACATCAGTTCCCTCCCCCATCCCTGGACCAGATGCCCCCATCAGCTCCATTCCAATTCCTGGGGTCAGCCCTCCCAACCCCCAGTTGCTCCACTCCCTCCCTCCCACACCAGCCCCACCCTCACCCCCCCATCAGTTCCATGGTGCCAAGGCTCCTGGAAGCACCCTTGAGCTCACCAGCTGCCTCCCACCCGGGACCAGCCCTACCTGACATCAGCTTCCTCCCCTAGCTGGGATCCAACCTCCCATCCGCTTTGCTCCCCCTGAGACCAGTACCCCCTGAAGTTCTATTCCCCCCGCCGTCCCAACTTCCCTGGGATGAGTGCTTCTTTCTCCCTCTCCCCCCACCACACCAGACCCCCCAGTCCTGGGAGAGAGCTCCCAGGCCCACCATCCAGGACAAAGCCTCCTGACTTCCTGGGACCATGTAGAATGTGCGTGAGACTAAACCCAGAGCCCTTATCGGGATCACAGGAGCCCCCGTGGCGCAGTGGGTTACAGGCCAGGCTGCTAGAGGCAAGGTCAGCGGTTCAAAACGGCCGCGCTTCACCGGAGAAAGCCTGGGCTTTCCACTCCCATCAGGTGACAGCCTCGGACACTCTAGGGGGGCGGGGGGCTTGGTGCTCCAGAGAGGCCCCACTGAGATGAGGCTGTCCTGACCAAAGAACTGTATCGGGAGTATTTCCAGATCCCAAACTGTAGCCTGGTACCTCCCTCTCCCACTCCCCACCGCCAAGAAATCCCATGACCGTGAGGGCTGCCTGGGGGGTTCTGTGTGGCCCACTGCAATGAGTTCTCACGCCCAGCAGAGACGGGAGCCTCGGGAGGGATCAGTAAGGGGCTGGGGGGTGGAGGAGTGTCTGCCCTCTATGTAGGGGAGCAGCTGTGGGCAGGTGGGGAAGCTAGAGGGGGCCCGGCCCCCCTGCCACAGCTCTGCACACCTACAAAGAATGGATTTGAAAGGAAATGGTTAGATTCCTCGGGTGGAAATACCTCCGTCCTTGGCTTCGCACGAGAAAGAATTCACACGGAAGCCTGGTTGTGAGCCAAGTGAGCCTTTACCAAGGACAGAAGTGGCAGGTTTCGCACAGGCACCCTCGGGGCACTTCACACCCACACGTGGAACCTGAGGGCGGTGGGCTTTGGATTCTGGCTTTTCAGGGCCCTCCACTGGGAGGCGTGGTCTACAGTACTGGTTGACCCCATTGGCTGAGTTAAGGTCACCTGGCCTAGACTGGGGCCCTCCCAAGTGTACTGGCTCCCTGTCTCAACTGCCTGAATTTACACATGCCCTCTAGCCTGGAGCGCCTCCCAACTTCCTGTTAGAAGAATAAACCTCCTTGGCACATAGAGGGGCAACCCTGGTGTCTGCGTCTGGCTCCCTAACAGAGTCATGAAGCATTAAGAGACTGGCTGAGAAAGTTCGAGAGAAGGGTTGAAATAAAGAAGGGATTATGAAAACCGTCGCATCACAGAGGTGCCCTGAGTTGGTTCCGATCCATCACGACCCTCTCTGCGACCCAGGAAGACAGTGCTGCGCCGTCCTCACAAGGCGCCTAAGCTGGAGCCCCCTGCCGGCTCACCTTGACTGGGCCCTTCCTGTTTCACACACCTTACTCTGCTCACCGACGTCCTTCAGAGCCTGGTCCTCCCGACCACAGCTCACCACCTCACCTGTTAGGAGCTTTCTGCACACCCTCCAACTGGGGTGCGTTTGTTCTTTGGGGGGGGACGCCAGCACCGTTGGTCATCGGCCACTTCTTTATTCAGGGTCCCGCTTTCAGGTGCACATGAGGTGACTGAACGTACCGTGACCTGGATCGGAACCCCGTAGACCTCGAAGTGACATTGTTGGGGTACCGGTCCTCAACACTTAAATGGGTCCTCAGGAGTGACGTTGCTATTGTGGAAAACAATAAAAACAGACAGACAGCGGGGCACAGGGGCTCCTCGTCCCTCTGTCAGGACCAGAGAGTGACTGCGTTGTCCAATGGGCATACAGAATGGGGCTGGCGGATCTTTCAGAAGGGCATGTGCATCACACAGCGAACATACTGCAAGGTCCATGGGCAACGTCATCAGCAGGTAACGATAAACCAGCAGGGAGGTGAGCCATTGTCTTGACCTAGTGCTGGTTGACCTCCACGCCCCAGAGCCCTCCCTCCCTAGGGGAACAATCTAAGATCAGTATCAGCCAGAGCTGTCCTAAGAGGGTTTGCTACATCCTACTGTGGGTGGGGCTACCGAGTCTGCCAGCTGATGTCTACAGATAAACTCCAGGAACGAGGAACAGCCAGCGCAGGTATGAGGTATCTCCTAGGGCTGCCCCTGTGCTCAGCCACGGGAGAGTGCATTAAGACTTATTTATAGCTCATAACCACGAGGGCCTTCCCCCACCGCAGTTGGCTTTCCAGACTTGTAATTCTGAGCACAGAGGATTTAGCTGCGTTACATTCTCATCCAGGCCCTCCCTTTACCACGTGACATCTATGCGCGTCAAACGGTAAGGAGGCCTTGGGCGGCAGTTTGCACCATGCAGCATGCCTTTGACCTCCTGACTGGTGCTTGCATGGGCAGTGATTGTGAGTCCAAGCAAAACGAAGTCCTGGACACCTGTCAAGGCAGCACAGTCGACCACAAACCCTCAGAGAATTCAAAATTAATAGATTTAATAATTTAGGAAAATCGGGGCTCTGATTCTGTTTCAGAAAACGAAAGAACTGTATCCCGAGGATTTCCTGACCCAACTCTAGCCTGCTGCTCCCCTGATGTGTCTGAGATGTGAAACCTAAGGCCCCGAAGGTTGACTTGGTCACAGTCGCCTCGGATGGTTTATAGCATCAAATTCAAAGTGGCTTTGAGCAATGTGATTATTAGTGACAAACCAGAATAGTAGAAACGAGGGACAATATGTTTAAAGGATTTTTCTCCCCACCAGGCCCCTTCCCAGACCTTCCATGAGGGAAAACCCCCGCTGTGGCCCCCCTGCTCGGATCCAGGGCTGCGCAGGGCCAGCACCAGAGCGCCCCCGTCAAACCGCTGCGCCGGCCCCACTCACTCACGACCCATCCTCCTGCTCAGACCACAGCCCCCTTCTCGCTCGGTGTCTCCTCTGATGCACTTGGATTATTTTTTTTTAATGCATGGCTCCATTCTATTTTGCCAAGCTAGAGACATACACAAAGCTTTTGTGTTTACACGTGTTCATTTTAGAGAAACATGTTCTGGGGCCCTGCTTCTCTGTTAACTGCGTCTTTTATAGTTAATTTCACAATTACTCTGTCTTAGAAGAAGTACAGCTGCATTATTCAGCGCTCAGGGTGGTGAGACTGTTATGTAGGCTAGCATAGGGCTGGGGGATGTCTGTTAACACATGCCCAGAGGGTCAAGCTATGGAAACAAAGGAGTGGTGCACTGCACATGCTCAGAGGTTCAGGTGTCACACAGGGTAGGTATAGGTGGGAGCTGAACCTGGATTGGCCCACCTAGGCCAGGTGAATTCAATTCAGCCAGTGGGGTCGTCCACCACGCCTCCCTGCGAAATCATTGAAAAGGCAGGAGCCCGGAGTCAACCAGCAGAACTTTGGCAGAACTTTGGGAGGACCCTGGGAGACTTTGCATGACTCTGCGGGCAGCTTCCAGGCAGGCTGCATGTTCGGGAGGAGTCCTATGGGTGCCGTGTAAACCTGAAACTTCTTCTAATGCTCATAAAACTCACTTGGATCACGAACCAGGCTTCGGCGTGAAGGCTGCTCTCGCATGGAGCCAAGGACCGAGGTCTATCTGCTCCAGAGATATCTAACAAGACTTCGTCTCAAGGACTTTGGACGCGTGCTCGGTACAGACCAGTCTCTGGAGAAGGACGCCATGCTTGGCAAAGTAAAAGGGCAGTAGAATGGAGGACGGACCCTCAACAGGATGAATTCACACTGGCCTCAGCCAGAGCTCATGGCCACAATTGTGCGGAAGGAGCAGGGCGGGCGGTGTTTTTTCCTGCTACACGTGGGGATGCTATGAACCAACACTGACTTCACAGCCATGGGGGACCAGCCCCCAGTCAAACGGTCCGACATCAGACAAGACAAAGCAGGCAATTGCTCACCTCCGGGATACCATGATCTCAGCAGCCAGGTCCATGCAGAGAGCCTGAATATACTTCTAACCAAGGCTTATACACACTTAGGGGGTGTGCAAGCCCCCCTAATTGCAGGGAGCCACCTATGTAATAAGAAAGGCTGTACAATAGGAAGGGGAGGCACTAGGGGTACACATGTGACCAGATGGGTAGACTCTGAAGTCAAGATGGCAGCCTGACCTTGACCCTCCTTGAGTGGGCTTGACCTTGTCTCTGGGCTCTCCTTCAGAGGAACAATCCACTACCCTTATCAGCAGGGAATGGGCCCCACCTCGGGCGCCACAGACTAGAGTCTGATTGCTCTCGATGGCAGATGACCCTCAGGCAGATTACCTTTAAGCAGTTGACCTATCAAGCAACATCTAAGGTTTGGCATATAATATGGGGGGACAAGCTGGGGATAATCTTTCTGTATCCCACACACAGCGCCTACCAGTAACAGCCCCTTTTATATAAATCTCGACACCTTAGCACCTTGTCAAACAGCAGAAGCAATGTCTTTATACCCCTTAAGGGCCAGAAGCAGACAACATCTGAAGAGACCATAGACCCACGTGGGATCTTGGAACAAGCACCACGCAGCCGGCTCAAAGGTCTGGACTTTCCTTGGGTGGTGTTGATGCTGCGTTCTTGTAAATGCTTGTTCCATAGGAAGACTGTTCCCGTTTCGGCCTGCTTGCCTGAATCATCTCTCCAGATGCTAGGGAAGAAACGACAGGTGTGAAGCCAGCCCAAATCGCAAGATAATAACACCAGCCTTCAGCTGAGTGTTGGATCCGTCCTCTCCCTCCTGGATCAGAGCGAGAAGATGCGGCCCGTCTGTCAGCCCCGCTTTAAACTGCGTCCTCACAGCCAACACTCCTAACAGGTTGGCTCTTGGTTCTGTGTTTAGACTATATGGATTTTTTCATTAGCAGAATCATTGCTATAAAATTTATCAAATGTATGTCAAATGCCAAATACCTGTACTCCCTAATGTGGGTTTCCTATACCAATATCGATAGATATAGATGATATAACTATAGATATAGACATAGGCAAAGATGATATAGATTGATAGAGCTAGAGATAGACATAGATGATAGAGACACAGATAGATGTAGATGATATACAGATAAATCAGGTACTTCGAAGAAACCACCATGCCTTAGAAAACAGCGTGGTGCAAGGGTGGGGAGCGGGCACTAGAACTGACTGTGATGATGTATATACAACTCTTCTTAAAAGTGATTTAACAATAGAAGTGTATTATATGGGAATATTATATCAAGAAAACTACTTTATTATTTTTTATTCTTTGGTAATACTTTATTATGTTTCTCTTCCATTCTTTTTTTATAGCTTTTTTAATTGTTAAAAAATCATTTTATTGGGGGCTCGTACAACTCTTATCACAATCCATCCATCCATCCATGATGTCAAGCAAATTTGCATATATGTTGGCATCATCATTTTCAAAACATTTTCTTTTGTTTGTTTGTTTTTAATCATTTTATTAGGGGCTCATACAACTCGTATCACAATCCATACACACAGCAATTGTGTAAAGCACATTTGTACATTCATTGCCCTCGTCATTCTCAGAACATTTGCTCTCCACTTAAGCCCCCGGCATCAGGTCCTCATTTTCCCCCTCCCTCCCCTTTCCCCCTCCCTCATGAGCCCTTGATAATTTATAAATTATTCTTTTTTCATATCTTGCTCTGTCCGACATCTCCCTTCGCCCACTTTTCTGTTGTCCATCCCCCAGGGAGGAGGTCACATGTAGATTCTTGTAATCGATTCCCCCTTTCCAACCCACCCTCCCTCCACCCTTCCAGTATCGCCACTCACACCACTGGTCCTGAAGGGACCATCCGCCCTGGATTCCCTGCGGAGAAAACCACTTTAAAAAGGGGAAGAAAGAAGCCAGACTTGACCAATGGTTCCTGTGGGTGAAGGAGGAGGAGTCTTTGCTGCTTGACCAATGGTTACCGTGGGTGAAGGAGGAGGAGTCTTTGCTGCTTGACCAATGGTTACTGTGGGTGAAGGAGGAGGGGTCTTTGCTGCTTGACCAATGGTTACTGTGGGTGAAGGAGGAGGGGTCTTTGCTGCGGGCACTGAGTCCATGTTCAGGGTGGAGAGGGACGTCAACAATGGCTGTCCAGCACTGAGCGTAATCAATGGCACAGAATTATACATGCAGAAATGGTTGGATTGGAGAACGTGTTTTTGCCATGATTGAAAAAAAATCATTAAACAAATAACCATGAGTACAAGGAAGAAAAAAATGTTCTAAAAGTGATTGTGGTGATGTTTGTACAACTCTTCTTGATATGATCAAACTATGCAATGTTGTATGATTGTGTGGATCAAGTGCCAATAAAACGGTTTTTAAAAATGAAGAAAACCGTTTGGGTCTTCAGCTTGGTTACTGATCCTCTCTCCCGAGTGCTCCTACTAATTTAGCCTTACTTGCACACACTCTTTGTTAAAATGATCGCAGGCGTGAAGGCCCGAGTGGCGGCACAGGATGGACCAAATCGAGGGTGCCTGGCTGCCTTTCGTGATGAGCATGTGAGGGTCTTAAAAACATCTCCAAAAGACACGGACGTCTCAAAGGGATCAGAAACGTGTGTCGACTCAGAAGAGGGTACTCTCTTATCAGTGACCAGTGAAATTTGATAGAAATGCTTCATCAAAGGGGGGATTGCGGAAGAGTCCCCCAAATCTAGGAGGTTAACATAAGAGAGAATGTAGAAGCTCCTTTTTGTACTAACAGACCTGAGAAATAAGAGGTGTTATGGCCGAGCTCGCAGTCATGGATGAATCGGCAGTGATGCTCAAAGACAGGGCCTGAGGAGCAGCACCAGGCTGCCCCCAGGAAGAAGGCTTTGCACACGCCCTGAGGAGCAGCACCAGGCTGCCCCCAGCAAGAAGGCTTTGCACACGCCCTGAGGAGCAGCACCAGGCTGCCCCCAGCAAGAAGGCTTTGCACACGTCCTTCCTGTCCTTGAACAATAAGGGAAACCATTGTCACAACATGTTTGCCCAGGGAGCTCCAGGACAGGGCCTCTCTAGATGAAGGGGCGCACAGCTCGGTGTTATTGAACTTTCACTAATGGTTACTGTCTCCCTAAACGTCTCCCATAGAAAAGTGTTTCCCATTTTCTGAACCCTGGAGCCACTTTGAAGTTTAAAATATCCTCCAGCATTACAACATTTTGATATCCTCTGATAAATCTCTTCACTTTTACTTTAAGAATCTACGTCTGTGGGGGAGGGAGGGGGAACATGAGGAGCTGCTACCAGGTGCTCACGTCGAAAGCAAATGTTTTGAGAATGATGATGGCAACAAGTGTACAAACGTGCTTGACACAATGGATGGATGGATGGATTGCGATAAGAGTTGTACGATCCCCAAATACAATGACTAAAAAAAAACAGAATCTATGTCTGCAGTCTTTGATGATGCTAACCTCCTGGATCTATAAATGGGGCCCTGTTTGGAAATAGGTGCCTCTGTCATTTTATTAATGAGATCGTACTCGGTGGGTTAGTCCAGGTGGACTAGAGAAACAAATCCAGGGAGACTCATATGTGTATAAGAAAGAGCTTTATATACAAGAGCAATTGTACATCAAGAAAACACCCCAGCCCAGTGCAGATCAAGTCCATAAGGCCAATATTAGCCCATATGTCTGATACTAATCCATAAATTCTTCTTTAGACTCACACAGCCATGCAATGACACTGAATGCAGGAAGATCACAAGCCAGTGGGTGGAAAGTCTTGTGGGTTCAGTGGTGGTAGAAGCATCTCAGCACTGGAGGCATCTCAGAGTTCTGGTATGGGTCTCCATGTGGTTCCTCCAGCTCCAGGGCTCTGGCTCCATCAGCATAGCTCCATGTGGCTTGTCAATGGAAAGTCTCACAGGGAGAGAGTATTTTTGGCCTCCAATGAGCTATTTATCTCTGTCACACCTCCAAATGAGGTCATCTGTGGGGAGAAGAGGGTCCCCAACAAATCATCACAGGCCCAGGAGGTGCAATTGTACAATGATAATAAGTACAGATTATAGTCATAGAGCACATGAGAGATAGAAGAGAGATTGGAATAATGGAGTCAGACACATTTCATGGTAGCATGCTCACCTCCTGGATGGCCATGATCTTACCAGTCAGGTCCGAGCACAGCGTGGGCCGAGGCAAGGTGAGGCAGGGACCCGGCAGGAGGCTCGAGGACCCGGCAGGAGGCTGGAGGATCCCGTTAATTGCTAACCCAGGGTTGTATCTAGGTTGTATCTACTTCAGGGAGCATGATTGCAGGTGACCACATGTCACAGGAAGGGGCAGTACAATAGGCACACACATTGTAGGAAGGGGATGTATGGTAGGCATAAGCGTAACAGGAAGGGGATGAGCTAGGGTGTGCCCATAGGAATGGGAAGGTCGAGGGGTATACATGTGACAAGATGGGTGGACCCTAGATTCATGATGGTGGTCTAACCTTGGTCACCCTTGGGTGGGCTTGACCTCTCTGGGGTCTCCTACTAGGAAACAGACAACTACTATCCTTATCAGAAGGGAGTGGGCCCTACTTGTTGTGGAATAAACAGTGGTGTCTGCTTGCTTTAAATGGCTCATAACCCTTAGGGAGAATAATCCCGGATCTACTCCTGATGACCTCCAAGTGTACAGTCATTCACAAGCAGCTAAGTTTGGCATATATTTGGGGGAGACAACTTGGGAGAAATCCTTCTGCTTCCCACAGTCATCAAGCTGTGACCTGATTGACAGGCTAGACTCCACCCCTTCACTCTTAATAGTCTCCAGTTGATACCAGATGATGTAAGTACCACACTCAGTGTCTTAGTTCTCTAGTGCTGCTACCACAGAAATGCCCCTAGAGGGTTGCTTTAGTAAATAGACTTTTTTTTTCATAGTTCAAGGGGATATAAATCTAATCTCTCTCTCTCTCTCTCTCTCTCTCTCTCTCTCTCTCTCTCTCTCTCTCT
>NW_022111317.1:565016-570265 GCF_000313985.2 Echinops telfairi | reverse complement strand
GGGGGGGGGGAGAAGTCAATTCATTCAGGGAGACTTGGTGGTGCTATAGAGTGAGCACAGACCAGCGGTTCAAACCCACCAGCTGCTCCGAGGGAGGAGGAGGAGGCTGTCCACCCCCATAAAGACCGACTGTCGGGGAAATGTTACACAGGGCCACTAGGAATCGGAACTGGCTCTGTGGCACCGTGGGTTGGGGTTGGGCTGTCGTTTGGGCCACAGCGCTGGAGCATTCCATCTGAGAATGGGGCAGAGTGGAGATGGAGCCCCACGCAGAGGGAGACGTGCTCTGCAGGCCAGGGATGGCTGAGCCCAGACAGCCTGTCACTCTCACTGCCTCCATTCTGTCTCCCAGGCTGCAGAACGCGAGGCACGGGGTGCCTGTCCCGAGCACAAAGACAGACCTGCCTCTCACCCCAGCCTGTGTCCTCCCGTCTCCCCAAGCAAGATGGTAACGGGTGGCCTGGGCTGGCTAATGGCCCGGAAGAGGTGCTTGCAGGCAGGGGGACCAGGCTGCAAAGACATCATGAGGGAGACCTGGTGGCTTCCTGTGGCCTGCAGACAGGTGGAGGCACCCTGTGGTGGCCCTGGCAAGCTTCCTCCTCCTCATTAGCAGCTCATTAGAGGCAATTGGTGTCTGTCAGACAAGGGGGACAAGGAGACCGGGCTAGTGCCCTCCCCCCCATAGTGCCCAGTGGGTCTCAGAGCCCTCAGCTGGCACCGCACTTTGGGGGTGATGTGGGGCACCCCAATCTGCAGGCTTAGATTGAGGTGGCAGAAGGGGTGTCCTGCTCCCTGTGCCTGGGTGGTAGACACAGGGAGAAATGCATGGGACACAGCACCCCAGCCACCTGGCTCAGCCCAGAGTGCCCCCTGTCACTGCACAATCTCATTGTCCTCTTCACCCCCATCATCATCACTCCATGAAGCCTTGTCCCTGCTTTCCCCAAGAAGGAAGTGGGGAGCCAGGAAGAGAAGCCAAGGCTGCTCACCCAGGCGACTCAACACCAGCCTCCAGGTAAAGACCTGGCACCCTCCGCCCACCTGCACACAGCCCCTGCCCTGCTCTGTGCTGTCCCCGGGAGCCCTGGCCCTGACCTCAGCCTTGGTCCTCACCCTCCCCCCCATGCAGAGGCCGGAGCCCTTCCCCCCTGAGCCCAGGGCCTGGGCAGAGAGCAGCCTTGTAGGGCCAGGACCGGTGGGCTCAGGTGGGGAATCAAGACTGGGGGGGACCTGAGGGTCAGCGGAGGTCTTCCCGGTTTTCAGTCACTGCTGGCTGGGAGGAAGAGCGGAGGGGACGGAGGAGGAATGCAGAGGAAGAGAAGGAGCCGGAGGCGGGTGGGGGCAAGTGGGAGATGCTTGAAGAGCAGATGGAATCTGGTTCTTGGCTGGGATTCACAGATTCCTTGGATAATGAGCCTTCCGCAGCTTGACGAAGGGCCCTGCCAAGCCCATGCCCTCGCGTCCTCCGAGCAGGTTCCGTTGCCTCCTGGTGGGGACTGTCTGCCCTTCGCTGCGGTAGAAGCTTCCAAACAGAGATGAGTCTCCTCGCCCTTTCCCTGCAGACCCTCAGGTGCCCTCTGCTCCCCAGTGACCCAGGAGGTGATGGCCAATGCCATCCCCAAGGCCCCCAGCCCCAGGGTCCTAGCCCTGGATGAAGCTTGGGCTCCCCCCTCCTTTTGATGGTTGGGAAGACAGGTCCACAATGTGCCCCCACTGCTGTCCAGGAGGGCATCCCTTGTCCCAATGGCTTCCAGGAAGGTCCCTCCCTCTGGCAACGTCTTCTGCCACCCTCCCACCAGCCCCAGGCTCCCAGCCCCTCACACTAACACACATACATTCTCACATATGTATTCTTCATACATACCCACACATCCTCATGAGCGCAGACACACACACCCTAATAAATGTACACACACACACTTCACACCCATTCATACAGACACACACTCACACACAATAACATTTCACACACACTCGTTGTGTAAGTCTGGCTTGACTAGAGAAACAAATCCAGAGACACACATATGTGTGTCACAGAGAACTGTATATCAAAGAGTACTTGTACATTAAGAAAACATCCCAGCCCAGTCCAGATCAAGTCCATAAGTCCACTATTAGCCCATCAAGATGTTTCCTCACCCCTTTCCTGCATAAATTCCTCTTTAACACAAGCAATGACGCCAAGTGCAAGAAGAACACAGGCCAGTAAGTGGAAATTCTTGCGGATCCAGTGTTGGTGGAAGCATCTCAGCGTTGGCGTGGCTCTCCACGAGGCTCCTCCAGCTCCAGGGCTCTGGCTGCCATCAGCATAGCTCCATGAGACTTGTCAACAGGAATGTCTTGCCAGGAGATGAAGCAGAGAGAGTGTCTCCTGCCTCCAGGGAAGAAGACAGGGGTTCTCAGAATCCTCAAAAGGCTGTGCCCACACAGAGGCCTCGTTGGCTATTACCTGATGGACAGGCTAGACTCCACCCCTTCGCAAGTTGACAGGAGATGATGTCACTGCCACACTCATACACACTCAATTCATTGTGCTCATGAAGAAACTGCATGTGGATGAAGAGGCAGTTGTGCAAATGGAACAGGGAATCCTGCGTGGCTTAAAATCAGGAAAGGGGTGCATCAGAGTTGTATCCTCTCACCATCCTTGTTCAGTCTGTATGCTGGGCAAATCTGCTATGAAGCAGAGTTTGGAGGAAGGCATCAGGATTGGAGACGGCTTATTAACAACCTGAGATATGCAGGTGACACCACCTTGCTTGGTGAAATTGAGGAGAAATTGAAGCCCTTGCTGATGAAGACCAAGGGTGGCAACTTTCAACATGGATGACAACTCAATGTACGGAAGACCCAACTCCTGGAATCACAGACAACATCATGCTGAATGGAGACAAGGTTGAAGTCGTCAAGGAGTCTGTCTCACTTGGATCCTCAGTCAATGCTCATGGAAACAGCAGTCAAGAGAGTGTGTTGGTAGATCTGCTGCACAAGACGTCTCTGGAGTCCTGCCGAGCAACGACGTCACTTTGAGGACGAAGGCAAGCCTGGTTCAAGCCCCGGTGTTTTCTTTCTTTTTTTTTTTTCAAACATTTTATTAGGGGCTCATACAGCTGTTATCGCAATCCATACACACATCAATTGTGTAAAGCGCATTTGTACATCATTCTCAAAACATTTTCTCTCCACTTAAACCCCTGGCATTAGGTCCTCATTTTCCCCCTCCCTCCCCGCTCCCCCCTCCCTCATGAGCCCTTGATAGTTTATAAATTGGTATTTTGTCATATCTTGCCCTGTCCGACGTCTCCTTTCACCCACTTTTCGGTTGTCTGTCCCCCAGGGAGGAGGTCACATATAGTTCCTTGTAATCGGTTCCCTCCTTCCTACCCACTCTCCCCTTACCCTCCCTGTTTCGCCACTCACACCACTGGTCCTGTAGGGCTCATCCGCCCTGGATTCCCTGTATTTTCAGTTCCTATCTGTACCAGTGTACCTCCTCTGGTCTTGCCAGACTTGCAAGGTCGAATTAGAGTCATGGTAGTGGGAGCGGGGAGGAAACATTTAGGAACTAGAGGAAAGTTGTATTTCTCATCGTTGTTACATCACACCCAGACTGGCTCCTCTCCTCCCCGAGACCCCTCTGCAAGGGGATCTCCAGTGCAAGCCCCGGTGTTTTCAACAGCCTCGTGAGATGTGAAAGTTGGACATTGACGAAGGAAGACGGAAGGAGAATCTAGGTATTTGCTCTATGGTGCTGGAGAAGAATATTGAAAGTACCGTGACCTGCAAAAAGGACAAGCCAATCTGTCTTGGAAGAAATACGGCCAGAGTGCTCCTTAGAGGCAAGGATGGCCAGACTTCATCCTGCATACTTTGGACACGTGGTCAGGAGAGACCAGTCCCTGGAGAAGGACATCGTGCTTGGTACAGTGGAGGGACAGCAAGAAAGAGGAAGGCCCCTGACGAGATGGATGGACACGGTGGCTGCAGCCATGGGCTCAGGCAGAGGGACAATTGAGAGGACCGGGCGCTGTTTCCTTTTGTTGTGCCTACGGTCGCGATGGGGAGGAACCCACTCAATGGTACCTAACAACAACTCACATACACCCTTCACACGTGTGTACTCAGACACACACGTATACACACACTTCATACACATTCCACACACTGATCTACACACTGGCACCCACCCACTCACACACATACACGTCACACGGTCACTCATACACATGCACACGTCAAACTTGTGTGCACTCACACAGAGTACACGTCACATGTTCACATACACACTCGCACACATACACTTCACACGTGCACACACCACAGTCTCTCCCACGAGGCACACACACATACACTGGCAGGAGGCATGTACTCACACATACCCCCAAATGTATGCACTCAGGCACACACACGTTCTCACTGGTGCACACTCACTGCACAGACACAATTTACACACTCACACAGACACGTCCAACAGCATTGTCCCCATGTCCTGAGGGTGTGGTCCGGGGAACCTGCCTCCTCACCGAGCAGCCACCTATCCCTCCGTGAGCCTGGCAGACTCAGTGCCCACATGTGTGAATTGTATCAGAGGGAGTGCCAGACCAAAGCCCTTCACTACCCAATCAGGTAGGGTAAACTGAGGCACCAGGGTTAGGCCCTTGCCCAGGGGTGGTTGCAACCATCCAAGATCGCAAGTCCCGGCCCAAGGGGCACGTGTTGACAAGGCAGCGCCGCCATCCAGGCTGCCGGGACTGGGAGGAGGTGGGCTGCAGCCGGTGACCAGCCCGCCTCCCTAAGCCGCCCTCCCCCACCCCGCAGCCCCAACCCTGCTGCGCGCTGCCCAGCTGTTCCAGCTCTGAGAATCTGGGCCAGCGACAGCGCCAAGTGTGTTAGGACAGCTGGTGCCTAGGGACAGCGACAGAAAGGGACATCAAGACCTGCCTAAATGTCTTATCTACCCACTCCCACTACTCGTGAACAGCCCCCGGTCACCTGCAGCAATAGGTTCGCCACGACTCTGGGGGCCGCACCGCTTCAGTGTGTCCCTCGACTGGCAGGGAGGAGCGGGCGCTCGGAGGGGCTGGCATGGTTGAGAGGGGTTTTGGGGGGCGGGGCAAGACTGACTGGGACGGGGTTGACCAGGATGGGCAGGGCTGACTTGGCTGGGCGGGGCCGGGCGAGTTGGGGCTTGGGTGGAGGTGACAAGGCTGAGCTGGGTGGGCGGGGCGGGGCTGGCCGGGAAGACGGGA
>NW_022111317.1:550729-564224 GCF_000313985.2 Echinops telfairi | reverse complement strand
GACGCCCGGGCAGGTGTGGGTGCAGCAGGGGCGCGCCTCTTATCGGCACCCCGCAGTGAGCCCCCAGCCACCCCGGCCTGGGCCCAGACACCACCTGCAGCCGACCCCGGCAGGTGACATCAGGAGCGCTCCGGGCTAGACTGGCCTCCGGCCATCTGTCCCAGAGCCGCAGGGTCGCACCGCGAGGCGGGAATCAGGGGAACCTTTGGCTGAGGTCCGTCTCTTCCCTCGCCCTCCAGGACAGCAGAGCGGGGACCTGCAGGAGGACCCCGGGCCGGCGCCCCCATGCCCTGCTGTACGGTGAGTGGGTGCGCCCCCAGCAGGCAGCACTCCACCCCCCCGTGTCCCACTGCGTCGTGGTAGAGCAGGATTGGGGGGGGGTAGGGGAGCACCCTGTAGTCCCTGACAGCCGCTTCTCAAAAGCCTGGGAGGGGCTGGGAGCGCAGACCCCATGCAACTCAGGGGGGAGCCCTGTTTGCCGCTGACTTCTCCGAAGTTCCGGGGTGGGGGTTGCTCAGCAGTGCCTGGCAACCTGGATCCCACAACCGGGTCCCCCAATGTCAGCCCTGGTGGGCACCTAGGGCCCCAAGAACGCGCTGCAGGGGACCCCTGGCCACAATGCTGCATTACACCAGCCGCTTGGCTCCCTCCATCTCTAGCAGAGCCAACAGGGAGGGGTCTCTCCACCCGAGACTGGAGCCGGAGCTGGGCGTTTGCAAGATTGGCGTTCTGGGGTTCTGAGCGACCTCTGCACCTGGGTCACCCCTGCAGCCCACCCTGCCCCTTAACCCAGGGCCTTGGGCTTCTACGGGCTCCTTCAAAGGGGAGTTTCTCATTGTCTGAAAGAAGTGATTGAAGAAAAGAGGCCACCGACTGGGAGTTGGGGGTGGGGTGCTGGCTCAAGGCCAAGGTCCAGGCATGTGGGGTGCAGGGGTAGCATCCGCTCCTTGAACTGAAGGTGGAAGGGTGTGAGGGGAATGGGTTGCCCCCACCCCCCTAGCTGTTGGGGGGCAGGAACTGAGCCCACCATTTGCATACGTGAGCATGCACACTGACAGTGTCAGCATCCCCCTCATTCCCAGCCCCTCCCCGGACCGGATGCCCTGCTCCCACCCAGCCCCCCATATCTCCCTCTACAAGAACCCCTCAGCCTTCAGGGCTCCCTGCACCCTGACAGCAGGATCTCCATGGGTGAGACAGGGCTGGACCTTCCCTGGTCCACACCTTCTGGGCGTGGCGGGAACAGGGAGCCTGGCCCGGGGACATAGCCTGGGTCCACACTGGGCCTCCGACTCCAGCCGGCAGCTTTCTCGTCTTGGCTGGTCAGCTGAGTTGGGAGCCAGCATTTCCAGGAAGGTACTCCTTGGCTGGCCTGCAATCCACCTTGTCCCACCATGTCCACTGCCCAGACCCTGGGCCACAACTTAGCGTGCATTCTCTGCGGCTCCGGCTGGCTGCTCAGAGGACCCCTGGGCAGAAGAGCAGGCTCTCTTCATAGACCACACTCAGGCTTGGTCCAGGCGTCCACTGACCATGAACACACGTGGGACCCTGGGACCCTGAGCTCCTCCTCTTTCCAGTCCTCCCGCGCTCACCAGCTCTCATATGGCAGCCTTGCCTTGGTCACGAGCTCGTGGTGCAGCTGGACGGCACAGCCAGCCAGAGAGGCCTGAGGCTCCAGGGCCATGCCACCACTCACCCAAGCAAGTGCGCCTGAGGCTCCGGCAGGCTTGGAGGTGCTGACAGCCAAGTTGGCAAGCCCCCAAGCCCCCAGAGTGTGGTGACCGAGAGCAGGTTTACGTACATGTGTGGCCTGGGGGCAGGAGCCTTGGACCTAGGCAGGCAGGTGCCCACGGGGAGCCCCCATCCAATGCCTGGGATACTGCCCCTCCCTCTTCCGCTGTCACCTTCCCAGGCACACGTGTCACCTTCCTCACTGTGACCAAGTCCATTCCGGCTCAGAGCAACCCTGCAGGACAGGCTGGAATCGCCCCTGTGGGTTTCTGAGCCTAGCTCTTGGCAGGAGTAGCAAGCCTCTTCTTTTTCTGGCGGAGCTACTATTGGTTTTAAACTGCCGACCTTCCCATTAACAAGCCAAGGTAAAACCAGCCATCGAGTTTCCCACAAACCAGGGTCTCGCGGTCCGTGTGGACGTCCCTGGATTCCGTCTGTCCTCACTTAGCCCTTGTCTTCCTGCTGTGTGTCTCCGGTTTGTTCTGGCCTCTGTGTGACTCATGGTGATTCTGTCCGGGGCCCACCTGCACTGGGGTCCCTCATTTTCTAACGCAAGAGAGCCCCTCTTTCCAAGCAGGGTCTCTTCCAAAGGCCAGCAATCACAATGTTTGGGGGACAGGGGGAGGGGTGAAAGGACAGCCCATAACATTAGCCACAGAGTCCCCACCAGCACCTACCCTCTGCCTTATGACACTTGCTGTCTACCGTCCACTGGCCCACCGGAGACCCAGTCCCAGACTGGAGGTACCCCATCCCCTCACAGTGGGGTGCCTGAGGCTCCCCAGCCACTTCATACAGTGATAGAGGCACCAAGGGTCTAGGAGTGAGGACCCACAGCCGGTCCTCCAGGGCCCAAGGCTGACATGACTCAGCCCCACAGCAGCGCCCAGCCTTTCCTCGGCATTCCCAGGCACGGGCAGCAGCCACACTCGCTGCTCCCCACTGAGATGAAACAAGATGTCACTCTTTCTTTCAATCCCCACCCTCAAACAAGCACCCTGTCCTAGGTCCAGCAGTGCTGTGGGCTTTGCATCTGTTGTGCTTTGACTACAGGGCGGGATTTTTCCTGTTTCTAATCGCCCCCACAGAGAGGCCTGGTGGGGTAGTGGTTAAGCGTGAGGCTGCTAACCACAAGGTCAGCAGTTCGAAACCACCAGCCGCTCCTCAGGAGAAAGATGAGGCTTTCTGCTCCCATCAAGAGTTACCATCCAGGGCAGATTAAACCCCTCAGGACTAATAATGAGAGTAGCAATACCAGGAGGGGAAGGGAAAGGTGTGGGGAGAAAGGGGAAACCGATCACAAGGATCTACATATAACCCCCTCCCTGGGGGACAGACAACAGAAAAGTGGGTGAAGGGAGACATCAGTCAATGTAAGACATGAAAAAATAATAATTTATAAATTATCAAGGGTTCATGAGGGAGAGTAGGGGAGGGAGAGGGGAAATGAGCTGATACCAAGGGCTCAAGTAGAAAGAAAATGTTTTGAAGATGATGGTGGCAACAAATGTACAAATGTGCTTGACACAATGGATGGACGGATGCATTGTGATGAGAGTTGTATGAGCCCCCAATAAAATGATTTTTTTAAAAGAGAGTTACCATCTCAGAAACCCATGGAGGCAGTTCTACCCTGCCCTTGGGGTGGCTAGGAGTTGGAATCAACTCATGGCAGGGAGTCTGAACAGTGGCCAGTGCGGTGCTTGCTCACTGCCTGGGGTTTCCTAGCTCAACCAGGCGGTGGGCCTTGAAGAGGGGATGTGGGTGGTGGGAAAGCTGTGTGGGGCGTGAGTCACCCCTGCAGCGGGCCCGAGCACAGGGTGAGTGAGCGCCAAGTCTCTGTCTTCGCACAGAGGCACATGGACCGCAGGGTTCTGCCCCAAGCAGCTGGCGAAGCTCGCAGGGAGCTCGCCCTGCATCTCCTCTGGAGCAGCAGGGCTGTCTGTGCTCAGTGTTGACGGCAACTCTGTAGAAGGTGATGGTGTGAACAATGAATGGGAGCTGCGATTAGAAAAGAGGGCTGCACATCAGGTGCAGTCTGACTCCTCCTGGGAGGAACCTTGAGGGCCTAGAACTCACCATAAACGAGCAGCACACCTGTGCAGGTGTGGCCCTCACCTGCACAGGTGAATGTCACACCTGCACAGGTGCCTTCAAGTCAATGAACATCTGTGTGTGTGTGTGTGTGTGTGTGTGTGTGTGTTGGGTTGCTGGCCCTGTGCCTGTGGAAGGGGCCCTGTTGGGAAAGCGGGGTTCTCTTGTGTTATGTGAATGAGGCCATGCTGGTGCTTGGTGGGCCCTGGACAGAACCATGTCTGAGTCATACTGACACCAGAGCAGATAGGAGACACACGCTCACCCTTCTGTGTGGCACAGTGGTTGACCACAGTGACGCCCCACATGACCACCAGGTGGGGCAGCTGTTGCCCACAGCCACAGTGCTTGCTGGCCCATTATCTCTATGAAGTAGGTGGCCCTGTGAACTGTCCCCAAAGTGTTGTTCTCCAGCAAGGACCTGGTCACTGCAGTACCCTGGGCAGAGGGGCTCCAAGCCTGTGGCCGTGGCAGCAAGGTGGACGGTCACCGTGGCTGCAACCACATGGCTACCAGCAGAGCAGAATGATTGCGGCGAGGCTGGTGCAGGACTGGGCGGTAGTACGTTCTGGGGTACATCGGGTCACTGTGAGTCAGAGCTGGCATGAAGAGACCTGGGAGCAGCATTTCCAAATAGGATCGGAGTTCACAGCTTCAGGGATTAGGGCTTTGTTGTGACTTTTTAGGGGACACACCTCAAAGCCCATCACAGTCACCTAGTCAGAGTCCCAGGCTTTCAGTAATGGCTTTGCCCCCCACCAGGGTCCCCCAACTCCAGGTGGGCCAGTGTGAGGTCCAGGGAGAAGCAGAGGCAAGATCAGGCCAGGGCTGAGTCCCAGGTGGCTCATTCTGCAGGCAGGCTAAGCAAGTGTCACCTCCTAGCATCCCCGCACCCACACAGGAGCCACAGGTGTCAAGGGCTGACCGTCCTTGGACAAGCCTCTCATCCCCCAGGCTCTGGCTGGACACCAGCTGGACCTGTCCCTACCCCAGGAGGGTGCCAGGGGTCTTCCCTGCCTCTCCCTTCCCCATGGCCAACAGAGCAGAGCACTCGGGGTTCTTTTTACGCTGCCCCTCTACTTTATCAAGCATGGTGTCCTTCTCCAGGGACTGGTCTCTCCTGACAGCACGTCCACAGTTCGTGAGACAAAGTTTTGCCATCCTTGTCTCTAAGGAACAGTCTGGCCACACTGCCTCCAAGACAGGTCGGTTTGTCCTTTTAGCAGTCCACGGTACTTTCAGTATTCCTCTCCAGCAGCACAATTCAAACGTTACCACAACACCTGCCACTGCCGCGGAGCTGGTTCTGACTCACAGCGTCCCTAGGGTACAGCTGCCCCCGTGGATTTCTGAGACTGTAACTCTTCCTTTCTTTTTTCTTGAATCATTTTATTAGGGACTCTTACAACTCTTATAACAATCCATACATCCAATTGTATCAAGCATATTTGTACATATGTTGCCATCATCAATCTCTAAACAGTCACCATATTGGTATTTGGTATCAGCTCCTATTGTTTCCCTCTCCCCCCCACCTGCCCCCTTGATAAATTATGAATTATTATTGTTTTCATATCTTACACCTTCAACCACGTTTCTGGTGTTTGTCCCCCTGGAGGTGGTGGTGATGCGTCGATCATTGGGATCGGTTCCCCTTTCCTCCCTTCCTCCCCCCACTTTCCCGGCATCACTGTTCCCATGTCTGTTCCGGGGGGCGGAGGGAGGGGGGGAGGGGGGAGTATCTGACCTGGATTCCACGTGTCGTGAGCTCTCATCAGTACCAGTGTCTAGCCAGAACCGAAAGGCAGGACTTGGGTCATGATGATGGGGGCTGTGGAAGCCCCCCAAAAAACCTTAAAGAGGAATGTTGTGTGTTTCATCAGTGCTATACTGCACCCTGGTTGACTCATCCCGTCCTTGTGACCTTTCTGTGAGGGGCTGTCCCCTTGTCTACAGATGGCTGAGACTGTCCCTCCTGGTGGGAGTGGAAAGCCTCATCGTTCTCCTGAGCAGCGGCTGGTGGTTTCAAACTGCTGACTCTGCAACCACCCAGAGACTCCCATGCAGGTGACCGTGTGGCAGCGCCCGGCCACTGCACCACAGCACGAGGAGCGTTCGGCCACATCCATCCCCATTGCTGCTGCTGCTGTTAGGGCCGTGGCATTGGCGCTGACCCACAGTGACCGGGTGCACAGCAGAAGGGAACTCTGCCCACCATCCTCACACTTGTTCCGACGCCTGAGCCTGTGGGTGCAGCCGCTGGTCAGCCCCTCTCCTGGAGGGCCGTCCTCTCTTTTGTGGCCCCTCCACTTCACTGTGCACGCACACGATGTCCTTCTCCGGGGACTGCTCTCTCCTGCAACACGTCCAAGGCATGTGAGACGGAGTCTCGCCCTCCTTGCCTCTAAGGAGCGCTCTGGCCAACCTTCTTCCAAGACAGGTCCGTGGGTCCTTTTGGCGATCTGTGATGTTTTCAACATTCTTCTCCAGCACCGCATGGCAAAGCATCGGTGATTCTTCCTGCCACTTCCTTATTAGTCAGGGCCCGACATTCACACACAGGGGAGGCAGGTGGCAGGACCATGGCTGGGGTCAGGTGAGCAGGCGAAACATGTAGAATGAAATCATAAAAAATACAAAAAGGACCTGCCTTACTGGTCCCCCGAGACTCCACAGTCACCCTTCAAGCCTGAACCTGAACTCACCCTCGTGACTCAGCGTCCCGACAAACTACAGCAGAACGACAAGGCCGGAGAGGGGGCACCGCCTCAGTGGGACTGGGCACAGCAGGGGAGGAGGACAGTGGGGAGGCTCTGGAGGCAGGACTCCTGGCGAGAAATACGCACGCGCGCGCGCGCACACACACACACACACACACACACACACACACGCCTGAGGCCAGAGAGAGAGCGAGAGAGCCCGTGGCCCAGCCAACCGGAACCACAGAGGAGCGGCTGAAAGGAAGGGGCAGTGGTCTCGAAGTTCCAACCCTTTAGGGCCTGAGCCTGGGAGGCGTGCAGTCAATGGTCCTGGTTGTCTTAATTGGCTGAATTAAGCTCACCTGGCTCAAGGGCCTGAATTGGCACATGTCCTTTAGCCTTTATCAGCTTCCAACTTCCTGTCGGGGGCCCCTAGGCGTGGAGAGGAACAACCCCCTATCTGGCTCCCTAACAAAACCTTGTGCTTCCACCCAATGCACAAGAGAAGGCTTAATCGGAGCCACAAGCAAACCCACACCCGGAGCTGGGCTCTCCCCTCCGAGGCGAGTGAGGGTGCACTGAGGGCCATGGGGGAAACCTCCCCACCTCTGAGCTCCAGGCCCAGGAAGGCATCTCAAAGGCAAACCCAAATGCCCTCTGATGGCACGGTGGCTGTGTGACGGGTTGTGCACTGCAAGGTCAGCAGTTTGAAACCAGCAGCCTCTCCCAGGGAGAAAGACGAGGCTTTCTACTCCTGTAAAGGATGACCGTCTTGGAAACCCACCGGGACAGTGCTACCCTGTGCTAAAGGGACATTGTGAACTGGAATGGACTCGGTGGCAGTGTTCACCTCCCACACCCAATAAAATGATCTTTTAATAAAAAATTAAAAAGCAAATCCACAGCCATCAAGTTGGGGCCAACTCCCAGTGACCCCGCCAGGACAGGGAAGAGCTGCCCCTGTGGGTTTCTGAGGCTGTCGTTCTTTACGGAAGCAGAGAGCTTCAAAATGCTGATCTTGGCATTGGCAGCCCAATGCTTAATCAGAGACACCTGGAGGGCTCCTGGGAATGCAGGTAAGCATAGACAGACAGGTGCTCTGGGACAGGTCTGACTATCTATAGAAGCCAGAGGATGCCAGGGCTGCAGAAGCTGAGGCCAGGATGTCCCCAAGGGCACAGAGAGAGAGCCTTCCCCGGGAGACAGCCCAAGAGCCACTGCGGACTCTACACTGCCAAGTTCACGTGCTTCTGTGGGCGCACACCCTAATGAATCTGGCTCTGTTCACGAGAGCCACTCAACGTTGGTCTTTCTGGGAGAGCCAGACAATGATCGACATTCACCGAGAGCCCTGGAGCTGCCGTGGGTGTGCAGAGGCCACCCCCACACCCTCTGGGCTGGGAATGAACCAGATACCACCAGTAACCATCATCAGCCTGGCCCCAGGCGCAGAAACTCACCTTTCACCTACCTCCCCCAGTGACAGTGGGCTGTGCCGATCCACACCAAGACTGGACCCTTGAGCCTTGAAGCCCAGACCCACCTCCTCAGCACAGCGATCCCTCCCTTTTAACCACGCGGCAGCTAGGTACCGTCCGCCCTGTTCCCGCTCAGCCACACGTACACCAGAAGGAACCGCCACCGCCGGTCCTGCACATCCTCACGCTTGTCCCTCTGCCTGAGCCCCTGGCTGCAGCCACAGTGTCTGTCCATCTCATCGAGGGCCTTCCCCTTTTCACTGCCCCTCCACTTTACTAAGCAGCATGTCCTTCCCCAGGGACTGGACTCCTGACAAGAGGTCCCAAGCACAACAAAGTCTCACCATCCTTGTCTGAGGAGCATTCGGCCGTACTTCCTCCAAGACACATCTGTTTGTTCTTCTGACAGTCAGTGGTCCTTCCAATAGTCTTCACCAGCATCATCCTTCAAATGCATCTGTGTTCGTCCGGGTTGACTAGAGAAACAAATTCATAGACACTCACAGGTATATAAGAAAGAGCTTTGTATAAGAGAGCAATTGTATATTGGGGAACAGCCTAGTCCAGATCAAGTCCATAAGTCTGATAGCCCATATGTCCAATACTAGTGCATAAATTCCTCTTTAGACTCATAACCATGCAATGTTGCTGAATGCTGGAAGATCACAGGCCAGTGGGTGGAAAGTCTTGTGGATCCAGTGGCGGTGGAATCATCTCAGCGCTGGCGTGGGTCTCCATATGGCTCCTCCGGGTCCAGGGCCCTGGCTCCATCAGCGTAGCTCCACGTGGCTTGTCAACAGGAATGTGAAGCAGAGAGTGTGTGTCCTGCCCCCAGGGAGGAAGACAGGAGTTCCCAGAATCCTCAGGAGAAGGCCATGCCCACACAGAGGCCTCATTGGCTATGGCCTGATTGACAGGCTAGACTCCACCCCTTCCCTCAAGTTGACAGGAGATGATGTCACTGCCACAAATCCTTGCAAGCTGTTTGACTGGTAAAGGCAGGGCGGGATCAGCAAGTCAAGGGCCCTGAGGCCCTGTGCTCCCAAACAAAGACAGGGAACCAGGCTGGAGAACTGGGAAGCGGTTCAATTTGCAGAGATTGCCTCTCCGAAAGCAAGCCCCCACAGGGGAACAAAGCGAAAACCAATGCAAGACCACCCAGGTATCCTGGTTCCTGGAGTTAGCACTTCCCAGAAGTCCTTAGACACCCTCCCTCCCACAGTGCAGAAGTGAAAGGGGTGGTAAAACTGTTCTCCTGGGGTGTCAGAGACTCAGGTGGAAGGCTCAAAGGCTCCTTTGTTTAGGGGTCAAGGTGACCTTGTATCTTTTGGGTGTTGTTGTTTCCCTCATTATAGGCCTGCTGTTGGGGTGACAAGGTGATGAAGGAGGTGATGGGGATGGTAGTGATGATGGTGGGCCTGATGATGGGGATAGGGGCTGGGAGTGGGAGTGGTGATGGTGACGATAGTGGTGATGTGGGTAGTGATCATGGTAAAGCCAACGATGATATTGATGATGGTGATGGTGATGGGGTTGGGTGGGGGTGGCAATGATGATGGTGATGATTGTGGTAATGATAATGGTGGTGATAGTGGTGATGAGAATGACCATGATGGAGGTAGTGATGGTGATGATAGTGGTAATGCTGATGGCGTTATGATGATGGTGATATTGGTGATGGTGATGATGATGGTGATAATGATGAGGTGTTGAGAATGACCATGATGGAGGTAGTGAAGGTGATGATGGTGATATTGGTGATGGTGATGATGATGGTGATAATGATGAAGGTGTTGAGAATGACCATGATGGAGGTAGTGAAGGTGATGATGGTGATGATGCTGATGGTGATGATGATAACCACAATGGAGGTAGTGATGGTGTTGATAATGGTAATGCTGATGGTGTTATGATGATGGTGATATTGATGATGCTGGTGATGATGGTAATGATGAGGTAATGATGGTAATGATGAGGGTGCTGTGATGACGCAATAGTAGTGATGATGATGATGGTGATAATGACGATGATGGTGAGGATGGTGATGATCACCATGATGGAAGTAGTGATGGCAGTAATTGTGGCAATGGTGATGGTGGTGATAATGGTAGTAATTAAGATAGTGATGATGAAGGTAGTGAAGGTGTTGATAGTGGAGACTTGGGTGTTGCTGTGATATTGAGCAGGTTTCATCGGAACATCCAGCCTTAACAGATGAGGAAGAAAGGCCTGGTGGTCCTACTAAAAATCAGCCAATGAAAGCCCTGTGAGTACCCGAGCTCTTAAAAACTCGAGCTGGTCATTCCAAAGCACAACAATGGTCTCTTCTTGCCTGGAGCAATGGAGGAGGAAGGAGAAGAAGAACAGGAGGAGAATTGGAAGTGTGTGGCTCCTTGCCTCTGCTCACAATGGCCTCCCTGTCTGGGAGACCAAGCGGGACGGTGCCCGGCTACCATTACGGAGCATGGTGGCAGCTGTGGTGCTCAGGGTGGAATTAGGATGGTGGTGATGGTGCTGGTAGGCAGGGTCATGGAGCACAAGGACCTCCTTGTTCTGTCTCCTCCATGTGACACCCCCCTCCCTCTGTCCATCCCTCCAGACCATCCCAGACCACGGGTTTAGGACGCAGCATGGTCACAGAAGAGGCGAGGTGGACAGAGAGTCAGAGAGATTGAGCAAGAGCTAGACTGCGAGGCAGCAAGGCCGAGAGCGGTGAAGAGTCTGTGAGTCACACTAGGTGCCATGAGTCTGCCTTGGGACGGACAGAGATATAGACAGAGATAGGGAGAAAGACAAAGATACAGAGATAGGGAGAAAAACAGAGAGAG
This sequence comes from Echinops telfairi, assembly GCF_000313985.2. Taxonomy (NCBI): domain Eukaryota; kingdom Metazoa; phylum Chordata; class Mammalia; order Afrosoricida; family Tenrecidae; genus Echinops; species Echinops telfairi. The sequence continues at coordinate 553,391 of NW_022111317.1, read as the reverse complement.
ATAGGGAGAAAGAGCTACAGAGAAAAGGGAGGAAAGACCGAGATACAGAGATAGGGAGAGTAGAGATGGCAAGCGTGCCCTGCCATGTGGCCACAGGTCTGACTGTTCCAGCGCTGTGCTCTGCCCTGCCCAGGACTTGGGGAGAGGAAGGCCATTCAGCCTGAAGAGCTGCAGTTTCCCTAAGAGGGAAGAGAAACATGCATTGCACACATCACTGCCCCCCACCCCCTGGATTCATGACTCAGCCCATGAAGACAGCTCTGAGCCTCCCTGGGGACACAGGCTTCCTGGTCCTCTCCAGCCAGCTCCACTCCCCCCACCCCACCCCGCCCCTACGACTGCGGTACTGTGGGAAGCCCGCCTCTCCCCACACCCATGGCAGCTCAGTGCAGCCAGGCAGGTGGTGGCCACGGGGTGGGGCCAAGGAGAGCCTTGCTCTGGAAGTAAACGTGGTTGGAAGGAGCTTTGACTTTAAACCCGCATCTCCCTTGTCAGGGATTACAGCGCTTTGCATCAGCAACAAACCACAGCAGCCTGTGTAGGGGCTCCAGGGCAGTAATGAAGCAGCCTTTAAATCCCGTGGGAGCAGACAGCCTCCTCTTTCTCCTAAGGAGCGGTTAGTGGATTTGAACTGCCAATCTTGTTGTGGTTAGCAACCCAATACTTATCTGACAGCTCCTTGGTCTTCACAAATTGTTGTTGTTGTTCTCAGTGATGTTGGGGAAAACAAAGCAAAGCCACACTCCCTGCCATCAAGTCGAGGCTGACTCAAAGCTACAACTGCCCCTGTGAGAGTCTGAGACTGTAACTCTTTACCGGAGTAGAAAGCCCCTTCTTGCTCTCAATGAAGCTGGTGGTGGTGGTTTTGAATTGCTGACCTTTCCGATCGCAACCTAATGCCTAACCACTACTATGCTGAGAGAAGGTTAAATTTTTTTTTCAGAAGGCTGAAATTTTGACTTCTTCATCTGCACCTACATCTGAACGGCTGTCAGGGGCGGGCAAGAGGGGACCAGGGGCTGCTCAGAGACCCCTGAAGTTCTTTCTCCCTGGGGATGTTCCCAAACTCCTGTCCCTCCTGGAAAGCCTCACTCAGCACCTCAGACATCCAGGGAGATACCCACCCTTAAACAGACAGACTGAGGCCCACATGCCCCTCCCAAGTCACCCCAAAGCCCTGCCCTGCAGCGCCCAGCATCTTCCCTCCTCCCCTTGGGCACCCCCCCCCCAACTGCCCCTCCACTACCTGGCTACAACCCAGAGCAGGGCCTTCCAGAAGAGCCCAGTCTGGTCCACCCTTCTCCCTGGCCATCTGGTGTGGTCATTCCTCCCCACCCCCCAACCCCCAGGACAGTCAGACTTTGCCCTCGCCCACCCACCGGGTGACCACCTGACCTCCCTGGTTTGTGCTGAGCAGGGTCCGTTCATGTACTCCAGTCCAAAGGCCAGTATCACCAAGCAGCTGAAATCTTCCCCGGAACTGGCCCATGAGAGTCCACCCCAGGGGACACGAACTGTGTTTTCCTGCCCCGTCGTCCCTGCGGGCCGGCCTCGGCAACCAGCAGAGTGGTTACCAGGCTCTGGTAGCGCCCACGGCTGTGTGCAGTCACCGTTTGCTTGGACCACACGCTGCGCAGACCCTCTGCCGACAGGCCCCAGGCTGCCCACCCAGATCCCGGTGGGCGCTCAGCCATGGCCCTGAGAATGCTATCCAAGCAGTTCTGCATCCAAAGGCCTCGAAAGGTGACCACGGGGCAGGGTGGGCTGGTTCTGGGAGTGAGCTGAGAGGGGTTCCAGAGGACCGTCTTCCATGGCCTCCCCCACCCCTCCCACAATGGACACCCACTCACCTGGTCTAGCAGGCTACATGGCTACATGGGGAAGGCACTTGTCCCCAGGCCACCCAGCTGTGGAGGCAGTGTAAAGCGCCTGAGAGGTGGCCCCAGGAGAAGGGAGCTGGATGACCAGTCACGGGGTGCTTCCACTGCCCTGCCTGGTGGTCAAGCAGCTTCCAGAGCAGGCTGGGGGCTGCCCTCCCTGCACACCCTGGAGCGGAAGGCCTGGGCTTGGCTGTGCTCACAGTGGCCACAGGCGGTGTGGGAAGAAGGTGGGCCCTGTTCCAGGGTCAGCGACCCCTTTTTCAGGCCCAGATATGAGAGGGGGGCTGCAGGAGGCTCTAAGCCCTGGGATATCCCACCTGCCTCTCTGGCCTGAGCACAGTGGGCCTAGAGGGTCCCGCCATAGAAGTCAGATGACAGGGGAAGGGCTTGTGCCTGTCTGAAGGGCCGGGGTCCCAGCACGCAGCAGGCTGGGGCTGGGTGGGGGTCGACTGTCCCTGGGAATGTGTGGTCAGCAGGCTTATAACCGCTTCTGGTTCTGGAATGAAGGGCAGGGGAGAAGCTAGCCCTGGGCTAGTCTGAGGCTGTTTGGCAGAATTAAAATAAATGCTTTTCTTCAGAGACCAGAGGACATGAAGGTCTGAGGGGTGGGGAGGGGTACCCGTAGAGGGACATTCACTGGGGGCAGGGTCTCAGAAAGAGAGGCAACGGACTGGTTCTTGCAGATCAGAATTCTGGGGTCCTCTTTTTCGTGAAGGGCGTGTGGGACTGGGGCTGAGACGCTGACCGTCTCTTGGGTCAGGGTGTACCCCGGTTTGGTACAT
>NW_022111317.1:543532-550020 GCF_000313985.2 Echinops telfairi | reverse complement strand
CCGCAGAGCGCGGCTGCCCTGGACCCTTGGCCCTCGCCCACGCAGCCTCCATTCCTGGGCCGCCCAGGAATGACCCTGACGACTTGTGTTTACAACAGCCGGGTCGTGTCGCTGGAGGACAGGGGACGGGAGGGCCTTGCTGGGGAGCGATGTCGAGGAGAGGGCCGGTCTACGACCCCTGTCTAGGGCCGAGCCTCAGCGCCAGCCGGCCTTCCTGCCCAGCGGGGCAGCCTGCCTGCCATGGTCCCCATGTGGACAGGCTCCCAGCGCTGCCAGCTGGCCTCCTCTGCCACCCTCTCGTCTCGGCCCAGTGGGGCCTGGTTAGGGAAGAGCTGTGGGCTGGGAGTCTCCCCGGTGCCCTCTGGGGATTTCCTGAGTTGCTCTCTTGTAAATAACTCAGGTGAGTGTCCGCCTGTCACCTGAGCCCCTTCCAGGAGGCTTTTGCAGGTGGACCTGGGTGAGGAGCTCACAGGGCAGCGCCCAGGACAGGGGGAGGGCTGGCCCTAGGCCCAGCACCTGGGTATTCACACCCATGTTGGCACCGAGACTGCCTGTACCCCGGCCCCTCCACTTCCTGTCCCCTGGATCTGGCGTGGTGTGAGGAGGTCTGGGCTGGCGTGGTGTGCAGCAGGCAGGTCGGGACAGACCTGGGCCAGGGCTCCATTGTCTGGTGGCACTTGTGTGAGCGTGGCAAGTCCGAAGGCAGGGGCTGTGATAGCGCCCCTCTGTTTGCCTGCCTGCCTGCCTGCCTGCCTGCCTGTCTGTCTGTCTGCTTAGTGTCCAGGCCCAGTGAAGGGCTTCTGGCTTCTAAACCCTTGGACTGCTATAGAAAGACTTGGTCAAACAGGCTCTGAGGTCCAGGGGACCCCTTGCCGGACGGACTGCGGGGCAGAGAACTCCCACTGGCTCCCTGAGCACTGGACTTGTCCTTTGGAAAAGGCTAAGCCTCCCCTTGGCTCCTGGGAAACCAGGGCCCTCCTGCAGTTTGTGCCCCGGGAGAGACAACAATGTGGGTATAGGACAGTCTGGTGCCTCCAGCCCTTGAGTCTGAGGCCAGGGTCAAGCCCAAACAGCCATCAGGGTGGGGCCCCAGCTCAGGAGAGAGGTCCCTCTCGATCTGTCGTTCAAGCACAGGTTGATGTGTGTGTGTGTTGAGTCTGAGGCTGGAGACACGCGGACGGAGGCCTGGGCGCTGTGGCTTTGGGCCCCTGCAGACACTGAGACAGGAGGGTTGTAAGACCTTCACACAAGGCGGCTGGGTGGGAGCGGGGGAGGCCTGGTCGGCCAGGGGCCAGGCGTGGACAGTGCAGTCTGACAGTGCAGCGATCCCTGAGGCCAGGGACGCCCTTGTGGGGCTCCCAGCATTCACAAAGGACAGTGGGCCTCTTGGGCCAGTCTGGCATCACGATTCAATGAACCCACAGCCCAGGGGGCTCCTCCGAGGGCAGGGATCCTGGCAGGGGGATGAGCTTGACCATCACAAAGCATGTGGACTCGAGGTCACCAGCCCCCTTGACTGGGACGTGGCCCGGATTGGGAAAAGCATGTGAATTGGCGGTGTTGCGGTGTTGCTGCCTGAGCCCTGGGGAGTGGGCACCATGGGTATGCATTGGAGAGCGGGCCCCAGCTCTGTGCTCTGGATCTGCTGACTGACAGCTGTGACTGGGGGGGGGCAGAACAATGACCAGCTGGAGCTCTTTACCAGAGCCAGGTGGAGACTAGATCATTCAGAAAAGGAGTGAAGTCCCTACCCCACCCACTGAGCATCGGGGTCATGGGGCAGGGGAGCTCATGTCTAGTAGGAGACACCTCAGAACCGTCCAGCACACAGTTGTCACTGTCCCTGAGTCAGTGAGACCGAGGGTCTTACGCTATGCCTAAAGGGCTCTCCCAGCACCTGGAGGGCCTCTCCAGCCAATGCTGGCCCGTCCTGCCGGTGAATGACAGCTTTGTTGCACCTCCAAAAGCCCCAACCCAGGCCCTTTGCCACGGGTCCACCTCCTGGGGGCCCCACATGGGCCGCGTGGTGTTTGAGTCCGTGACCTTTCCAAAGCAGGCCTCCAGGCCTTTCTGTCCAGGTGCTCCTGGTGGGTTTGAATGACCAACTTTCTGGTTAGCAGTCGAGCACAGAGCACAGACTGTTCCCACCACCTGGGGACCAGGACCCAAACCCAGCCCACTGCCATAGAGTGGAGTGTGACCTGTGGGGCCCTGTAGGGCCTGGTAGGACTGCCTCATCTGGTTTCCAAGGCTGTCAGTCCTTATGGGGAGCCTCATCTTTCTCCCACAGAGTGGGTGGGGGGTTGGAACCTTCAAACTATGTTAGAAGCCCAGTGCTTAAACACTGAACCACCAGGACTGCTGACCCAGGGCAGGCCTCCTAGCTCCCTCCAAATCCAGCCCCTTCTGTTAGGTAGGACCACCATCACTCTGTCTAGAGCGGGATCCCTGCCCTTATGAAACCATGAACATCTAAGAAAGTCGAGGCCGTCTGCTCCAGTACAGAGTTACAATTCTAGGAAACCCACAGGGGCAGTTTCTACTCTGTCCCACGGGGCCGCTGTCAGAGGCGTCCACTTGATGGCCACGAGTTTGTTTTTCAAGTTGCCTGTTTCACATCCTCTTCGAAATCCATCGGTCTCTGAGTGTCCTGACTCCTTTCTGAGACCCCTGCCTGCTTCTTGCCCCTCCCTGGACAAGGCTGAGGCCTAGCTTTCCCCTACCCCAGGACCTTTGCACTGGCTACTGGCTCTGCCTGGGGTCTCCCCTAGCTCTGTCAAGGCTCCATCTGAGTCTGTTCCCCATTGGATGCCCCTTGCCCTGAGACACCCTCTGTTCCTGACCTGGAGTGGCCACCCCAATGTCACTCATGTGACCATGCTTATTTTCTGAGCAGCGTTTCCCCGACCCCGAAATCCCTGGGATGGTCTCTGTTCTGCAAGTGTTCAATGACCTGACTTAGTCTGGTGACAGCGGGCAGGCCAGAGGCAGCCATGGGGGGCTGTTCACACACTCGGCCACCTCTGTCTTGCTGATTGTCTGCCTGTGTGTCTGCTCCTGAGTGTTTGGGGGGTGGGGTGGGGGTATGTTCCATCTCCAAGCACCTGTGCTCAGAGGATGCAGGAGTGGACCACCAACCAGCTTAGCATCATCGTCTTGATATAGGGAGCTTGATCCAGGCGTTCCCACCCCTGCCCCTTGCGCCTGGCCTGGTGCCGGCTGCCGCAGCCTGGGAGGAACTGGGTCTGGTCAGCTCATGCCCTTTAGACCCTGGGAGTTACCCCCCAAAGGGGGCCCGTTCCTTCTGAAGTAAGAATGGGCCGTGGGCAGTGTGGGCTGAGCTCAGAAAAATGCCCTCTTTTTCATGTGGCAATGGAGAGGAGCCAAGGCTGGCTCCGTGGCGAGTGAAGGCCAAGCCGAGGCTCAAGATTTGAACACAGTTTGGACCCAAGGCAATAAGGCCCAGGTGGGGAAACTTTTTTCTGCCAAAGGCCACCTGGAACTCAAAACATCAGTCACTGGTCATAACGGCCAGTTTCATTAACGCACCTGCCTGGTAGGGCAGGGCTTATGCACTGGGCTGCCATCCCCAAGGTCAGCAGTTCAAAACCATGAGCTGCTCTGTGGAAGAGAGACAAAGAGGAGCATGGGTCTCAGAAACCCACAGGGGTGGTTCTACCCCATCCCACTGGTCCCTTTGAGTGGGAACCGACTGGATGCCTGTGAGAGTGACGTTTCGGGAACTAATGTGATGCCTCAGACTGTTTCTTTGGGGCGAGACGTGTGACGTGAACTGGGATGGACACAGTTCAAGGGCACAGAAATCCCCCACCCCCAGCTTCGTGACAGAATGAGGAGAGGTATCATATGGGGTCCTGCCTCCCCCCTCCCCCAATAATATCCCTCCGCATCCGCAAGGACCTCTGGTAGCCTTGTGCATTAGGTACCGGGCCGTGTAAACCCACCACGGTCACTCAGCGGGAGAAAGACGGGGTTGTCTGCTCCCATGGGGACCGTCACTCTTGGAAACGCTGTACAGGGTCCCGGTGACTTGGAATGACTTGGTGGTTATGGGTGTGGTTCCGTTTGCAATTGTGGATCCGTGTTCGCCCACTGGTCGTCCAACACGTGGTCCTGTGGCCACCCCAGGCCACCTTCCCTCCGCCCCCCCACCCCGTGTTCTGGAAGCCCCCTGCAGGGCAATGCTTTGCGTAGGAGCTTTGCTGGGCACCCGCACCTCGGCCCTGCCCGCTGACCAAGGACCGGTGCCTGGGGAGCGCAGGAACGTGGTTACCTGTGCAGTTAGGGGATGGGGGACGCCGGAGCGACGGTAAAAGAGAAAGGCCTCTTAGGCCGCCGAGCCAGGGAGTTGAGGCTGCACGAAGGGCTCACCGCCGCCGCGCCTTTGCCCCTTCCCCGCCTCTGCTCGGAGACCTGCGGCTACTGGGCGCGGCCTTCCGCGCGCGGACTCGCCGCCCGCGCCGAGCGGAGAGAGCGAGGAGGCCCTGGGCGCGGAGGCTTTGTGCCCGTCTATTGGGGTGAATACGGTAGCGCAGGGCGGGAGCGTGGCTTAAAGCGGTCGATCCTCTCCCTCGCCTCCCATTGAGAAAGCAGGGGCTGCGGGATTTTTGTTGGCGCTCCTCTTGGGGTGAGTACGGCGGCAGAGAGGCGAGTTCGGGCCTTTTGCCTCTTCCTGCCCCGCCCCCAGGAGTGACTCCGGTCCGCCTCCCTTTCTCCGCTGCAGGAGGGACAGACAGGTGGCTGTCACTAGACTGCGGACCCTGCAGCTTTGCCTCCGGGTAAGCCAGGGCGCCGATAAACTGGATGGACCCTGTGTCATTCCAGCGGTACCACTAGGGACGGTGCCACCCCACTCCTCAGCGACCCGACCTCGGGAATCCACGAGCTGTTGCTGTCGGGTGCCATCCACTTAGTGCCCACTGGTCACTCACTGCCCTCGAGTGGACACGGGCTCACAGCGACCCAACCCTATAGAACGGAGACTGCCTGCAGCTGAACCGCCCTGTGGGTTTCCGAGACTCAGTCTTTAAGCGCCTAGAAAGCCCCGTCTTTCTCCTCCGGACTGGCAGAAACCCCATATGTAACAGGCCCGACTGGCCATCCTGTGCATGCTCATAATTGTCCTTGTCTTTGACCCCATTACTGCAGCCCCTGTGTCAACCCATCTGGCTGACGGCCAGCCTCTGCTCTGCAGAATCGACTGTCAGTTTGGCTGTCAACTTGAATCACAGACTACCACGTGTGGGCCAGGCAAATGGCCTCTGGCGGCCTTTTCCCGAGGCCATGGGCCTTTCGTGGGGTCTGTGGGCACGCGGGTGAGCCGAGCAGAAACAACCTGCTGTTAGGGCTTGGTGTGCTCCCTTCACACTCAGAGGGACTCTGGTGCCCGCTCACAAGGACCACATTGCACGCCCCCTTAGCTGAGCCCGGAGCACAGCCAGTGACGGACCCACCTGTGTGTGCTTGCAGGGACTGTCGCCCCGGCCCTGTCCTGTGGGAACGTCCGAGGTCTCTGAGCGGAGCCCTTAAGAAGGTTGCACAGTCAACGAGCTCACAGATCAGCAGGGCTGAGCACACCTTTGTAATGTGACTCACTACGGAACCACGCCTCTACCCCCCTCCATTCTCACCACTCCGACAGGGAGCTGCTTAGTAAGAAATCTCCACAACAGAAACCGCGCACGCGTTTTATAGGAAGTCATATGTTGTCATGCCTCTGGCAGTGCCCCCAAGCCCTCTAGGGACCCCACTGCGTGCACCTGTGGGATGCGGGGAGAGGGGTGGAGGGCGTGCTGAACTCGACACCACACCCACTGACTGGTCCCAGGTCGCAAAGCCCAGGGGGCTGTCCCCTTCTGTCCACGCGGGGTGGGGGCAACACATGGGTTTTGGAGTCCTGGCAGCGTGGAGAAGTGGGCAGGACCCAGGTCTAGCTCACAAGCTGAGAATAGACTTGGGGTTCACGCGTTACACCAGCTGGTCCATCAGGACCCCCAGGGATCTCAGCACCCATTCTTCCTGTTGGTCCTGGGTGGTGGGGCACCTCCAGAGCCTGGCAGGGAAGGAGACTGAGGCCAGCTGAGCAACAGGTGGACAAGTGCCTGACGTCTGACCCAGGCCAGAGGCCCACTCGGAGGCCTTGTTCCCTCTTCTCCATCAAGAAGTGGCAGTCTGTGGGCTCCCCAGCAGGACAGGACAGGGCACGGTCCTCCCTGCGTGGCATGCCTTCAAGCCTGTTCCAGGTGGGGGGGGGGGCCTAGATTTCGTTCCCCTCCCCTCTGAGGGGGTCTGCAGGGGCTCTATGATGAGAAGGCAAGACCCCAGAAGGGCAGGGTCTGTGTGCTCCCTCTCTCTGTCCCCTGCTGGCCAGCGAGCCGCATACCGTGTGTATTGGCTCCAGATTGTCTTTTTGCCTGAAGCCTGGCTCCTTCAGCCAGGTGATCGGTCTGTGTCCTGGTGGTCTGGGT
>NW_022111317.1:538758-540809 GCF_000313985.2 Echinops telfairi | reverse complement strand
CAGCACGCCTGGTGGAGCCTTTGAACCTTGGTGTTCCATCTGAGAAAGAGGTCCCCCTGGCTGAGGCTGTGTGCTCTCAGAGCTTACCACAGGGGGAGGGGGTAGTTTGGTCTCCACCTCCTGGGCAGACCCTGGGCAGGGAAGGACCACCTCCTGCCGATTAATTAGCACTCATTATGATGGATCTAAGCCAAGCAACACAGACCAGGACTGGGTCTTGGTCTCCCCCTGCAGCTGGGCTTGCTACAGGTTTATTTAAAGAGCCCACCAGCCTGAGTCAGGCATCCCTGTCCCTCCCCTCAGCTGCCCCTTCCTCTCAGATCTTACTGGCCACACCCCTCCCCCCATGCTGAGACCCTTACTACTTGTGGACAGACGGCCCAGGAATCAAACCGGACTGGCTTCCCGGTGGTGGTGCTGCTGCTATACGACACTGCGTGTCCTGTTCCTGGTCCTTCCCATCCAAATGACCTCAGCGTCACACACAGGGCAGGGTGGCCCAGCGGCCGAATTCTCACTCACCACTCGGGAGATGGGGAGGCGACCCCTGACCCGCGTGCCTCCGGTAGTCAGAGGAGGCTGTGCCACCCTAGACTTGCTGGACGGGGTTCAGCCCAGGAGCTTTCAGAACAAGACGGACCAGGAAGAAAGGTCTGGCTATCGACTTTTGAAAAGCAGCTGGGGTAAGCCCTGTGGACCACGGCGAGGTAGGGGTCGGGGGCAGACTGGGAAGAATTTGGTTCCACTGAGCATGGGGCTATCCCCCGGAGCTGGGCGGGTGTGACTCAGTGGCAGGCCAGGACAAGCACGACAGACTGCACACCACTGCCACGCTCGGCTGTGTGTAAACAAACACATCACTTCTTGTTTCCATTCCTGCCCAGGGACTTTCTGGCTCTTTCCACCCAGTCCCTGGGTCCTGTCTTGTGTTCCCAGCGCCACTGGCCGGCACATTCACAGGGTGTCTCCAGGGGGTTTGCATGAGAGCAGGGTTCCGGGCACCAGCACGTGTCCCCCTGAGTGAGGTGACAGAGCCAAGCTGCTGTGGGCAGCAGCATCATGGAGAGCTGAGGTTCTTCTGAGGGCCGCCGGCGCCCTGGGCTCTACGGTGGGCAGCAGCCACGGTGGGCAGAGGTCGCAGTGTGAGCTGGGGACAGGCCAGCTTTTTTCCTGGACCTTCCATAGGGCTTGAGGTCCAAAGTTTTCTCGGGGGTCCCGGGGTCTCTTGGGGGTCTGCTGGTTGTGTTCTTTAAAAGTGAGCAGACAGGCTTGAACCTAAGACTACCAAGTGAAGGAGAGGCTGGGGGCGAGATCTGGTGAGAAGGGGCACCCTTGGGGCTTGTGGGTCCAGGGTGACCATCCACCCATGCAGGCAGGTCATCTGGAAGCAGAACTCACCTGCCATCAGCTGCCCTGGGCCCTGTGTCCAGCCAGCTAGGCCCCTGGGTTGAGTGTCCAGAGTCCATGAACTAGCTTCCGGGGCTCCGGGCCATGCCAGGAGCGTCCACCGGAAGTGGTCAGGCACCCTGCCTCAGAGCTGAGGGCTTCTGGTGTCTCCATCTCCTGGGGAAGCTCAGGTGGACAGCTGGGACATTTGCTTTCTTTGCCACCTGGAGGTCAAAGTCTCGGCCATGCTGGTCCTCCTGGTCTGGACCTCAGGGTCCCCTGGTCCTTTGGCTCATGGACGGTCCTTGTCTCCCATTGGTGCCCACACCAAACCTGCAGCGTCCACTCGCTTTGAATCCGGGGTGAACCCTTGGGCCATGGAGAAGAGCTGCCCAGGGCTTTCTGGGAAACCCTCTTCTTGGAGGAAAGCCCCAGCCTTTCTTCAGGGCCACCTCTGGGCGCTTCCAACCACGAATGGGTGCTGGGGGCTGCGGGTGGGGGCATTCATGCCGTCCAGTCAGCCCTGACACAGAGCGATTCGCACGCCATCCCGACAGTGAGACAGTGATTCATCAGGAATGGCACCCACCACGCAGGGGACCAATACATAAAACCTGTGAATGCTGGAACCCAGTGGGGCAGAAACCTGCCAAAGAAGGAAAAAG
>NW_022111317.1:532378-538525 GCF_000313985.2 Echinops telfairi | reverse complement strand
TGTTTCATCGGTGCTGTGCTGCACCCTGGAAACTATAATTCTTTATGAAAACAGAAAGCCTCCTTTCTCTCCCACCAAGTAAGCTGGTGGTTTTGAACTGCTGACCGTGCCGTGAGTAGCCCAACATGTAACCACTATGCCACCAGGGGTCCCCGTCCCCTGGTGCTGTCCTGTAATAGAGGAGACATGGGGACACGGAGGTGGCAGCCGTTGGGGCATGAAGGTGCGCTTCAAGCCTGGGGACAAGGCAGGCCGGACCATGAGGTTTCTCCCTGGGTGACCTGACCTCGGCACCCAGCCTGCACACCCACACTGTAACCACTTCTCTTCTTGTGAGCCACCCCTCATGACCACAGCCATGGGACACTGGGCAGGTAGGCTCTGGGACCCCCAGAAGACTGGCCTGCCGGCATACCCATTGTCCCATCTTCTCCAGAGGCCTGGCACCTTCTGCACAGCCAGCTGGGTCCTTGTTGTGGGTGCCAGCTGGCTGGACACTGCTAGGGGGTGGGGGGATGGGGAGAGAGGGGCTCTGGGTGGGTTATAGCTGCAGCAGGCGGTGGGGCATGGGAGATTGATCCTGCCTGATTCCTCCAGCCGTCCCTAAATAGAGTCTCTGTCCTCTGGGCACAGTGGAGGATACCACATGCAGCCAGCAAAGCCAGCCACCCCTGCAGCTGACTGAGACTCTGAGCCTGGCCAGTTCACTGTCCCAGGCCGGCCTTGCGGTCGGCTCATAGTCGCAGGCTTCCGGAGGGCCCTGGGGAGAAGCACAGGTGAACCAGTGTCCTCCGAGAGCTCATGATTTATAAACTGTGTCTGCGCATCAGTTTATTTTTAATCTCGGACGCGCAGAGAGCATGACTTGGCATGCGCCTGACTCCCTGCACGGTGGGTATTCGTCACTTGCCAGCCAGAGCCCGGACCCGCCCACCTCTGGCATGACCAGCCCACCTCTGGCATGACCAGCCCCAGCCAAGGGGCTGGCGTCATGGTCACACTCCCTGTTTGGGCCAGCTGTTTACCGGAGCCAGGTGGCCCCAGGGGAACACGGGCCCTAGTGACCCACAGAGTCCCAGACTGGGGCAGGAGGCTTCTGGCACAGCTGTGAGGGGCTGGTCGGAGGTTCAAACCTACCCAGCTGCACAGAGGGAGAGAGGCCTGACCACCCACCCCCTCAAAGCCTAGAAAACCCACAGGGGAGTCTGCTTTCTCAGGGCATCTCCATGAGCCAGCATCCATTCAGCAGCAGTGGTGGAAGCAGCAAATGCTTTGTTAGCTGTATTGCACCCCAAAAAAGTTTGTTTCTATTTCTAGCCTCCCATTGTCCGGGTAGGAGCCCCATGGAGCAGGGGGTTACACGTTGGGCTGTTAACCTCCAGGTGAGCAGGCCCTGAGCCGCCCGAGTGCCAGGTGGCCGGGCAGCAGGGGAGCAGCTCCACGGTCTCCCCCAGAACCCCGAGACCACGGTGCCCTTGCTTACGTAACCTTCCATGTGTTGAGACTTTTCTGCCAAAACTATAGGCGCTGGAGTTGTGTGCTAACACTGCATTGTGGGGTGGGCGATGGGTGCTGACCCAGCGAACTGGCACCCCTTTCTGCCATGCACCTGCATGGTATACCCTCAATTGCAGCCCTCCACTGGGGCGTGGCCCCCTCCCCAGCCCCTGTCTCTCTCCATCTCTGAGTTCCCCATTGCCACGCCTTCTTCTCGACCCCTGTGTTAGTCCAGGTAGACTAGAGAAACAAATTCATAGATACTCAAGTGTATAAGAAAGAGCTTTATGTACAGGAGTAATTGAATATTGAGAAAACATCCCAGCCCAGTCCAGATCAAGTCCATAAGTCTAATATTAGCCTATATGTCCGATACCAATCTATAAATTCCTCTTCAGACTCACAGAACACATGCAATGAAGCCAAATGCAGGAAGATCACAGGCCCGTGGGTGGAAAGTCTTGTGGATCCAGTGGCGGTGGAAGCATTTCAGCACTGGCGTGGGTCTCCACATAGCTCCTCCAGCTCCAGGGCTCTGGCGTAGCTCCATGTGTCTTGTCCACAGGAATCTCTCACAGGGAGTGAGCATGCGTCCTGCCTCCAGCGAGCTATGTAGCTCCTTAGCGTCTCCAAATGAGGTCATCAAGCTGCGACCTGATTGACAGGCTAAACTCCCTCCACCCATTCACTCTTAAGTCTCAAACTGACAACAGGTGATGTAACTTTCACAACCCCTTCCTACCGCTGAGCTTTCTCTGTGGGCAAACCCCATGCGCTTAATCATTCTTGAGTTTAATTTGTGTGGGTTTTTAAAATTTAATCAAGTAACGGAAGCCCTGGTGAGGTGATGGGTGGAGATGTGCTAGAGTACTAAGTGCTAGGTCGGTGGTTTAAACCCACCAGCTTCTCCGAGGGTGCAAGAGGAGGCCTCTGCTCCCGAGAAGAGTTAAAGCCTCAGAAACCCACAGGGCCAGTGCTGCGCCGTCCTATGGGGTCGCTCTGTATGGGCACTGGCTGGGTGGCCGGGAGTCTGGCTTGGTTTGGGTTCAAGGAGTCATTGCCTATGACCCACCTGGCCCCACGGAGGTCATCTCAGGATTTGGACTGAAGGACCCAGGTGTGAGAAGAAGCCGAGGACTGCTGTCCAGGGTCGAGCATTGGAGATGAGCGGACTCTGGTTCGATTCCCTTGCATTTGAAGTTGCTTCTTTAGAGTGTTGACAAGCAAGGATGTGACTTTGAGGACTAACGTGCCCCCGATCCACGCCCTGGTATTTTCCGTCGCCTCCCAGGCATGTGGAGGCTGGGCACTGAATGAAGAAGACCAGAGGACAGTCGTTGCGTGGGAAGGGTGGTGCTGGGGAAGAAGTTTGACCGGACAGCAAGCACACCCATCTCGGAGCAAGCACAGTCAGCGCTCCTTAGAAGCGAGGACGGCGAGACTCGGTCTCACGCACTTCGGGCGTGTAGTCAGGAGGGACCAGTCCCTGGAGCAGGACATCATGCTGGTAAGGTGGAGGGGCAGCGATGAAAAAGGAGGGCCTCCAAGGAGCTGGAGGGGCACGGTGGCAGCCACCGTGGGCTCAGGCACAAGAACAATCGTGAGGCTGGCGCAGGACCGGGCGATGTTTTGTTCTGTTGTGCACGAGTCCGCTCTGAGTCAGGACCGACTGGACAACACCCAGCAACAACAAGAACACCGAGAATTGGACTCCTGTGTCCGTGCCTTGTTTGCCTTTGCAACGTGTCTGGGTGCTCAGGAACGGCTTTGCCTTGGTGAGTGGGAGGTGGTGAAGCTAGCCCCGTCCCAGACTCCATTGCCTTCTCGAACACTTCAGCCTGTGTGGGTGGGCACCCCATATGCGTGGGTCCAGAAAGCCCTCCTGTAGATGTATATGTGTGTGTATGCATGTGTGTATGTGTATGTGTGTGCATGTTTTTCATTTTCAAAAAGAGTTTATTGCTGCTTATTTTGTTATTTAGCATCTCTGTGTGCATCATCTACAGTTGATGTATATAATTGTGATTTTTCCACCCCTCTGGATTAACTTGTTTTAAGCTGCACTATCAAAACTGAATCCCCCATTGTAGAAACACAAAGACATCCTTCAAAAGTCAGCATTGCCAAGGCTTACCCGTCAGGAAGACCCACCTCCCACCACCATCGTTGACTGCTGAGTTGACATGCAGTCATAGTGATCCCACATGGTCACAGTAGAACTGTGCTGCAGAGACTAAGCGTTTGTTGGGAGTAGAATGGCAAGCCTTTTCCTGAGACATCTCTGGGTGCACTTGAACCTCCAATCTTTTTTAAAAATCATTTTATTGAGGGCTCAGACAATTCTTATCAAAATCCATCCATACATCCATCCATCGTGTCAAGCACATGTGTACATTTGTTGCCATCATCATTCTCAAAACATTTGCCTTCTCTTTGAGCCCTTAATATTGGGTCCTCATTTTTCCCCCTGCCTCCCCCCTCCCTCATGATGTATTTGTATATATATGTGTGTGTGCTTTCTTTTTCTCAGCAGTTCTCTAGAACCCATACCATTGGCTCGATTGCTGCTACATTATTGGAATTGCCAAGTGTCTCGCAGAGGTTACTTGAATTGTTTCTCGGCAGCCTGGGGCTGCTGTCTCAGGAATGGACCGGAGGAATATGTAGACTTAGAAAGCCCTGGGGGTGTCGTGGTTATGCATTGGGCTGCGATCCACATGGTTGGCAGTTTGAAACCACTTGCAACTGCATGGAAGAAAGACTGGGCTTTCTACTCCTGTCCACAATTACAGTCTCAGAAACCCACGGGGTGGGGGTGGGGTGTCTCTGAGTCAGCATTGAATCCATGGCACGAGTGTGGGTTTTTTTAGCTGTACAAATGGATTTTGGGCCTTCACTTGATCACGGCTCGAATCTAAGAACAGTTAGTGATTGAGAGGTGGCCCTGCTCAGTAATTTCCCTGAGGGTGCAGGTGCCACAGCAAAGTGGTGAGGGGTCAGATCAGGAAGTGTGGCTCTGCATTCTCAAGGGCTTGTTTTGAAACGAGCAGCCATCTGGGTGACGTGCCCGCCGAGTCCACATTGGAAGGAGCGCACCCGCTCGTGTGATCCAAGGACTGTCAACGTTAGGATCCGGATCAGAGGAGGGCATTGCACCGGAGCTTGAATTCTGAGCACCTGGTTTGCAGAAGGCTGTGGATGACGGTGAGGGCTCAGGTCCACTTGCAGAGTCCCCACGGGGTTGGGCCTCCACTGGACTCCTGGTCCAGCTGACCATGGCTTCCTCTCCGAGCACTGGAGGGCGGCGTACTGCAGACGGACCGGACCCGGTTGGGTAAAAGATAATGTGCTGTCATTTGTTATTACCTTTGACTTGCTTTGGGTTTGTTCTGCTTTGTTAGCGTCCGTGTTCTCTTACATGGGGTTTGTCTGTGTTTCGTTTTGTTTTGTCCGTGTTGAGGGTTTTTTGGTTTTATTTTGTATTATTTTCTTTATATGAAATCCAGGACAGGTACACCATAGGGTCAGTAACTAGATTAATCGTCCCTTCGGGTTGTGGAGAAGGAGTGCTGGTTATGCGTTGGGGCGGCTAACTACAAGGTCAACAGCTACTCTCCTGAACAAAGATGGGGCTTTCTCCCCTGTAAACAGTTACAGTCTCGAAACCCCCAGGGGCAGTTCTACCCTGTCCTGGAGTCAGACAGGCCTCTATGGCAGTGGGTTTTGGTTTTTCAGCAGGGTTATAGCAGATGAGGGGAGGGGATAGTGGGGAGCTAATAATAATGGGTACAAGGATGAAGGAAACGTTTGACAATTGATTATGATGATAATTGAAATACTGAACCCTTTGAACTGCATGGCACATGAATCATATGCCAACATAAATATATAAAAAAGAAAAAAATCAAAAGATCGTGCCTGCGCTGTCTATATATTCCTTAAGTAAAACAGCATCCGGGTTCCCTCTTGGGGGGTTCACCTCCGTCAACTTCTGACGCTGTCCTGGGGTCGCAGGCATACCTACTCCATACCTAAGCATACCTAAGGGCCACTTCGAGACCCCCCCATACCCCCCACCCTCCACCCCAATGCCCATTTCATCCTCAGTGTGACTTTGAAGACACTTGGGCCTGGGGGCCGCCCTGTGGGTGATGAGAGACAGGAAAAAAGGTGGGGGGGGAGCCAGGTGCAGGGAGGCTGGGGGCAGGGCCTGGTCCAGGGGGCGGGGCCGATGGCTTGCTTTTTGATCTGGGTGGTAGGAGGCCAGGTAGCATAGTTGATTCTGTGTTGGGCTGTGATCTTCAAGGTCAGCAGTTTGAAACCAGCCCCCGTGGTTCTGAGGCGACCCCATGGCGGCGAGTTTTTTGGTTTGTGTTGTTTGATGACTTCAGAGCCTTCTCTCGCCGCCACGTGGAATGTTGGTGCAGTGCCTGCATTTTCCTTTATTTCACGTGGTGGTGTGGGCTCCGTGCACTGTTCAGACCCCTGTATGTTCTGCTCTGAGCACCTTGCACGGGACAGTATCCTACAGTGGCCTGCCTGCACGGTTCTTACGGGGCGGTTTTCAGCAGTTGGTCGCCAGCCCTTTCTTGCTAGTCTGTCTTATTCTGGAAGTGCTGCTGAAAGTTGCCCACCAGGGCTGGTGTTCGA
>NW_022111317.1:529742-530696 GCF_000313985.2 Echinops telfairi | reverse complement strand
CAGGTGTGTTTACCTGGGAACCCACAACACTCCCTGGAAAAAGTCGGCTTAGCAAAAGAAATGGAAAATTTTGTTGCCTCCACCCCCTGGGGTTTGGCGCAGGCTGAATACCCAAGCCATTGGGCCATCCCCTGGCTGGGCCCTGACAGGTAAGGGCACCTGGAGGAGGTGGTCTCAGAGAGGGTGACCACCCTGCCTCCTGAGCCTCTGCTGTGTCCCCAGCCTGGGAAGGGCCCCTCCGAGTGACCCTGCTGGCTTGAGCAGGAGCCATGGCCAAACTGAGATAGCGGGGACCCCACCTGAGAGGTTGGGAGTTGTGGGGTAGTTCAGGTATGAGATGCGGGGTGGGGGGCTGGGCAGACACTTGGATGACAGGATGTGGGGCACAGCAGGGGAGGCTAGGCTGGAACCCAAGGGCCAGTGCCCGCTCTCCCACGAGCCTATCACCAACTGCATCTTGAGTGCTGTGTGTCCTTGAGGACTTTCCTCGGGTCAGCTCTGACCACCAGGGGCCATGGACAGCAGCAGCACCTCCCTGGCCCTGTGGCCTCCTCAGGATGGCTGGCTTGAGCCCACACATCCCACCTCCTGCATGGGCGCTGACCCTTTACCCGGCCAAGTGAGAGGGCCTTTCCCTGATGACCTGCCCCAAGGCCTGCCATCCTTGTGTCTAAGGAACGGTGTGAGGGTGTGTCAGGTCACAACAGGCTCGTCTGATACCGTGAGCCCTCAGAAGCAGGACCCCTGGGCCCGCAGTGGGGTACACATTGAGCCACTCACCGTGAGAGGTCAGCAGTTTGAAACCACCAGCCGCTCCGCGGGAGAAAGACAAGGCTCTCTACTCCCATAAAGATCTACAGCCTCGGAAACCCACAGGGGTAGGTCCACCCTGTCCCACAGGGGCTGGGGCTCAGCATCCTTGCTGAGGGAGCGTCCCTGTCCCTGGCAGCACCT
>NW_022111317.1:528955-529642 GCF_000313985.2 Echinops telfairi | reverse complement strand
TCGGGTGGCCTGCCTGGGCCTCTGATGCTGGCAGCCGTGTCCCCAGTATTTCAAACACCTGCAGGGCTGCCCAGGTGGCCAGGCTCCAGTTTCCAGACCCAAACAGACTAGGGAGAAATGCCTGGCTTCTGCAATGACCAGTGGAGACCCCGTGGACCACCACGGGGCCCCCAGGCTGGAAGGTGCGCGCAGGCACAGCAGCCTCAGCCCGGGCCTTGAGCAGGGAGGGCACAGCTGTGACAAGGGTGCTGGGCCACTCAGCGGGAGGTTCTGTCTTTCATGAGGCAGCCGGAAGGGGTGGGGGACAGAGCCGACTACACACAGCAGCTCACAAAGACCACCAGCTCTGTGACCCAGTGGTCAGGGACAGAAATGGGATGACCGCTCTGTCCTCACGTGTCTAATAGGCGGGTGGGAAGGACACTGGTCTCCCAGGATCCGCATCAAACCCTGCAGGGCTGTGGGAAGGGTCTGGTGCCTCCGTCCTCACCTCTCAAAGGATTGATACGGACTGAGATACAGCTGAGAAGGTCTGGCCAAGAGACTGATTAGCATCCTCAGACCCCGGCCACGTCCTGGCTTCTCTGCCCTGTCCGGAGGCAGGGGGCATGCCCCATGACCACCCCACATGGGAGGCACCAGGTCCTTTGCCACATGACCACATCAGTGACCCCTGCCTCGCCCCCA
>NW_022111317.1:523463-528747 GCF_000313985.2 Echinops telfairi | reverse complement strand
TGTGTGTGTGTGTGTGTGTGTGTGTGTGTGTGTGTGTGTGTGTGTAGCGTGTGCAGAGTGCCTGTGTCTGCCTTCAGGCCTGGATCCTGATCCCGGCTGCCCCTGCCTGTCTGGCCATGGCATCCCCCTCCCTCACCTGGCCTTGGGGGGTTGTTCTCAGTGATGCATTAGGGTCTGTAAATGTGGTCAGAGACACCGGGTGCTTGTTGCTAGGTGCTATCGAGGGGATCCCAACCCAGAGCGACCCCACATATAAGGCCCCGTCCTGCGCCGACCTCACTGTTGTTCTGCAGCCACTGGGCCCGTCCATCTGCTTGAGGGCCTTCCTACCTTTCGCTGCCCCTCCACTTGACCAAGCATGACGTCCTCCTCCGGGACCCAGCTCTCCTGCCCGTGCGTCCAAAGTACATCGCTTCCTGGAGCACTCTGGCCCTGCTTCTTTCTTCCCGGAAGATCTGTTTGTTCCAGTGGTCCACTGCACCTCCATCGTCTACACGGACACCGCCGCTCAAATGCATCCAGTCGCCTCCGGTCTTTCGTGTGATTGAAAATACCCCGTCTCCATTGCCGAATGTTCTCCACACCCTGTGAACACAGCTCAGAGCCCCACCCCACCCCACAGCACACACCACCACCACCCCTCCCGAGCCCCAGGCCCAGGCCCTGGGGGATATTGGTCTCTCTCACCGGCCTCTTTGGACGTCTCACCTACAGGGGTAAGAGGGACAAGTCAGGTGTCTGGCTGGCTGGGCCCAACATCCCCACCCCCACCTGGGGGTGGGCTGGACTCGTTTTTCTGTGTGGCTGGGTGATTTGCGCATCCAGGGGTGGACAGCTGTGTGGAAACCATCTCCTGGGGCTGGGCACTTGGTGGGTGAAGGCAGCTAAGAAGGGACTCAGCATGTCCTGTTTCGACCTCATCCCCAAGAGGCAGGGGACAGACGTGCCTCGTTCCACCACATCTCCCCATCCCGCGCTTCTGTTTTTCACAAAGTGAGTGGGTGGGGCCACCCTGCCTGGAGCCAGCAGTCCGTGCCTGCTCTGTGGCTCTGTCCCTCAAGGTGTCACGTGTGTCCCCCACGCTGTTGCACACTTAGCGGTCCTGGTGGAGCCGTGGTCGTGCAGTGGGCTGTGATCCACTGGTCACTCCTCAGAAGAAAGGCAGCTGACTGGCCATTCCCACCTGCCATGGCCAAGCCCTCGCCCTTGGGTCCCCCTCTTCCACTTGGTGCGGGATCACCGTCTCACAAGGGATGTGCCCCCCCCCCATCCCTACCCTGGGGTCCCAGCAGCCTCACAGGCTCTGAGAGTGGCTGGCTTCATCCTGGCCACCAAAAGTGACCCACAGGCTTTGTCCTCGTCGCCTAAAGTGACCCACGGGGTGAGGGGGTCTTCTTGTAATCGTTTTCTTGGGGGCTCGTACAGCTCTTGTCACAACCCATACATCCCTGCATTGGGCAAGCACCTTTGTACACATGTTCCCATCATCCTTTGAGGGGGGTCTTCTTTCTCACCTGCCTGTCACTCTCACTCCAGTTCACTTCTATGTTGGGCAGGGGCAGCCAGCGGGGGCCCTGTAACTGGTGCCAGGCGGGGTGGCGCCTGCCGCTGGAGAGGTCAATGGACTCCAGGGGGGGCCGGCTCAGTGTGCCCTAAGGCTTTGGGACCCTGGTCCTGCTGCCCCAGACCTGATGTCCACTCCGAGCTCCAGTTGCCACTTGTGATCCACGTTCCCTGCAGACACAGGCACAGGCCACTGTTGGGTCAGATCGGCAGCCTGGTGGGACACGCCGGGCCAGATCTGCCGCAGGGACCACAGAGGAGACCACATCTCCCAGCCCCCTCCAAGGCCAGCTTCCTAGAACTGGCAAAGGGGGCATGGTCTGGTCCAGAGGACATGGGGAGGGTGGAGGCCAGACTGCTGATGGCCGGCTACAGGGCCTGAGACAGCCACCACTGACCCTCCTGAAGGCCGGCCCTACGGCAGTCATCTCTAAGCATGGAGAAGACTCAGCTGATGATGTCCCCCAACCTGAGGACTCACCTTCCAGGTCTTTAACTTTCCAGGTCTCCCTCGCGAGCATTGGTCAAGCCACAGCCGATCCGACACAGCGAGTCTAGGGTGACTGCCTTGTGGGGCCCAAGCACCTGCCTGGACCTGTCGGGTGGACACTGGGGGTCCCCAGGGCCCTGTTCCCAGGGGCTGCTTGTGCGGCCTGGGTCGAGCACAGCCCAGCATGCTGTTCTGGTGTGTGGGGATGACGCAGAGCTGTTGGGGCCCCCCATGCTCACCTGCTGGGGAACCCCAGCAAGCTTTGGGGGCCGCATGCCATGGGGAGAGTGTGAGGTACCACATGGTGCCCAGTGGCCTTTCCTGACTGCTGTCCCTGCACCTCTGGCTGCCAGCCAGCACATGGGACATGCATGTAGGGTCTGCCTCCTTGGGTCCTCCCCTCCCACCCTGCCCCCCACTGTTTGGTGGGGAGGTCACATTGGGCAAACTGCTGTAAAGGCAGCTCCCTGGTGGGTGGGGCTGGGGCTGGGGACACCACATTCACTCACCAGGTCACCAGTGGTCTTGGGATCAGACAGCTCAGCCCCTCCCTGGAGTTGAACAGGTCATCTGGGAAGCTGCCGGTGGAACCTGGCAGAGACCTGCTGGGGCCATGCCCACTGTCACCAGGGCCACCTGGGGCCATGCCCACCACATCGTGCTGTACACGCTGGGGCTGCAGTGGGTGGTGGGTGCAGGGACCTCAGGAGGCCCCGGAATAGGACTGGACCCAGGAGGTCAGACATGGCAGAGCTGGGTGGAACCGAGGTCCCAGTAGGGGAGGAGCTAGCCAGCACCACACACCTGGCCATATGCCAGTGGGGGCCAGCAGTGACCACATGGATGTGCCCCACCCACCTAACCCTGCCAGCCAAGCCTGGGGGCAGGCGGTTAGGACGTGGGGGTTGGAAATGGACTCGGGTGGGGTCTGATGTTGGGTGGAGCGTCCGGATCATGGGGAGGGAGGGGGAGGGGCTGGCCACTGCAGGGAGTGACCTTTCCGCTTGTGCAGCATTTGAGAAGGATCAGCCTTCTGTGGGTGAACTGCATTCCGGGGCGTAACTGAGCTCGGTATGTCTGGGGACACAAAGACAGCCCGTGTGTCAGGGACCGAGTGGGCAAGGGAGGTTGGAGGAGCAGGCTGGCGGGGGGCTGTGGTGAGCAGCTGTGCCCACCTCCGAACAGAGCAGACACGCCCTTCGCCCCCCCCACCCCGCCCCTCCCAGCAGAAGGCCTTAAAAAGCTGTAACCTGGAGCCCACTGTGCTCTTTCCTGCTGTTCCTGTCTTCTACTCAGCCGTGCTGGAGGTGGGGTCTCCCTCTCTCTCTCTCCCTCCCCCCTAAGCTGGTGACTTTGAGCCCAACACATCATCCACTGCACCACCAGGGCTTGGGCTCCGAACTCAAACCAAAAAACCAAACTCCCTGCCATCCAATCATGACTCATCCTGAGGGACTCGACAGGACAGGGTAGAACTTCCCCTTTGGGTTTCTGAGAGTTTAAATCTGGACAGGAGAAGGCGGCCTCCTCTTTCTCCTGAGGAGCGCCTGGTGGATTCGAACCATGCACCTGGTGGCTAGCAGTTCAGTCTCCAGAGGTTGGTGGCTGAACCTGCCCAGCAGTGCCACAGACAAAAGGCCCGGACCACCAGCTCTGCTCTGTAGGACGTGGGTGGGTCTCAGGACGTGGGACCCACCGAATGGCAACTGGCTTTGGGGGCAGGAGCCTCCCAAGGGGAGCTCACGCTGATTGCTTGATGAACGGTGGCAGGTCCCACAGTGAAGCTCTTTACCTCAGGGGTGGGGGGTGGGGTACTTGTACCCCGTGAGAATGTCCTCCTTGAGTGTGTGCTCTGAGGTCTTCAGCCGTTTCTGACCGTCTGCTTTTACACACCTTGACCTGGTCCTGAGACTGTGGGGCTAACCCAGCGGTTCTCAACCTGGGGGTCGAGACCCTTTTGGAGGGTCAAATGACCCTTTCAGAGGGTCGCCTGATTCATCACAGCAGCAAAATGACCGTGATGAAGAAGCAAGGAAAATAGTTTTGTGGCGGGGGTGGGGGGAGGTGTCGCCACCACATGAGGAACTGTATGAAATGGTCCTGGCGTGAGGAAGGTGGAGACTCCTGACATGAGGAAGGTGGACACCCGCTGGGCGAAACCAAGCAGGACGGCTCCCTGCAGGGCGGCGGAGCTGCTTCAGGGAAGGGTAAATACCTTCATGGGCGGATAATACAAAAGCCCTGACTTCAAACTGACAAAGAACCCTGAGTCATGTTGGCTAAGGATGGGTGCAGCAGCATGGGTGGGCTGGAGGGACCCAGGTCAGGAGTGGGGGTGTGTGTGTGTGTGTGTGCAAGAACAATTAACCTGGAGTCATTAGGAATGGCCTCATGTTGCATGACCTTTGGGGAGCCCTCACAAGGAAGACTGGAGGGAGCCAGGCTTGGGTTTCCTGCCTGGGGAGGGGACTCTGTGAGGGGCAGGGCCAAGTGTGGAACCGCAAAGAGGTGCCCTGGCCAGGGTGTCAGAAGGAAGGCAGGAGAGGTGATGGGGGGACTTGAGGACCACTGGGAGGACTTGTCCCTCTCTGAGTGGGCTGGGGCACCCTAGGGAGGTTTTGAGCAGAGAGGCTTCTGTGGTTGAAGCGATTCCCCAGGCTGCCTCTGGAGCATAAAACCGCAGGGCACCATGGGGCACCAGACAACCGCGCTGAGGTCATCCTTATAATCGAGTGGAGCCGTGCAGGCCTGAAGAGCAAGGAAGAAGGAAATAAGGAAGCAGCCTCCTTCTGAACGAATTTCCCACGCCTCCCACCTCCCTGGACAACTGCACGACCACAGGTGCATCACGGGAGGGGTCAGGGAGGTGGCTTCTTCCTGCCTGCCTGCCTTCCTTCCCCTCCCTCCCTGCCTTTCTCAACTATCTTCCCAGCCTCCTCTCTGTCCTCGCTGCCTCACCCCCCAAGTCATTGCCCCCCCATCCCCATCCCCCGGGACTTCTTAATCAGCGCATCCCTTTCCCAGGCACCACACCTAGAGGCCAGCCAAGGTGACCCATCTCTCTAGTCACGTCAATTGCTTTCCACGGCTCAAACCCTCCAGCCTTGGATTCTGCAACACCCCCTTTCTGGTCCCCCAATTCACCCACCATCTCCCCATGCTCCCTCCCAGCTCCTCCCTCACCGATTGCCAAGAACCTACCAGCCAGGCGTCCTGCCAAGCCGACCATGA
>NW_022111317.1:519823-523363 GCF_000313985.2 Echinops telfairi | reverse complement strand
CCTGGGGACAAAAACCCCTCCCGCCCCAAGTCTGCAAGGCTCAGCCCCCTCGATGAAGCTGTAGGAGCGCCAGCCCTTCCACACTTGGGTGGACACAGGTGTCCCCATGGGGCCTGTGTCCCCTCCCTCATGGTACCTGGTGCTCAGTGGAGTGAGTCAGGTAGGGCCTGTCTCGGTGACTCTTATTCGCAGGGCCTCCCACCCAGCAGAGTTTATAGGAAGCGAAGCCCAGACAGGGCTGAGGGGTGGGGTGTCACTTTGGGTAGCAGGTGGGCAGCAGGGCAGATACTGTCCACTACCAGCTGGCCTCCTGAGCCCCACTGTCCTTCTGTGAAGTGGACAAGGGACCCATTTGGCCTGCTGCCTAGTGTTAGGATCATCGTCATCATGCAGGGTGGTGGTGGACAGCCCAGGGCCTCAGCACCCGCACGCTGACAGCCCCCCCCGCCCCCCAGCCTGAATCCCATCAGGAAAGCCCTGTGGGTCTGAGGCCCTGCCCAGGAAGGCCCAGGGCCACAGTGACCCTTTGTCCCGGGCGGTGGGCAGGGAGCCAGGGGCCTGCCCGGAGGCGGCCGTAGAACATAGTCAGCCTGTCTTCCGGGGGTGGAGGGTCCCCACCCTGCCAGTACCTGCTCTTGGAGCGGGGATCCCCCAACTATGAGGCAGGAGTCTGTGGGCTGGTGTGAGGAGACCTGGAGGCCAGGCTGGGCTGGGGGGCGGGAGAGGGGGAGGCAGGGAGGAGGAGACCCCAGCCTTCAGCTGCCTGGTGGGAGAGGGAGAGGCAGGGAGGAGGAGACCCCAGCCTTCAGCTGCCTGGCTGGGGAGCCAGGAGGAGAGCAGTCCCAGGAACTGCTGGAAGAGGCCGGCCCTGCCTGCAGTGAGCTGATCGGGCAGTGAGGGCAGGGGGCCGGGCCACACCCTCAACACCCAGCCCTGCCTGCAGTGAATGGGGTGGGACAGGGCCGTACAGTTAGCAGGGCAGGCAGGGTGCAAGGTGGAACTGGTCAGGTGGGCAGGGGCGCAGGGGGCCAGGCCTCCCCACTAGGGCTCAGAGCAGGGGTGTGGACAGACCTTGGTGGCTCACTGGTTAAAGCCCCTCTCTGGGAGAAGGAGAGAGCCTGCTTCCCCAGCCCCCAGCCATGGACGCAGCTCTGCCCTGTCAGCCCCCTTGGCAGTGGCCAGGGCGGGCGGATGAGCACCCCTGTGGCACCCCACCCACTTCATGGCTCCTAGAGCTCTTCCCTCTGGGAGACCCGGGTTCTAGTCCAGGCCTAGCACCGTCACCTGTGGCGGCTGGTGGTGGCTGTGAGATAGACCAGTGTCAGGGGAGCCTCTGGATGAAGACTCGGGAGGAAGGCAGACCTGACGAGCCAAACTCCTGCCGTCACCACACACACACACACACACACACACACACACACACACTCAGACATGCCAACTCTCAGCGACTCCCAGGATGGGGCGGAATGGCTCCCCTCGGTTTCTGAGACTTAATTCTTGCTTTTTTTAATGTTCCTCGTCAAAAGAGGAAAGTATTTTTATTGCCATGTAATTCACATATCCTGCAATTCAATAGTTCTGTCGCCCAGTCCTCTCCGGGAGAACGGACAGCCTCTAGCACACCCACTATAGAGCATTCCACCCCACGTAGCCACACCGCCTGTAAATGAGTCATGTAATCACAGTCCGTTTTGAGACTCACTCTCCATGGGAGCAGAAAGCCTCCTCTTTCTCCTGAGGAGCGGCTGATGGTTTCGAACTGCTGACCTTACGGTTCTCAGCCCAACGTGCAACCACCGTCGCCTGACTGATGGAGGACTCACCCTGTTCTGCTGGGGGAGGGGCCTGGGGGGGTCACCACCAGAGGGGCTGATTCACTGGCTGAAGCCACAGTCTGCAGGGGGTGGGTCGCTGACAGGGTTCTGCCCAGGACTCTGAACTGCAGGGGGGTGGGCTGTGGGGGCCACCTGGCCTCCCCTGCCCACTCTCTAAGTCCTTGCACCAGATGGTCTCACCCTTCCCTGGGAGGGGCCTCTGGGGTCAACAGCCTCCATTTCTCACTGGGCCAGGGACCAGAATTCTCAGGGACAGGCACCACCAAAGACGCCGGCCCCACAGGCCTAATTCCAGCCCACCCCTCCCTGCCAACCCTCTTCCCGGTCCCACTACCCTGGATCCTACAGCCCCCGGTCCCACGGCCCCCAGTCCCACGTCCAAGCCAGCCCAAGGCTTAGACCACGCTGCCTGGTTGGTCCCCACCCAGGAGCCTGGAGGGAGACTCGGGGGTGTGACCACATGCACTGCTTCTCCCCAGAAGCCCCCAGCCGCCCACAGCATGAAGGAGGAGACCTTTCTGCGGCGAAGGTCCTCGCTCTGCCCACCCTCCTGCACCCCGCAGAAAGCTGACCCCCGCAAGCTGGCCCGGAACCTGCTCCTTGGCCCAGACAATGAACCGTGCCTGCTCAGCCCAGGTAGGTGCTGACCATGCTGTGCTGTGTGACCCCAGACCACCCTCTCCCCTCTCTGTGCCTGGTCCTCATGCCCACCCACCCTCAGAGGTGGGCCCCAGGGGGTTAATGAACAAAGGGGCCCACAAAATGATAGGGTGACAGACCAGGTGACCTTCCTGTCCCCCTGGGATCCCAGGATGCTCTCTAAGGCCGGGGGACGGTCAGCTCATCGCCCCAGGCCCCTGGGGTGGGGATCTGCCACCCACATCTGCTTCTTGCTGTCTGGGTGTCCTGTGCCTCTGTGGGCCTCGGTTCCCACCTGTAGCATGGGCACGTGTTGGTGTTGGCACCCCTGGGAAGGGGCATTCTCAGTGACCAGCCACCCAGAGCCCAGCCAAGTGAGGGCTGAGCCTGCCCACACAGTGTGGGGATGGGAGGCAGGACACAGCCGGTGCCCACCCTGGGGGCTCTCTCAGGAGAGGACAGTCCTCCTGGTCCTCTCCAGCCTTTCCTAGCCCTTCAGCCCCTTCCCCGCCCACACACACACACAGCCCAGGTGGCCGCACGTGCAGTGCAGGTTTTCAAGTCCACTCAGAGATGAAAAGCAAGCCCCAGACTCACTGCCGTCGGGCCGATTCGGACTCCGCGACCCTGTAGGACAGGGCAGCACTGCCCCCACTGTGTTTCCGAGACTGTCCCTCTTTACGGGAGTAGAAAGCCTCATCTTTCTCCCTCGGAGTGGCTGGTGGTTTTGAACTGCCAACCTTGCATTGAACAGCCAGATGTTTAACCCACTGCACCACCGGGACTCTGCCTTGGAAGTCAGGGCTGGCCCGTGGCACCCAGTTCCACTCTGAGCGCCCCATGCTCCTGGGGTGCCGTGGTCGGAATAGATTCCCTGGCTCCACTTTGCTTGGACACAGCCAGGTCTCTGTGCCCCCCCACACACACACGCACACTGGGAATTTGCAGAGGGGACCCGAGTAGCCCTCGTGCCAGGGACTTTCCCAGGCCAGGCGCCTTCTTTGCCTGGACTCTGGGAAAGGAAGTCAGCAGAGTCCACAGAACCCCCTCCCCCCAGGACCCTGCC
>NW_022111317.1:514933-519590 GCF_000313985.2 Echinops telfairi | reverse complement strand
CCCCCCGCAGCCACAGGAAGCAGTGACTACCCCTCCTCACTGGGGCTCCCCAGTCCTGACCCCTCCTTCCTGCTGTCCTCCCCACCCCCACTGGTTTCAAGAACCCTGAACTGTGGCTTTGAAAACCACAAACCACAGGGTGTGATTGCCCCAAGGTCCTGCCCCAGACCCTCATTCCCCCCTCCCTCCATGTCTGGCAAAGCAGATGGCCGCCTGGGGCAGGGTGGGGAGGCTGGAGACAGAGTTGGTCCCTTAGGGGTGGGGTGGGAGGGGAGAGTGCCCTATAGATCTTATGGGAGCCCCCAAGGGACTGGCCTGGGTGACCCCAAGGGACAAGCCACATCAGCCAAGGGGGTCAGTGGGTGGGGCCAGAGCTCTTGGGTCCCTCCCAGTGGGAGCACTGCTTGGCATTGAGCACACCCCTCCAGGCAGGGCCCCAGCTGGCTGGTGTCTCTGGGTGGCTTCCTGTCCTGCCCAACCACCCTGCATCCGCCCCGCCCTGCCTCCTCGCCCCCCCAACCCCCTGCCTGAACCCCATCACTGTCACAGCAAAGGACATGGAACTTAATGGGAACGCTCTGCCGAGGGACGACGGGCCACCAACTCCCGGCTCTGCCACGAAGGTGCCACCGGTAAGACCTGCTGGGGGACGAGGGCCAGGATCCTGGGCCAGAAGCAGCAGGGACCAGTGCAGGGAGGGCTCTCGGGGCAGCTCCAGCCCCAGACTGCTCCGGAAAGGCACTGCAGGGGCAGGGCAATCTAAGCCCCCCTGCTAGGCAGGGGAGGAGTGGCCAGTCATCAGTGTGACTGCTTCAGGGAAACTGCTCGAGATAGTTCCTTCTCTGCCAGGTCCTCTGCAGCATGACCCTGAGTTCTGGAGAAATACACACACGTGTACACACTGGTACACAGATGCACACATGCGTGTCCCTCCAGACACTCTCTGCAGCATGACCCTGTGTTCTGGAGGGATACATACATGTACACATGTATGCACACATGCACACACATGCTCCCCCCCTCCCTCTCCCTCAGGGCACCCTCTCCAGTGTGATGCCATGTTCTGGGGGAATACGCACGTGTATATAATGCACACACACATGTATCCCTCCTCTCCCTCCGGGCACTCTCTGCAGCATGACGCTGAGTTCTGGAGGAATACACACATGTGCACACATGCACATGTGTCCCCCTCCCTCCAGGCACCCTTTCCAGCATGACGCCATGTTCTGGGGGAATATACACATGCACACACGTGACCCCTCCTCCCTCCAGGCACCCTCTCCAGTGTGACGCTGTGTCCTGGGGGAATGTAGAGGCACACCTGCACTCACATGCCCACACATGTGAGCACACGCACACAGACCTACACACGACGCATGCACATGCACGCAGTGCAGACCACATGCTCGCACCCACATGCGTCCTCATGCGAGAAACCCAAAGTGACCCTCAATGGCTGTGACTTGGGAAAGGACACAAACTCTAGCATGTCATCGGGGTGCTTGGCTGGGTGCCTGGGGATTTCCCAGGGGCCACCTTTCCCCCACGGTGCCCCTGGGGACTTTGAGGTCTGCAACCTTTTGCATTGCAGCCGAGCACTAGTTGTAGGTGCTGTGGAGTCGGTTCTGACCCACAGCGACCAGCGGACGGCCCGCTTACTTCCCACAGAA
The DNA here is from genome assembly GCF_000313985.2 of Echinops telfairi. Lineage (NCBI taxonomy): Eukaryota > Metazoa > Chordata > Mammalia > Afrosoricida > Tenrecidae > Echinops > Echinops telfairi. Next base: position 517,917 of record NW_022111317.1, on the reverse strand, counting down.
GGAAAGACGCCCGGTCCGCTCCATCCTCCCCACGCTCTCTGCTCCAGCAGGGGCGGCGGCCCCTGCATCCGTCCCTCTAGTCCAGGGTCTTCCTCTCTCGCCGCCCCTCCACGGTACCGAGCACGATGTCCCCCTCCGGGGACTGGTCTCTGATGACCACACGTCCATCGTGTGTGAGATGAAACCTCGCCGTCCTCGTCTCTGCAGAGCACTCGGACTGTGCTCCTTCCAAGACCCAGATGCACAGGGTACAGAGCAGCGTCGTTGCTGTCAACACGCGTGTCAGCCCGTGCTGAAGATCACTCGACATTGGTTGCGGCGGCACAGTGACCGGGAGTTGCTAGAGGTTTGGGCCAGATCAGAGGAAGATGTGGAGCAATTGCCAACGTCAGACGGACCTCGGCTCAAAGCAGAGGACACCAGAGAGATGTTTCCTTGTGGTTGGTACTGTGCCAAGGCATTCGACTGTGGGGACCGTAAACCCTGGAGAAGAGTGGGAGTCCCGGACTCTGCATGGAGCTCACGAGGGGCCCGTGGGGGCGATGTGTGAACAGAGTAGGGCGCACGGTGCGGTTGCACATCAGGAAAGGTGTGTGTCAGGATGGTGTCCGCCCGCCGTCCGTCTGCTGAGCAGCTCCTCAGAGACACTGGCTTCTATGAAGAAGAAGGTAGCATCAGGGTTGGAGGAAGGTGTAGAACAACCTGCGCTATGCGGAGGACACACCGTGCTTGCTGGAAGTGGGGGGACTTGGAGCCCTTGCTGATGAAGATCAACGACGGACCGCAGCCCTCAGTGTGGATGAAGACTCAGAATGAAGGAAACAGCTCGCGTGCATGTGCCAGGAGCCATGCAGGTCCCGGCCTGTGGTTCTGACCCATGCTGTCCGTCTCTGTGCGTGAGGAGGTGGCAGAGCTGCCCCCGATCTGGTCTCTGATGCCTGGGTAACCCTGGTCGACCACCCATTGCAGAAGCGGTTCTCAGGGAACGTGTAACCGATAAAAACCCGTGAGATCAGCGGAGAGCAGACAGGGCAGCACCGTCGACACCGGAACCAGCAAACCCCTGGTGACCGGCGGTCTCCCATGGATCCCATTGCCCGGTGGCGGGGTACCAGAGAGCACTGCGCCACGATGGAGTGCAGACGGTGCAGGACGGGAGCAATCTGAGAGAGCTGGCTGGAGGAGGCAGTGGAGTTAGACCCCGCAGAGCTGCCGTGGGGCTGCTCGGAAGCTGTGGTCACTGGAGCATCTTGTTAGTGAAGGTCCCTAGCCGGGAATGGCTCTGACTGATGCTGTGGACGGCAGGGCTAGCCGGGAATGGCTCTGACTGAGCTGTGGACGGCAGGGCTAGCCGGGAATGGCTCTGACTGAGCTGTGGACCGGCAGGGCTGAGGGGCTGCAAGGCAGGTGTGGAGAAGGCGAGCTCAAGCGGCACCCATTCCCTGCTGCTGCAGGCCCACCGTGAGGAGCTCCTTCCCCACGCAGCTCTGCGTGATCGTGGGCCGGACGTGACCTGCAGTCGTGTTCGCTCCGCAGCTCACAGTCGCGGCGGCTTCTTCAGTGGATCCGCTGTTTCTTAGCCGAGAAATCACCGTCGATGGAAACCAGGTGTTGTGTGAGGCCGGGTTGACTAGAGAAACAATTCCAGTGCCCCTCCTACGTGTGTCAGAAAGAGCTTTCTGTCAAGAAATTATTACATATCAGCCCAGTCCAACTCAAGTCCCTAAGTCCAATCCTTAGTCCGCAAGTCCCTCTGCAGACTCACGCAGCCACAGGCAATGGTGCAGGACGCAGAGGGATCACAGGCTGGGGGGGCGCAGAACCATGTGGCTCCAGTGGCTGTTGGAAATGAGGCGGGGCTCCAGTGGCTCCCAGGGTGGCCAGCAAGCAGGAAGGTGAAGGCAGAGAGAGAGAGAGAGAGAGGCCGGCCGTCAAGAGTTACAGGTCTTGGTGGCCCCTCTAAGGGAGGTGGTCAGGCTGCAACCTGACTGACAGGTCGAACTCCACCTGTATCTTCTTACAGGTGCCATGTTGGCACCAAAAAAACTATCAGTTGTGATTGGCAGAAGAATAAATCAAAACAATTTGATACCAAAAAAAAAAAAGCAGACGGAAATTCTCGCTGCTGGACCAGTGGTAACATCCTGGCGTGGCCAAGGACGTTGTCACCTCACCTGCATTCCCGATCAACGTGACAGAAGCAGCCGTCTGAGACTAGAGGGCAGATCGGATGCTTGACCTTGCGAACGTGTTGCAGAACAGGAGCGTCTCACTGGAGACGTAGGTGCGCCTGACCTGCCACGGTGTACTGCACCGAGGGGTCTGCGTGGGAAAGGATGGGGAGACTCGGGCCCACGTACTTTGGACGTGGTGACAGGAGACCAGTCCCTGGAGAGGACATCAGGCCTGGCAAAGTGGAGGGACGGCGAAACAGAGGAAGGCCCTCAAGGAGATGGACGGACACAGTGGCCGCATCCGCAGGCTCAGACGTAACCATTGGGAGGATGGAGTACGCTTGGCAGCACTAGGTTTGAGTTTGGGCACCTCCCGTTGCCGAAAGCAAGCCCGTCTGTCAGCCGGGTCTGCTGAAGGGCTGGGCTGTGGGGCATTGGCAGTGGGCTCATTCATTCATTCATTCATTCATTCATTCTTCTGATCTGGGCTCAGCCATTAAAAAGTGTAAACGCCGGTCTTAGCCCCGGGCACTCGAAAACTGGCCTTTTTGGAGTTCCGCCCTGGTCTAGAACCTGCACCCTGTCCCTGGATCCACTCTCCCCGCCCCACCCAGGCCTCCATCCCCTCCTTATAAGGCCAGAGGTCCCTTCCAACACCCTGACCACTGGTCACTGCGCCCAGCCAGTGTCCCAAGAGAGGACGGCTCTTGGGGACAGGGTGGGGTCCCTGCCTACAGTGCTGACCCTCCCTGTTCAAGGCTGTGGCCAGCCACCTCAGAGCAGGCCCATCCCTGCTTAGACACTGGGGGG
>NW_022111317.1:505076-514821 GCF_000313985.2 Echinops telfairi | reverse complement strand
AGGGGTCCTGCCTCTACAAGTGGCACCTTCTCACCTTTCTTCTCTCTGGGGCCTCCTGGACCACTCCCTGGGGCCCCCTTCCCCCTCCTAGGCATCAGCCCCTTCCTGAGCACCCCTCCCCATCCCAGGTACTTGGCCCTTCCTGGGAACCTTCTCTTCCAGCCCCCTTCTCCTAGGGGTTCTGCCCCTCCTTGGGATTTTCCCAAGTCCAAATGCCCCAATCCCTCCTAGGAACCCCGTCTTCTGGACCCACCCCTCTTCTGGGAGTTCTGCTCCTCCTGGGTGCCCACCCCCTCTGGACACAGTCCTGGACCTGAGCCCCCGCCCCTCCCTGTGTGTCCCCGAGTCCCACCCCCAGCTCAGGCAGGTTCCAGAGTCTTCCCTGGGAAGCAGTGGTGAGTGGAGGGGGGGTGGGGGGCACCACTCTGGCACAAGGTTGCCCCCTCCCCAAGGCTCACCGGTGCCCCCCCCCACCCGCAGGCAGAGTACCCGCTGTGTGATGGGTTCGACAAGGAGTGTGTGTCCCCAACGACCAAGGCCACCAAGAAGGAGACCCTCAAGGTATGGACCCTGGGGCCAGTGAGGCCTCTGCCGTGGGGTGGGGGCCAGCCACCTCCACAGCCTGCCCTCTCTGTTCCCTGCCCGTCCTGTTCAAGAGCTAGGGGGGAGGGGGAGGCGTGTGGGCAGGGGGCGTGCTTCACGCCCCGAGGCAGCGGGAGCCAATGGGCACGGGTCCTGACCCGTGGTGTCCGGCAGGCTCAGAAGGAGAACTACCGGCAGGAAAAGAAACGCGCCACCAAGCAGCTGGTCAGCGCACTGACCGACCCCAGCGTGGTCATCATGGCCGACAGCCTGAAGGTGGGGGGCGGGCGGGTGTATAGGGTGGGGGAGGAGCAGCGGGGTGGGAGGGGTGAGTGTGGATCCAGCTCAGGGGGAGGCCTCCCCCACAGGGCTCCCCAGCACCCCAGTGTGTCTCCTGCTGTCTTTCCTGCCACCCCCACCCCCTGGGGCCCTAGTACCTGTGCAGGTGTGGTCTGGAGGTGAGGACTAGGGCTGGGACCTTGCCCAGGCAGTTTCCCCATCAGTGGGGAGGGGGCGGGGAGGAGGCTGTCATCAGGATCAGAGAGCACGTGCACCACCCGCATGCGGGTCCTTCCAAACAAAACCAAGTCTCTGCCTGAGGCCCTGAGGCCTGCCGGGCACTCCCAGGGGACACGGGGCATAACATGGCCTTGGAGAAGGGGGCGTGGGACGGGTGAGGGAGGAGAAAGAGGGAAGGGCAGTTGGCACCCCACCTGCACCCTGCCCCTTCACCCCCATCCTCAGTGGGGGCGGGGCCTCTCTGGGGCAGTCACCAACAGCCCCGGACTCCGTGCGCATGCCTGGCATTGTGGGCAGCCCTGTCCCCTGTCTGTCCCAGTCCTCACGTGTGTCCACCCCAGTCTGCTCCTCTGAGGACCAAGCATGATCAGTGTCCACCAGGGCCACCTGTTCTGGTGTGTGCTTGTGAACAGGACACAAGGCCCCTGGGGCACACATCCAGGGGTCCCAGTCCCACCCCTGGCAGCCCTTTCCCCCCATGCCTGGATGCCGCCCCGGGGGTATACACACACACACACACACACACACACACACACCTGTGTGGCCCCGGCAGATCCGCGGGACCCTGAAGAGCTGGACGAAGCTGTGGTGTGTGCTGAAGCCGGGCCTGCTGCTGATCTACAAGACACCGGAGGTGGGCCACTGGGTGGGCACCGTGCTGCTGCAGTGCTGCCAGCTCATCCAGAGGCCTTCCAAGAAGGACGGCTTCTGCTTCAAGCTCTTCCACCCGCTGGACCAGTCCGTGTGGGCCGTGAAGGTGGGGCCCAGGCCGGGACACAAGGGCAGGGGGGACCCTAGAGCCCGCTGGGCCGAGAAGGTGGCCAGCAGGACTTAGAGGGGCTAGGAAACAGGGCGGGAGGATTCAGGGCCTTCTGACCCTTCTGAGATCCCTGAAAGTGGGTGGTGGGCAAGAGGGCTCAGGATCAGGCGTGGGGGGGTGTGTGTGCACATGTGCCTGGAAAGGACACGACGGACAAGGGGGTAGGGCTGGGCCAGGCTCCGTACACAGAAGGCACCTTTAACACGCAAGCAGGAAGCACTGGGGATCCCAGGGAGCTGTTAGTCAGCCAGGCCTGCTCCGCAGCAGGACGGCAGGGGCCCGCCTCTCAACCCCCCTGGACCTCGAAATATGGCCCCAGGCCAGATACGGTCAGGGGCCCTCCTTGTCGGCCCTCGGGAACAGGTGACCCATTAGCATCCAGGTAACCCTGAGCCCCCACACACATCAGCTGAGCGTGTGACAGAGATGCTGCCCCCCAGCCCGCAGCGCCCTCATAGCTGGGGCTGCCCAGTCCCTGACTCAGCGGGGCCCAGGTGCCAGACCAAAGCCAAGGGGCCCCATTAAGCCTGGATTTCAGAAAAATACATCACTTTTCTAATTGGATCAAAGTGTGTCCCGGACACGGCCCGGGACAGACTGACAGCAAACGACTTGTGCGTGAGCCGTCTGAGCCGCCACTGGGACTGCCCTTCTGGGATGAGTTTCCCGACCCCACGGCTGGGGGCTCAGAGTGGAGAGCAGAGGCCTGAGACAGGCAGTGCCCCCACTTCTGTCACCCTCCATGAGGCCTAACCCAATCCTGGGCATCAGTGGGGGTCTGCATGGCGGTGTGTCCAGCTGTCCCTGGGCCCCCTGCTGATGCCCTTCTCTGCCCCTGCAGGGCCCTAAAGGCGAGAGCATGGGTTGCATCACACAGCCCTTCCCCAGCAGCTACCTGATCTTCAGGGCGGCCTCCGAGTCCGACGGTGAGTACCTGCCTGGGGTGGGCCCCCAGGGGGTCCTAGGACTAAAGTGAGACCCGGGGAGCCACAGACACGGGCTCTGGTGCCACCATCCAAAGGGTGGGGGGTGGGGGGCTGGTGGAAGCCACGGGACAAGTCCGGAGTGGGCCAGGCAGGTTGCTGCTCTCTGGTTCCCTCCCCTCAGGGCCTCAGTTTCCCCATGAGACAAGTGAGACTAATTGGGGAGGGGAGTTCTGTCTCCCTGAGAATAGGGGATCCCTGGTGGTTAAGTACACAACTCCCAATCAACAAGTCAGTGGTTTGAACCCCTAGCCTGTGTCTACCGAGATGGGGGCCTGGGGTTCAACAGGGGCAGCTCTGGCCCCTCCTCGAGGGTCACTGGAGTCGGAACCGACTCCGTGGTGGTGAGTCAGGGTTTGCAGTTTGTCTCCTCAATTGTCAAGAGAATCCAGTGGCTTTATATGAAGCCATGGCATTTTCAGTCGGCTCGTGCATGTGAAAGTCGGACACCGGATCTGGAAGACTGCAGAAGAATTTGAACTGCGGTGCCGGCAAATTATGAACGTCCCACCAACGACGGCCAAGGGGGCAAACATCTGTCCTGGAAGAAGTACGGCCAGAAGGCTCCTCAGAGGCAAGGATGGTGAGGCTTGGTCTCACGTACTGTGGACGTGTGGTCAGGAGAGACCAGTCCCCGGGGAAGGACATCAGGCTTGGCAAAGCGGAGGGGCAGCGAAAAAGAGGAAGACCCTCAATGAGATGGGCGGACACCATGGCTGTAGCCATGGGCTCAGACGTAAGAGCAATTGTGGGGACGGCGGGCTGGACGGTGCTCTGTTCCTTTGACGTGGGATTGCTGTGAGGGGAAGCCGGCCTGCTGGCACCCAACAGTGGCAGTCAACCTACGAAGCCTCAGTGGGCTCAAACACAAAGCCAACAAGGGGAGGATGGCACAGGGCTGGGCAAGGGACCCACTCTGCGGTACATGCACTAGGGGGTCACCAGTGGTGTGTGTGTCACACCCTGTGTGCCATCAGTGGCTGCTCAAAATGCGACAGGTGAGGAAACCCTGCAGGCAGTTCTCCTGGGCCATACCTGGAGTCGCCTTCATTTGGAATCGATCATGAATCTACCGCAACAGACTCCTAGCTGCCGAGTGCTAGGCCCCACCTTACCACACCCACGTTGGTCAGATGAGGAAACTAGGCATGGGTAAACGTGCCAGCAAGAACGTGCTATACTAGCGCCTGGGCATAAAGCCAGATTCCAGGACTCCCGCTTCCTAATACATGCCATTGCCAGTAGATACAAAGTAGCGGAAGGGCAGTTTGCAACAATGTTACTCTAATTGACTTGCCCTTTGGTGTTACCAGCTTGCCCTGTCCCACAGTGCCATCTAGTGGCTGTGTTCTGTAACTGCAGCTGGCCTCATTCGGCCCTGGAAGCAGGCGCCTCCCAGAAGAGCCGGTGATGGGCTCCCGCCTGCCAGGGGCCCAAACAGGCCTGGGGTGGGGCAGGGTGCACTTCGACCTTGACCACTGGCCTCGGGCACAAGGGCCTCTCGAGCTTGGAGCCTGTTCTGGCGTCCTCTCCTGCTGGAACACACTGCCTCCGGTGGCCACACATCATATCACACTCTTCAGTGGCTGCTCCGTGTCCTTAGTCACGTCTCCAGGCTGGTGATGGAGAGGGCCGCCCTAGCCTCCAGGAGCATGAAGTCTGGGGCCAGGGACAAGGAGGGAGCCACTGGGGCCCTGATTTATGTGGATTTGTGGTGGTCAGCCCCCCGATGTGTACATATCAGAGTGGACTTCTTGGAGGAGGGGTGGTGACTGTGGATTGGGCTAGAATCCTGGCACCAGGATGACATGCCCTGATGTGAGGGTCACAAAACAGCATCTCCATCCCAGGTGCCCCTCCCCACCCACCCCCAAGCCGGCAGCAATGATCAGGGTGGGTCCTTGTGCCCAGTACTACCCCACCCATGCCCCCTTCTGAGCCCTGGGCCCTGGGGGAGCAGCAGATGGTGACTGTATAGCTCAGGAAAGGAGCACCCAGAGTCCCTGCCAGTGTAGGGGCCAAAGGGGCTCCTCGAGGCTGACTGGCTGTCCCTCGCCAGGCCGCTGCTGGCTGGATGCCCTGGAGCTGGCCCTGTGCTGCTCCAGCCTCCTGCGCCTGGGCAGCTGGACACAGAGCTGCGACGGGGAGCCCAGCTCCTCACCGGACACATCGCCCTCAGCGTTCTGCAGGCTGCCTGGCTCCGCTGACGTCCACGCCGACCAGGACCTGTTCCCGTGAGTGGACGGGCAGGGCAGGGCAGGGAGGCTGCCTGGCACCCCTGTGCCGGGGGAGGGGCTTGCACATTGAGGCATGGGCGCTGTCCCCCAAGCCTCCCACCAGGAGGAGGGGCACTGACCTTTCTGTCCACAGCTGACCATGCCCCCCACCCCACCCCCCACTTCCCACCGCTTAGATGAGCAGCAGCTGTGGCGTGGAGCGAGCCATTGGGGATGGGTCCCAGCAGTGGGAGGGGCCCTACCTGCCTTGTGCTCGGGGGTTGGGGGCGCCCCCCCACCAGCCTGGGGTCATCGCCCTTCCCTCCCTCCTGCTCCAGGCTGAGCGGGTCCCCGCTGGCCAGCCCTCTGGAGAAGGACACAGCTTCCGACAAGTTGGAAAAGGAGAAGGCCAGGGAGTCTGACGAGACACAGGAGCACGGCCCGCCGATGGCGGAGAGCGGCAGTGAGCCTTCGGAGCTAGGGGGCAGCCCCGCGAGGAGGGGAACCACATATGTGGAGCAGGCTTCCGAGGAGCTGGGCGAGGTGAGAGCTGGGCTTGGTGAGAGCTGGGCTTCTGCCCCTCCCCATACTGGGAGGATGGACCTGAGGGTCTGCATGCCCCTAACCCTCACCCTAACCCCTGACCGCAACCCTAACCCTGCCTAGCCCAGCAAAGGGGCTCAGGCATAGCAGGGGCCATGATTCCCCTTCCCCAAATGGGCAGGTCCACTGTGCTTCAAGCACAGCAGGATGGGGGTGGAGGGGCTAGGTGGCAAGCAGCTCGGCTTCAAGGGGGGTGTACTCGTCCTGTGACATCTGTGCTGCCTGGGGTCCAGGACTGCTGTCCTGTCCCCACAGGAACAGGCCTTGGACACAGACACCCAGAAGGCCATCGGGGCAGGGTGGAGGGACATTGGACAGTGAGGTCACAGGGCAGAGTGGAGCTGCTCTGCCCCTACCGGGGACTCATGACCCGGACAGCATAGGGGGAGTATAGGGGCCCGGGAGGGAGCAGAGGGCGCAGGTGGAGGGGTCCCAGGGTGCACCTGGGGGTGTCAGGGCACAGCCCCACCCTGACCCTGTCACCCCTCCCACACAGCTGGGCACAAGGGCCCAGGTGGAGGTGGTGTCCCAGGAGCACCGCTGGCTGCTGTGGGGACTCCTGTGGGGGCTGCGCCCAGGCCTGGACCTGTCGCAAGTTGTACTGCCCACAGTCATGCTGGAGCCCCGCTCCTTCCTCAGCAAGCTGGCTGATCACTGTGCCCATGCCGACCTGCTGTCGCGGTGCGTGCCACCCTCCTTGCCCCTCGGCACCCTGGACCCCTCCCTCCCCGCTTCCTGGAACTCCCTTCCCTCCCCAGGCTCCCCAGAACCCCACACCCCCGAGGCCCAGGCTGCTGGGGAAGAGGGTTGGGTGGGCGTCCTTGTCCTGTGTCCTGGAGGGAGGGCCACCCTCACATTACCCCTAGGGCCCGAGCTCAGGGGCAGGGGGCTGGGGAGTGCGGTGCTTCCCTATGGAGGTGGGGGGGGCTGGGATCCCCACCCCCTGGGAGCCCCCCGCTGCAGGGCTGCCCATGGTGAGGGAAGTGTTCAGTGGTGTGCTGGGGTGGGGGTGGGGGTACTCAGCGGTCCCTCCTATCACAGGGCTGCACTGGAGGGCAGCGCCTACAGCCGCATCAAGCAGGTGTTGCGCTGGTACCTGTCTGGCTTCTACAAGAAACCCAAGGTGAGCTGCTCCCCTGGACACCTTCCTGCCGCCACCCCACCCTCAAGGTGGCTCCAGGCCCTGACTTCCCCAGCACAGACCAGGCTCCACCAGGGGTCCTGAGTCTCCCCCAGAGCAGAGCCCCCTGCAGTGCCAGGAAGGGGCTGAGGTGCTGGGCTAGAGGCGGCTCTGGGACGGACCCGTGTGTGTGGCCTGTGCTTAGAACCCCAGACGCAGACTGGGTGTAGTGGGGAAGAGGGAGCTGAGCTCTGCCCACCGCTGACCTCGAGAAGGCCGAGTGTGCAGATGGTCATGCTGGCTCTGCCTCCTCATGGTGCGGGAGGGGAAACCAAGGCACAGGGAGAGAAAGCAGCCTCCCTGCCGTTGAGTCAATGCCAGCTCACAGCGCCCCTACAGGACAGAGCAGAACGCCCCGTGGTTTCAGAAACTGTAAAGCCTCGTCTTTCTCCCGCAGAGCAGCGGGTGGTTTCAAACTGCTGACTTTGCACTTGGCAGACCACTGAACACACACATGCAGGCACACAGCATGTATACACACACACACACACACACACACACACACAAGGAATGGAGCCCAGGCAGGGGTGGCGTGAGGCCCCTCTAGAGCAGGGTCCACATGCATGACAAGACCCTGCCTGCCCTTGTGGAGACTGGGGGGGACCGTGGGGAGCAGAGAGCTGGTGCTTGCCTGGAGCTGAGAGGGAGGAGGGGTCGTCAGAGAGGCAGGCTGGCCAGGTTTGGGGTTTTACTTGGGGTCTGAAGTCCAGAGGCCGTGAGTTGGCCTGCTCCTTGGGAGCAGAGTGGTGGGCAGGATCGGAGTGTGGCCCTAGACACACCATCACCACTCTGAAGCCAATGAGACACTGTGCGGGCCTCCGGCTGGGGGCAGCCCCCTGCCTGCAGGGCGCCCCTCAGAAGCCCCCACAGCCTGCCTGCCCTTGTCCCAGGGGATCAAGAAACCCTACAACCCCATCCTCGGGGAAGTCTTCCGCTGCCGCTGGTTCCACCCGCACACCAACAGCCACACCTTCTACATCGCCGAGCAGGTGAGACTGCATGCCCCGCTGCGTGCCCCATCCAGGCGGTGAGCTGGACCTGCAGAAGGAAGACACACACCCCCTAGACCTGACTGGGTGCCCCATCCAGAGGGCAGGCGAGGTCTTGCCCCAGATGCCCATCTGAATACTCCACTGCCCAGCCGGATGGGTTGGTTGCAGACACAGCAACCCCTCTGTGAGGGACAGGCTTTTCTGTGGGGGCAGGAGACACATCTTGGCTGTGCTCCATGGGTTGTCCACGCCAGGGCTTGTGGCTGGGGGTGGTCGGGCCTTTCCTCTGAGGCACCTGTGGGTGGACTCCAACCACCAGCCAAGCATGCTCACCGAGTGCACCCCTGGACCCTCCTGAGGGCGGGGACGCTCCCCAGAGGACTCCCAAGTGGCTCTTCCTCCCCTGGGCACCAGCAGCGAGTCTGGCCCAGTGGCTGTGGGGGCAGGAGGTTCTCCTGGGGAAACAGAGCCCTCCCCATGCTGTCCCTCCCCAGGTCTCCCACCACCCGCCCGTGTCTGCCTTCCACGTCAGCAACCGCAAAGACGGCTTCTGCATCAGCGGGAGTATCACTGCCAGATCCAGGTTCTACGGTGAGCAGGGGCCGGGGTGGGGGCCGAGGGTGGCACTGGGAAGAAGGTGAGGGTGGGGGACAGAGGAGGCAGAGAAGGTCATCTTGAGCATGGGCCATTGTCTTTTCATTCCATTTTTCCACAAACTCGTTGAAGGCCCCAGGTAGGTCGGCAGGCAGGCAGACAAAAGGACAGACGGAGAGACGAATAGATGATAATTTCATTCAAGTTGTGGAGATGAGAGGCTTGGCTCATGGTGTTTCCTGACTTGAGACATTGCAGGGACTGGTAGACTCTGGATCGGCAAGTGGGCTTAGGGTGCTTCTGACGCTGGTGAAGCCCAGAGTCCACAGGTCAGATGACAGGCTGCTGGCTCAGCCCCGAGAACCAGAGGTCAGATGGCATGGGCATGAATGCAGGGTCCAGAGCGAGGAGGGCTTTGCCGGTCAAGTCCTGAAGGAAACGTGTCGTTGGCACCAGAGGGGCTTGGTGTGACTCAAAGGAAAATTTGGGTCAAAACAAAATAAAAAATCCCACTGCCATCAAATCGGCTCCATCTTTCTCCCCACGGAGTGGCTGGTGAGTTCCAGCTGCTGACCCCGTGGTGCCCAGCTCAATGCCCGGCCCATGGCACCACCTGGGTAATAGCACAAGACGGGGGGATGAGATCACGTCAGGACTAGCCAAGTAGACACATGGTATTAAGCATCACAGGTCAGGGGCACACAGATTCCAGCACACAGCCGGGTAGCCCACGGTGACCCTGCTCCACCCCCGTCTGGGACTGCAGAGCAGCCAAGGGGCTCAGGACGCTGTTCACTTAGAGGCAGGTGTGTGCTGGCCACCTCTGCAGACCTGGCCATCTCTGGCCTCTATGGGTGTCCAAGCGGAGGAAGCCTTGTGGCCACTGCTCTCGGAAACCAATGCTCGGGTCAGCACTCCCTTTCCACCGCCGTCACTGCCAGGGTTCTTGGCCCAGAGTTGCAGGTCTACCTCTCTGCTTCCTGTAGGGGTTAGTGGTCGCCATCCGGTCAGCACCAGCGTACAGCGCCCTTGGGTACCGCAGGACAAAACACTGCCCGGCCCTGCGCCAGCTCCGTCATCCTGTCGGTTTTGCTTGAGTCCATCGGGGCAGATAGCACCCCCTCTACCCCACCAGCCCTCCAGCCACTCAGAGGGAGACGGGGGTAGGTGTCAGCTCCCACTCAGAGGGAGATGGAGGCAGGTATCAGCTCCCACTCAGAGGGAGACGGGGGCAGGTATCAGCTCCCACTCAGAGG
>NW_022111317.1:492519-504244 GCF_000313985.2 Echinops telfairi | reverse complement strand
GGTGTCAGCTCCCACTCAGAGGGAGATGGGGGCAGGTATCAGCTCCACGAAACTTATAGATTGGAAAGCCTATCTAGGCTTGCTCAGAGCTGGAATTGACTGCCAGCGGGTTTTGATTTTTGGCTCTGCACCCATGATCAAACTTGCTGCTGCCAAGCAGGTCCTGAGCCCTGGTGATCTGAGAGGATGGAGCATAACTGCCTCCAGGCTGTGCGTGGTCTTCATGGAAGCCGGCAGCCACCTCTTCCTCCTGTGCAGCAGCTGGTGGGTTTGAGCAGGTGACCTCTGGGCGAGCAGCCGGGCACTTCTTTTCACTGCCATAGACTCAGAGCAATCGTAGGACTGGATCACACTGTCCGTGTGGGTTTCTGAGATGGTCACCCTTCAGTGGAGCAGAGAGCGCTTACAGAGGTGTCTAAACATTGACCACTTAGATAATTCATCCAGGACAGATGACCATCAGCACTGGACAGGGATCTCACGGAACCAGAACCTCAGAAAGCTTAAGAGACGAGCTCACTCACAGGCGCTAGGACTCCTTTGTGGAAGAGAGCCCAGAGTCTGATTTGATGGTGCCCCCTCCCCCACCAGGCCCCCAAAGTTTGTCTCCACTCACTGGACCCACTCTCCCTTTGCTCTGCAGGGAACTCGCTGTCTGCTCTGCTGGACGGCAAAGCCACACTCACCTTCCTGAACCGGGCGGAGGATTACACCATCACCATGCCCTACGCCCACTGCAAAGGTGAGAGGTGGGACTGGGCTTCCCCCCACCCCCCACAGCACACACACACACACACACACACACACACACACTCTGGAGGGCTGAGCCCAAGGCCCGTCCTCAGTGAGCATGTTGAGGGAGTGAACTCCTGTGGTGTGGGATCGTTGGGAGAACTTGACTTCCACTACTGGACTTGATGATAGTTTAGCTGGGTAGGTAACTCCAGGGGGACTGCATTTTCTACCTTCTTTGAAGATATTCTTACTACTGCCTTCTGACTTCCCCGGGGATGGAGGTCCCCTGGCCCCCTGTCTCTGGGTTGGGGGATCTGCCTGTCTCGTAGCTGCGGTTACCATGTTCTTTTTGTCTCTGGTGTCCCCGACGTCGCGTGCCTCCTCCATTGTGTGCATTGTCTTCCTTTCAGACGTTTCGAATCTGAAGCTTTAGGACTTTTATTAAGCCTGGAAAACAAATGGGGAGCGGACCCTTCTCGACTGGTCTGGTTTTGTTTTGTTTTTAATTGTAACAAAATCTCTATGGAATTTGCCACTTCAGCCATCGGGAAGGGTGATGGTTATCTTCGTGATATTGTACAGCCACCACCACTGTGAATTTTCCAAAACTTCTTCGCCCAAGGAGAAGCTCTGTACCCACTAAGCAGTAACTCTCCACTCCTTGTCCCTCTTCTGAAAAACACACCCTCCACCATGGAGCTGATGCCAACTCTTAACAACCTGTCCGACGGAGAAGAGCTGTCCCTGTGGGTTTCCTTCACTGCAGCTCTTGACTGGAGAAGACTGGCTTTTCCTTCTCCACCCCTCCTACCCCAGCCTCTGGTCCCCACCAGTCTGCTCTCTGTCTCTGCATTTGCATCTTCTAGAGACTTCCGATCTCGGGGCTGTTGCCTGGGAGCAGACCACACTGGTCCCTTGGTGTTAGGCGTGGTTCCCTCAGCCTCGTGTTTTCAAGGTCCATCCAGGTGGCAGCCGGTGTCGGGCACTGTTCCCTGTGATGTCTTGCTCCATGGGACAGCCTGGCCACCTTGTGTCCAGTCATCTGCTGGTGGATGCGTGAGGCCTGTCCCCTTCTTGGTGCCTGTGACGAACGCTGCTGTGAACCTGTTTGTGTCTCTGCTTTCAAACCTCTTGAGTGTTGACCTCAGGGAAAAGTGGAGTTGATTGCTGAGTTAGCTGGTCCTGCTGGGTCGGTTTGAATGATCTCCAGATTCTTTCCGCAGATGCTGCCCCACCCAGCATACTTCCCCACACGTCTAGAAACGTTCTCATCTTTTGAAAAAAGCACTACCTGGCTCCTCCGTACCTCTCTTCTAAAACTCCAGTTCTTGGCGTTAGGTGCTGCCAATTTGGTTCCTCTCCACAGTGACCCTACTATGCACAACAGAGCATCACGCCGCCCGCACACTCCCAACTGCCCCGTGCCTGAGCCCATGGCGGCAGCCCCGGTGCCCGTCCATCTCCTCAAGGGCCTTCCCCAGCACTCTACCAAGCATGACGTCCTTCTGCAGGGACGGGTCTCTCTGACCACATGTCCATTCTAATTAGATGTGAGTTAAACCATCTCGATTTTTCATTTATTTCTTTGAATTGTATTTAATCTGTCTTCTCTGATTTACCTGATGGTTAACGTAGGCACAGAACCAGTCTTGTTGGCATGTTTGGTGTTGTTATCTTATTTTGCAGGTAAGTTCTGCTTGGTGCTACTTCAAAGCATGCAATGTGATTTCATGCAGACACCTGGTTCCCTGATCATGCTGCCAACTCCCTCTCGTATGGCTTCACATATTGTGAGCCTACTGGTCCCTTTCTCTGATGATTCTAATATTGCCATCTGCTGGGTCCAGCATCTGCGCTGCCCAGAGCAGTGCCTTCCTTCATGAGTGCTCAGTCACTGTCTGTGAAGTAGATGACTCTATCGGTCAAACCCCTTCGCTCTTGTTCGGTGCCGTCGAGACAGTCCCGACTCTTATACACACAGAATGAAGCCCCGTGCCTCCCCGTTGCAGCCTCACAGTCAGTCCTATGCCTGTGCCCGGTTGTGGCGGCCACTGGGTCAGTCTTGCTCACTGAAGGCCTTCCTCTATGGCACGGACCCTCTACTTTGCCAAGCACGACGTCCTTCTCCAGGGACTGGCTCCTCCGGACGACGTGTTCCAAGCACCCGAAGAAAGTCTCAACATTCCGACTTGTCAGCTACATTCTGACAGGGCTTCTCCCAGGACATGTTGTGCTCTCTCCCCACAGTCGTGGTCTGTTCCAAAGCCTCACCAGCACCCGATTCCAAAGCACCGATTCTTCTTGGGTCTTCCCCGGTCATCGCCCGGCTTTCCCATGCATCCGAGGCGCTGGGGCGCACCGTGGCTTGGGTCGGCACACCTTGGTCTCCAAGCGGCCTCTTCTCCTTTGAGCACGTGAGAGAGACAGGTGACAGTGGACTTGCCCCATGCAATCCCTTCTCTGATTTCCTGACGGCCATATCCACGCGTGTTGCTTGCGGGACCAAGTAAAATGAGCTCTTTGACACCGTCCATCTCTTTCCAGTCTCTCATGATGTGGCTTATTGGTCTCGTGAGGAGTGTGTGTGTGTGTGTGTGTGTGTGTGTGTAGTCCATATGGAAGGCTGTGGTGTCTTGCCTTTCTCAATCAGGATTCAAAGTTCCCTTCACTCTCAGCAAGCAAGGTCATCTCCAGACCCTCTTCCTCTTCACAGCGCCCGGCTTCTCCCGGTCACTAGCTCAGCATATGGATCGAATAAGTATGGTGAGAGCTTACCACCCTGACGCACACCTTTCCTGAGTGTCAGCCATGCAGTGTTCCTATGGACCGGTGTCAGCCATGCAGTGTTCCTATGGACCGGTGTCAGCCATGCAGTGTTCCTATGGACCGTTGTCAGCCATGCAGTGTTCCTATGGACTGGTGTCAGCCATGCAGTGTTCCTATGGACCGGTCCCTGGGCGTGTAATCAAGTGCTCTGGAATTCCCATCCCTGCAACGCCATCCGCACTTGTTAGGACTCACACAGTCACAGCCAACGAAGAGCATCTTTCTGGCAGTCTCTGCTTTCGGCCAAGATGTAGCCGATACCAACAAGGAGATCCGACATGCCACACCCTCTTCTGAATCTGCATTGACCTTCTGGCAGCTCCTGCCGATTTCCTGCGGCAATACTCGCGTGTGACGCTCATGGGATCCCTCGGCCGGTTTGGCATTCTGTGTCATCACCTGACTGGGGAACGGGCACGTAGGTGGCTCTCTTCCAGTCGGCGTCCAGCTAGCTGTCTGGCAAAGTTCTTGGCCTAGATGAGCGGTCACCTGTCTCTGTGTTTGGAAACATCTGCTTTGGGATTCCAGCTGTTCCTGGGGCCTTGTTTGCCACCTGTTTTTTCAGCACAGCTTGGACTTGGTCCTTCAGTAGCGTTGGCTCTTGATCAAGTGCTACTTACTGAAATGGTGACACATTGGTGTGTTCGTCCGGATTGACTAGAGAAACAAACCCAGGGTGACACTCACATGTGTATAAGAAAGAACCTTATTTACAAAAGCAATTGAATATTGAGAAAATATCCCAGCCCAGTCCAGATCAAGTCCATAAATCAGATATTAGCCCATATGTCTGATACCAATCCATAAATTCCTCTTCAGACTCATGCAGCCATGCAGTGATGCCAAATGCAGGAACATCACAGGCCATTGGGTGGAAAGTCTTACGGATCCAGTGGTGGTGGAAGCATCTCAGCACTGGCAGGGGTCTCCACATGGCTCCCCCAGCTCCAGGACTCTAGCATAGCTCCATGTGACTTGTCAGCAGGAATGTCTCGCAGGGAGTGTGTGTCTGTCCCGCCTCCAGTGGGCTATGTATCTCCATGGCGCCTCCAAATGAGGTCATCAAGCTGAGACCTGGTGGACAGGCTGAACTCCACCCCTTCACTCTCTGTAGTCTCAAGTTGGCAGCAGACTGTGTAACGGCCACAATCGGATCGTGCTTTGTGATGCGTGCCTGTGCGCTTCTTCCCTCTTTGTATGATGCTGCTTTTCCGTGGTCTGGATTTTGCCCGTAGAATCTTTCAAGATCTCACTTCTAGGCTGGAATTTTCTCTTCATTTCTTTCAGCTCCAGAAATGCCCAGGGTGGGTCCTTCCTTTCGGTGTTGTAGCATCAAATCTTCATACACTATTCTGAGTCTTGACTCTCGCCTTGAGCTGCCCTTTAACATCTTCTCTTCTGAGGGCCCCTCCTTCGCTCTTCCTTCCGCTCACGCCAGCCACGCTGCTCTCAAGAGCAAGGTTCAGAGTCTCTTCTCACATCCCTGTTGGACCTCCCCGTCTTTCTAAGGGATTTTCGGTTTCTTTGGGTGTGGTATTCGTAAGTCATCTCACAACGTGCCTTGGTCCCTGTCTCGTGGATGTCAGATGCATCGGGTCTGTTCCTGGAGGTGATCTCTGGACACAGGTGGGATACACTCAAGGTTCTCTTTTGGCTCTGGTGGACTTGGTTTCATTTTTTTCAGCTGCAACCTGAACTTGAATGTGAGCATCGATGGTCTGCTCCACAGTTGTCCCCGGGCCTTGCTCTGACTGATGGTATTGAGCGTCTCTGTCATCTTCCTGCAGATGTAGGTGATTGATTTGATTCCTGTGTATCCCACCAGGTGACGCTCACCTATGCAGCCACAGTTCATGCTCTTGCCACGGTCTATCCTGCTAACTCTGGCTTCGTTTCCATCGCCGAGGCCATATTTTCCAACTGCTAAGCCTTCTTCTCTAGAGCCCTGGGTATGTAGTAGGTCATGGATTTGGTACTAACCACAAGGTTAGCAGTTCAAAACCACCAGTTGCTACTTGAGGGGCACTGAGACTCTCTATTGTAGTAAAGAGTTACCGTCTCAGAAACCCACAGGGGCAGCTCTACCATGTTCTATAGAGTTGCATGAGTCAACATCTCCTCAATGGCAGTGTGTGTGTGTGTGTGTGTGTGTGTGTGTGTGTGTGTGTGTGTGTGTCAGTCTGGGTAGACCAGAGAAACAAATCCAGGGAGATGCATATGTGTAGAAGAAAGTGCATTTGAATATTGAGCGGTTGAATATTGAGAAAATATGCCAGCCCAGTCCAGATCAAGTCCATAAGTCTGATATTAGCCCATATGTCCAATATCAATCTATAAAGCCCTCTTCCGACTCATGCAGCATATGCAATGACGCCAAGTTCAGGAAGATCACAGGCCAGTGGGTAGGAAGTCTTGTGGATCCAGTGGTGTTACAGCATATCAGCACTGGCAGGGGTCTCCACATGGCTTCTCCAGCTCCAGAGGTCTTGTCAGCTGCTATGTCTCCCAGGGAGTGAGGAGAAAGAGAGTGTCTCCCACCTCCAAGGAGGAAGACAGGAGTTCCAAGCCTCCTCAGGAGAAGGCCATGTCCACACAGAGACCTCATTGACAGGCTGGAGCCCTCTGAATCCTCAAATTGCCACCAGATTATGTAACTACCACACAGTGAGTTGGGTTTGGGTTTGAAATCCTTCTTTGCTTCTGACTTTCACATTCCAATCGCCAATATCTGTCAAGGCAGCAACCAAAAAAGTCTTTTGTTTCCTCATGGTGGCATTAGTGCTTGGTGCGTACATTTAAACACCAGGCCTCTGAACTGCTCTCTGTTGAACTGTACGGATATGGTTCTCTCGTTGACGTTTTAATCACCAACGGGGTGCCGTTCCTTCTAATGCGTCCTTCCCCTCAGAGTAGCCCCAATTTTGTCGATGACAGCCCATTTCCTCTCACTCATGCCTAGGATTTCACTCTTCATGCATTCCATTTCATATTTTTAAATCACTTTACAGCTCTTATAGCATTCCATACACAGTCGTATCAACCACATCTGTACATGTGATCTGACACTGTCCGTTGTCTCCTCCGCTTCATTTTCGATGACTTCCCTGGATTCAGCTGTCACCCATTCCGTGTTCGGATTGCTCATGGGTGTTTGCAGCTGTGTCTGCTCGGCCTTTCTCCCTTGGGCTTGCCCTTACTTTCTTGTATGGTCACCGATGCATTTGAAAGACACAGACACAGGTATAAACTTTTATTATGGCAAATCCCAACACGCCGAGGCAGACAATGAGCCCTCCTGCACCCACGGGACAGCAAGTCACCAATCCCATTTCTTCGGTGTCTCCCACCGTCCCACCCTGAGGAATCGGACGTTCACCCTAGACAGCATGTCTTGCCATCTGTATCTTCGACGGTCTCACTCATTCCAAGGTAGGGATCTCCTTCACAGGTTGCTTTAGGCTTCTTCACATTTCAAAGAAGAATAATTCTGATGTCCTCAGCTGTAGGAGCCCTGGTGGCGTCGGGGTTCCACATTGGGCTGCAAGACAAAAGGTCAGCAGTTTGAAACCACCAGCTGCTCCTCGGGAGAAAGTCGAGGCTTTCTACTCCCATAAAGAGTCACCTTCTCTGACTCCCACATGGGTGCTAGTTCTGCCCTGGGGTGCTAGTTCTGCCCAGAAGCGATGGGATAGCAGGTGGGGTGGGGGGTGTGTGTTTGAGTTTGGTCATCTTTAGGCGGCTTTGTGCACGAGGAGACTGCTCATGGGCCATAGGCCTTATTTTGAAAGCCACTCTCTGCGTGCGCTCAGAGACTATGTCGGTCTAAGGTTTGAAGAATAGGCCCAGGCTTTGGTCCCAGGAGTCCCCGGTCTCAGAGGCACAGCGAATGTGGTTTTCAAAGAATTTGGCTTCTGCTCCCATCCTACCAGTACCTTCTTCTGCCCCAGGGCCTCATCAAATGCCCGCCTGCCTGCCCACAGTGGTCTCTGCGCCTGCCTTCTTTCAAACTGGCCCTGTGCAGTCAGGAGTCAGTTGCTGTTTCATTTAGTTCTGTCTGAAGGTTATGTGAGACCCTGACCAGGCTCCACAGTCAAAGCAGTACCTAAGAGATGGTCCACAGAGCCCAGCAACCCTGGCCTCTGGGAGGGAGCCTGCCGACAGGTGGGGTCCTGAACACTTTCCCTCTAGGGGTCTTCTCTCGCTTTAGAGCAGGGGTATCAAACTGGCAGCTGCATGCGGCCCTCAAGGTAATTTTTTGTGGCCCATGACGCTCTGAAATAAAATGAAAATAGAAAAATTATGAAGAAAAGAGTGCTTAAGGGAGATCGAGGCAATACCATACACACAATTCCCTCCTTACATTTTATTCCAGAGCATCATGGGCCACAAAAAATTGCCTTGGGGGCCACATGTGGCCCATGGGCTACCAGTTTGACACCCCTGCTTTAGAGGATGCCCTGCCACCTGAAGGTGGCTCCCAGAGCCCCTCCATGCTCCCCCAAGTTGGTTTCCCCACCTGTACCTCTAGTCAGCTGGCCTCTCCAGGTGGGGACAGGTGAGGGGGGTGGGATGGTGGTGGACAGGGGACTGCTAGTTCATTGCTATACAAATAGATTTTCCCCCCCGTTTTTGAGTGGGAACCATTTTAGCACAGCTCTCTGGGGGTGTTCGAGCAGGAGTGGCCTCACAGCCAGAAAGGGAAGGCTCTGCTCCCTTTATCGTTAGAAAAGAGCCTGTCCTGATTCAAAGACCACGCCAGCACCACTCAGCCCATGGTAGCCACTGAGTTCCGGGCACTATCCTGCAGACTCGGGTCTCTGCTGGACACCAGGTGCCATTCTGGGCATGGGAGTGCCCCTAGATTCTGGGCCCTGTCTTTAGCCTGAAGCCCAGTGGGCTCCGGGCACTGTCCTGGGAATGCAGGTGCCCACTGACCATGGGGTGCTTGCTGTTCTGAGCAGGTGGGCCCTGGGCTCCATTGTAGGGATGCAAGTGTCTGCTGGACCCCGGGCCAGTGAGGAATGCTGGGGCTGCCAAATGTCCCGGGGACACAGCAGTGAGCAGAGTGGACACTGCTTTGCAGAAGCTGGAAGCACAGAGAGGCCTGAGAAGAAACCATGAGGGGGGCAGAGCTGCCAGCCTCTCCCCACCCTGACCCCACTCCTGTTCTGACACAGATCAGCACTACTGTGTGGGTGAGCCCTGACCTTCTGCCCGGCTGTGTTTCAGGCATTCTCTATGGCACCATGACCATGGAGCTGGGCGGCAAAGTGACCATTGAGTGTAGCAAGAACAACCTCCGAGCAGAGCTGGAATTCAAGCTGAAGGTAGACTGGCCCTGCCCTCACCCAGGGGCCCCCTCATGTGCACATAAGGCTTCCACATAGGACTGGAGGGGGTTGGGGTGAGAAGCTTAAAGGCCAGGAGCCCTGGTGACCTTGACCACAAGCCGCTATGCCAACGAGCAAGTCCACAACGAGTTGAGGGTCCAGCCCCAGCCCTCTGTGCTGAGCTCATCCTCCTCCGTGTCCCTCCTTGCTGCTGCCCTGAGGGCACAGCCCTGACCAGAGCCCGGTGTCCCTGCAGCCTTTCTTTGGGGGCAGCACGACCATCAACCAGATCTCTGGCCAGATCACCGCAGGAGAGGAGGTGCTCGCTAGGCTCTCTGGCCACTGGGTAAGCCACGCCAGGGTGGGCGGGGCACTGGGCGGGGCTCTGCAGCGCCGGTCCTTCGCTGCTGACCCGCCACCTCCTGGCAGGACCGAGAAGTCTTCATCAAGGAGGAGGGCAGCGGGGTCCCCGAGCTCTTCTGGAACCCTGTGGAGGTGCGCGCGCAGAGGCTGGCGCACCACACGGTGCTGCTGGAGGAGCAGTCGGAGCTGGAGTCCGAGCGGTGAGGCCACAGAGTCGGACCCTCGGGGCAGATGACAGGGGGTGGGGGCTGCAGAACGGGGCTGGAGAGGAGCAGCTTGGCCCTCACTGCCCGGGCTCTGCAGACTCATCACGGCAAGATGACCGGCCTCCCAGGGCTCAGTGTAGGAAAGGGGTAGTGAGCTTGCCGTCAAGAGTGGCGACCAAGCCCCGAACTCTGAGCCTGGGTCTGAGTCTAATGTCTGGCCCTAGGCTTTGGCTGCAGGTCAGCAGGGCCATCAACGAGGGCGACCAGCAGAGGGCCACCCAGGAGAAGTTCGTCCTGGAGCAGGCGCAGCGGAGGCGCACCCTGAGGCACCAGCAGGCGTGCGCGCCCTGGACACCGAGGCTCTTCTGCCTGGACCCCGCCACCCATGAGTGGCGCTACCTCCACGAGGAGTGAGCGCTGTGCCCACCCACTGCACCCCGCCCACCACACCCCCCACTTCAGCCCCTCGCCCTGGAAGACGAGGGAGGGGGTGCGGCCAGACAGGGGTCCTTCAGCCAGCACAAGGGATCCTGCCATGATACCTCTGGGGGCGTCCGGGGCTGAGAGCAGGGATGGTCGCCTCTCCCGAGGGCCCCCGCCTCAGCTGACCACCGCCCTCCGGCCTCTAGCCACAGCCCCTGGGACCCCGAGAAGGACGTCGCTCAGTTTGAGCAGGACTGTGTTCTGCACACGCTGCGGAGGGGGGCGCACCAGAGCCGCCCCCTGCACAGCCCTGGGCCCGGGCACAAGGTCAGCCCCTGCGCATGCCACTGCGCGCCCCTCACGTCGGGGAGGAGCCAGGGTTTGTCTCCCGAGGGCCTGGGAGGTTGGGGTGCGCATGGGGAGGGGGCCGTGCGGGGTGGGGGAGGTTGGCAGGGAGGCAACTCAGACAAACTGCAGGGGGCGGCTGGGGTGGCGTGGGGCGGGGCGACCGCTGGGAGCTGGGAACCGTGGCCATGCAGGCGGCAGCCACCAGGGGCCGCGTGCGCCCGCCGCTGAGCGCGCTCTGGGATCCTGGCCGCGGGGCAGGAGGACTGACCACTATTCCCAGTAACCCGAGGGCTGCATGCGCGCCCGGCAAGGGGGCGCACTACTCTCCTGGGGGACTTCTTCCACTCGCGGGTCCCAGAGATTCGGACCAGCCCTCAGACCCTGCCACACTGGCTCACAGCCAGACCACCTCCACTACCACCCTTCTGCGTTAGCACACGCCTCCTCTGTGCACCTGGAGTCAGTCGCTTATCATCACTAATGGGGAAACTGAGGCACTGCCAGGCGAAGCCCAGCCCCGACCAGCTAGCTCTGCATGTAGACCCTTCTAGAATTGTCCATTGTGCACAGGGGGTGCCCTGGGTGCTGTCGCCCCTCCAAGGCAGGAGGGAATGTGGGGTGGGGTTGGGGGCTGCTTGTTTACAAGGGTCCTCTGCCTGCAGAGGTCTGGCCTCAACCGCTCACTCCGCAAGGCCAGCGACCAGCCGTCCAGCCACAGCCAGACCCCCGAGAGCAGTGGCTCCACGCCGGAGTCCTGCCCAGAGCTCTCAGACGCTGACTCAGACTCCCCTCCAGGTGAGGCTGGCGGGCTGGGAGGGAAATCAAGGTCGGGGATGGCCTGGGTGGGAGATCCAGGGATGCCCTTTCCCAGCTGTGCAGCGTTGGGAAGCCCCTCCCCTGCTCTGCCCCACCCCTGCACCTCCAGGGACCCTGTGGGACCCAGCCTCAGGAGGAAGGGAGAAAAGGGGGCATCTCCCAGGTGAAACAGAAATCCCAGCCCCCCTAGAGCATAGAGCCTAACTGCCCCTGTGGTTTCCCAGGCTGTAGCTCTTGACAGAAGTAGAGACTCTTTCAACAGTGGACCTTGTGGTAGCAGCAACACGTACATTACCACATCCAGGCTGGGGACACCCCCACCCCCACCCTGCCCTGCTGCCAGGGGAAGTCACCTTTCTTAGCTGGCAGGGGTGCAGAGGGAGAAGCGGGAGGGGCGCATACTTGTGATCTAGCCCCTTGTCTGCCCTGAGTGCCCCTTCCCTCATCAAGCTCCCCCTCCCTTGGCCCTGGGCCTCAGCTCACCCCCACCCCCACTGGCCTCAGGTTGTGGGAGCCTGTGCGCACGGTGTGGGAAGGAGGCCAGACGGCTGCAGACACTGCATGAGGCCGTGGTGGCCATCCGGGGGGCCCAGCAGGAGCTGCACAGGTGAGCGGGGCTGAGACCCTCCCTCAGCCGGACACAGCACACAGGTGCTGGACCTTCAGGCCAAAGGCCTC